>NC_137691.1:24566009-24906009 GCF_963989245.1 Nansenia antarctica
ATGTGAAAAGAACAGCCCATCTTTTACTGTTTGCCTGTCCTCCTCTTGTGCGTCTTGTGCTTACATTCCAGGGGCCGAAGACGTCCAGTCCCACATAGGTGAATGGGGGTTCAGTACTCAGGCGATCAACAGGTAGGTCGGCCATCCTCTGTTCCGTCACTCTGCCTCTGAGCTTCTTGCAGGTTACACAGCCGTGAAGGATGCCTTTGATCAGTCGTCTTGCTCCCATGATCCAGTACCCTGCAGTGCGGACAGCGCCTTCGGTAAAGACTCGGCCTTGGTGCATCACCCTTTGGTGATGGTGTTCCACAAGTAGCTTTGCGATGTGTTTCCGTCCCGGAATAACAAGAGGGTGTTTTTCCTTGTAGGCGAGATCTGAATGTCTGAGCCGTCCCCCTATTCTCAGGAGGCCTTCTTCGTCGCAATAGGGATTGAGTTTCTTCAGAGGACTACTTCTTGAGATGTCCTTTCCACTTGCTATGCACGCAAGTTCGTCCTTGTAAGCCTCTCCTTGCACGCATTTGATGATGATGAGTTCAGCTTTTGTCAGTTCTTCAGCTGTGCGAGGCTGCTTGCAGTGATGCCATGAACTGCAAGTTTGATTCTGATCTTTGCTGGTAGCCTTACAGGATTCCACGATGTGGATGAGTGAACTTGTTGCTCTCACAAGTCGCTTCCATGAGGAAAAACGCTCGAATCTGTGAGATCCAAGGTGTGTTCTGTCGTTGGGCAGGTTGGTGATGTGTGCCCGCACCTCTATGTCTGAGTCCGGGTTGATGAGGTCAAAGACTTCAGGTGATGATGGTTCCTCTACTTGTAGCAGAAACGTTGGTCCTCTAAGCCAGGTTGTCTCACCTAGCATAGCTGCAGGCACAGAACGTGTGCCAAGGTCAGCTGGGTTATGGCTTGTGGAGATGTAGTGCCACTGGGTTGGTTCAGAAGGCCGCCGTATACGCTGCACTCTGTTGCTCACATATACATAGAACCTTCTTGTCTGGTTGCTGATGTATCCTAGGACAACTCGGCTATCTGTATAGAACTTTACAGCATCCAGAGCTATATCTAGCTCGCTTGTGACTAGCTCAGCGACTTCCACACCCAACACGGCAGCTCCCAACTCCAATCTTGGGATAGTGTGAGCCGACTGTGGAGTTAACTTAGCTTTTCCAAGGACAAATCCTACTTGACATTTTTGCTCAACATCAATTACTTGGAGATAGGCGACTGCTGCAATAGCCTTCACTGAAGCGTCTGAGAACACGTGTAGCTCCTTTCTTATGGCTGTTGAGATTGTAGAAGCAGAATAGGTTCTTGGGATCTCCAACTGCCTGAGGTCTTGAAGAGAGCTTCTCCAAGCGTTCCACTCATCTTCCCTTTCTGGAGGAAGAGGAGAGTCCAAGTCGGAGGCTTCGTTTGTGAGCTCTCGTAACAGGATCTTTCCCTGTATGGTAACTGGTGCAACGAATCCAAGTGGATCGAAGAGGCCGTTGACAGTAGCTAGAACACCCCTACGTGTGAAGGGCTTTGTGGATTCTGCTACTTGAAACGTGAAGACATCTTTCTTCAGATCCCAACTCACTCCAAGGCTCCGTTGAATAGGAGTGGGATCGACATCCAAGTTTAGGTCTTTGAGTCCCTTTGCTCGGTCCTCAGCAGAGAATGCTTCCATAACCTCCTGGCTGTTGGAAGCAACTTTGTGAAGTCGCAGGTTCGACACAGCAAGCATCTCCTGTGTCCGCTTCAGTAGGTCGATGGCTTCACGTGCTGTGGGCCTTGACAGGAGTCCGTCGTCAACGTAGAACTCTCTTTCGATGAACAGTTTGGCGTCAGACCCAAATTCTTCTTCACCATGAGCTGCAGCACGTCTGAGACCATAGATTGCCACCGCAGGAGAGGGACTGTTCCCGAATACGTGAACCTTCATGCGGTACTCACATATGTCGTTCCTAGGATCGTTGTCCTCGTACCACAGAAAGCGGAGAAAGTTCCTGTGGTCTTCTTTCACAACGAAGCTGTGAAACATTTGTTCTATGTCCACAGTGACAGCGATCGGTTCTCGTCTGAATCGCACCAGTACTCCTAAGAGGCTGTTATTTAAGTCCGGACCAGAAAGGAGAACATCGTTCAGTGACACACCTTTCCATTTTGCACTGGAATCGAAGACGACTCGAATCTGGCCTGGCTTCTGAGGGTGATAAACCCAGAAGATAGGTAAGTACCAACATTCTTGTCCGTTCTCCAATGTAGGAGCCAGCTCAGCATGATCACGGTCGAAGATGTTCTGCATGAACGCGATGAAGTGCCTCTTCATCTCGGGCCTTTTCTCCAGTGTGTTTTGAAGAGAGGTAAGTCGTGTGAGGGCCTGGCCTCGGCTGTGAGGGAGTTGCTGACGGGGTGTTCTGAATGGCAATGGTGCCACCCAGCTGTTGCAGTCATCCATATACATTTCTTTGTCCATGACCTTTAAGAACAGTCTGTCTTCAATAGAGAGTCCAATCTTGTTGTCATCCCCGGACGTGTTGAAGATGGTGCTCCCTAAGTTGCATTCCCGGATACTGTGGGTGCCTTGCGCTGGGGCAATTTGATGTGCTGGCTTCGGAACATATTGCTCCTTCACCTGGATCCTGTTCGGACATGGGCTGAAGAATGAAGGGCGTTGGTTCTCAAGCACATTGGTGCGGTAGCTTTGGATGTCTGAAGGCTTGTGGGCTGCCTCTAGGCAGACTTCTCCTATGATGACCCATCCCAGGTCGAGTCGTTGTGCGTAGGGGGCGTCATGTGGACCGTTCCGTTGCTCCCGCACTTTATGAACTCTAAGGATGTCTCGGCCTAGCAAGAGAAGGATCTGTGCTTTAGAATCCAAAGGTGGTATACCATATACTATGGGCTTGAGGTGGGAATGATGCAACGCTGCTTCTGGCGTAGGTATCTCAGCTCTTTCGGTGGGAATGTTGTTACACTCTATTAGTGTAGGTAGTGTCACTGTTGTAGCTCCATCCACAGATTACACCACAATGCCTGTGGCTCTCCTTCCTGTCATCTGAGTTGTACCTGCACATGTACGAAGTGTGAATGCTGAATCTGACCCCTTGATGTGGAACATATCAAAGAATTCAGACCGTGCAAGCGACCTGTTGCTTTGGTCATCCAGCACAACGTATGCTCTGGTTGCTCTCTCTGGGTGTTCTTCTGGCAATATATTCACCAGGCAAATCTTCGAGCAGGATCTGCCGCTTTGACCCTCTCCACAGACTTCTGTGCAATTTGAGGTGACTGCAGATTGGTCTGATCCTCCTTCTCCCTCCCCGCCATCCTCAGATGGGGCTGAAGGCGGAGGTCCTGGATGAAGAGCCGTGGTGTGGCTGTTACTCTCACACTCCATGCACTTGATGGCTGTGGTGCAGTTCTTGGCTAGATGAGTAGTTGTGGAACAACATCTGAAGCAGACACCGTTGTCTTTGAGGAAGGCCTTGCGCTCCTCGAGGGGCTTGCTTCTGAAACCTCTGCAGCGTGTTAGGGGGTGTGGCTTCTTATGGAGAGGGCATAGTTTTTTTATGTCCACTGCTGTTCGGCCTGAACCGTCTCGTGTGTCTTTCTCGTGAGAGACATCTGTCTTGTGTGCAGAGACCATGCTCTTACTTTGTCTCTTGAATGGCTGCTCTGACTTCATCTGGGCTGTGTTACTCATCGATAGCCTGAAGCTTGGGTCATTGCGAGCTCGTGCCTCTTTGGTGATGAACTCGCAGAAGAATGTGAATGGGGGAAAAACTACCTGTCGCTCAGCTTTGTATCTGGAACCCTGTGATATCCATTTCTCTTGGATGTTGTAGGGCAACTTTTCTACGATGGGCAAAATGCCGCGTAAAGTGTCCAGATAGCTCAAACCAGGCAGGTAACCTTCGAACATGGCTGCTTCCAACTCTTGGAGAAGGTCACTTAGCTCTCTCAGCTTCACAGGATCTTTATTGCTGATCTTTGGGAAGTTCTCCAGCCTGTCGAAGAGGGACTTTTCAATTACCTCTGGAGACCCGAAGCACTCTTCTAAGCGTTCCCAAGCTTTGCATAGACCTTGAGATGAATGACCTACATGTACTGCTCTTATTCGTTTCACGTGCTTTGCAGATTCACTCCCTAACCACTTAATCATGAGGTCCATCTCTTCATTAGCACTGAGTAGTAGTCCGTCAATGGCGTTCTTGAAGGACGACTTCCATGCCCAGTAATTTTCTGGGTGATCATCGAACTTGGTGAGACCGGAGGTTACGAGGTCTCTGCGTGCTAGGTACCGAGCCACATCACTGATGTCGGTTGTGTCACCGCTTCCTGTTGGTTTGTATGGTAAACCCTTGGGCCTGCTGGGTGTGGGCTGCTCTGATGAGGGCTGCCCTGATGTCTTTGGCCTACTAGGTCGCAGTGATGGAGAGCTGTGCTCATGCTTCACGGTGGAGGAGTGCTGTCTCTCGTATGAAACAGTCAGACGCTGTCTGGGTGGTGAGGAGGATCCCTGCCTATGGACTATCGGTTCCAGATTGGCTATAGAGTCCTTAACATCTTCGGCAGATAGTGGTAGCTGTGACTGTTGTTCTACGTACTGGCGTGTGCGGTCAACAGTGGCATGAATGACAGCTTCGATACCGTTGTTTTCTTCCTCCGCTGCTGCTTCAAGAACATTAGCTTCAGCGATGGCTTCTGCCACTTCTTTCTCATGCAGCAAGTTCTTTAATTTTGCTTCCATTTGGGCTTTTTCGATCATAATCTCTGATTCCATTTTTGCATAGCCAGCATGTGTGCGTGCTACTTCCACTTTGACACGTGCATTGACAGCTGCCCTACTGGCTGTTGATTTAAAAGACCTAGATGTGCTAGAGGCCACTGACCTTGTCTCAACATTGCTCAACTCTTCCATCATGAATATTGCTGTGTGCTTGGCGTGAGCAAGGATGATGGGGAGCAGTGCTTGCGCTGAAGATCTCTCTCCTTGAGTCGATCCGCCCGCTGAGTGGTTGCTTTTTTACTATTCTGTTCCCACTGCGCGTAACCAGGGCGCAACTTCAACAGATAGCGAACACACACTGACACATCAATGAATCCTCAGACGCTGGAGTAAAGTTTAGTTCTTTACTAAATCCTCAGAAACATGAGTGGTCGTTTGGTTATTTTTATAAAACTGTAAATAAACATAAGAGTACAATTACTGTAATGCTCAACACTATACTGTTACTCTTTCAACATCAACAGTATGTAGCCAACATATAATATCAATATAGCAATACAAATATTTATACTTAAATAATATAAGCTATGTATTTATAAACATATACATTATACATTGTAGTTAAACAAGAAAAGAAAAGGCAACTTACAAGCAAAGCCTTTTCCAGGGCAAGAATGTAAACAAAGAGATTCTCCGGAGCTCTTTCTCTCAGCTAGTTGCTGCTACGAGCTATCACGTCTGAACAGTGTGCTCACGTCATGTGACTAAACAAAACCGAAACTGAATAAAGGCAGTAACGAATGTAATGTCATAAAATGTCCACTAGATGTCTCCAAAATGAAAACCTAAGAAACCATGACAAAGCCACATTTCATTGTCAGGATGTGGACATGCATGATCAACGTCTCACTCCAGATCAGAAGGTGTTCGATTAGATTGACCTTTTTTGTCATTGCACTGAGTACAATTACTGAGACATACTTGTGGCGCAACAATAGCCACTTAGTCCAGATGAGAAGGCTGAGTCTCCAAATCACGTCAGGGTAAATTAGCAGTCAACATGTAACCCTCTGTTCCGCACTAGAAGCAAAGTGTCATTGTGAAGACCTTCAAATGCAGGATGCGCATTATCCCAGCACTATTGCAATCAAATTGCCAATGGAGCAGTCAAAGGAAGGTCCGCCCGAACAGGGACTTGAACCCTGGACCCTCAGATTAAAAGTCTGATGCTCTACCGACTGAGCTATCCGGGCTCTTGAAGATGTAGCGAACATGATGTTCCGTTTCCATACAGGCTTTCTACTTCTTACTTTGACGTTTTCTTTAAAACAATAGACCTATTGAAAAGACTCTGTGGCGCAACGGTAGCGCGTCTGACTCCAGATCAGAAGGTTGCGTGTTCAAATCACGTCAGGGTCAGGGTGTTTTAGTTGAAAGCCACTGGCTTGGGGAAGAAGCCACATTTCATTGTCAGGATGTGGACATGCAGGATGAACGTCTCACTCCAGATCAGAAGGTGTTCGATTAGATTGACCTTTTTTGTCATTGCACTGAGTACAATTACTGAGACATACTTGTGGCGCAACAATAGCCACTTAGTCCAGATGAGAAGGCTGAGTCTCCAAATCACGTCATGGTGAATTAGCAGTCAGAAGCACTAGAAAAGCATCATTGTGAAGACCTTCAAATGCAGGATGCGCATTATCTCAGCACTATTGCAATCAAATTGCCAATGGAGCAGTCAAAGGAAGGTTCGCCCGAACAGGGACTTGAACCCTGGACCCTCAGATTAAAAGTCTGATGCTCTACCGACTGAGCTATCCGGGCTCTTAAAGAAGAGGCGAACATGATGTTCCGTTTCCATACAGGCGTCCTACTTCTTACTTTGACTTTTTCAAAACTTTTTCTTTAAAACGATAGGCCTATTGAAAAGACTCTGTGACGCAACGGTAGCGCGTCTGACTCCAGATCAGAAGGTTGAGTGTTCAAATCACGTCAGGGCAAGGTGTTTTAGTTGAAAGCCACTGGCTTGGAGAAGAAGCCACATTTCATTGTCAGGATGTGGACATGCAGGATGAACGTCTCACTCCAGATCAGAAGGTGTTGTCGTGGGCAATTCCTTCAATATCTTATTTATCTGTACTTAATTATTGACTAGTAAAGTATCAAAGAAACCAGAGTTGTTGATTGTTCAAGTCAGACTGCATTTATTGTAAGTGTCACAGTTTGGAGTGAACACCCTTAAACCTTCCCGGCACAGAATATTTAATTCTCCAACACACACCCTCACACAGAAGACCAAGACGAGCTTATAAAAATATTCAACTTTATTACACATTTCATATTACACATTGCTAAAATCCATATAAATTGACTACTTTAAAATCCACCCTTCCAACCCACCCCCAGCACACTCACTACCCTTCCCTGACTTACAATGTGGGGATGAGGAGCCCTTACAAGTGGGTGTACTATCAGATAATAAATAACAACTGTGAACAAGGGGAAAACACACACTGTACCCTGGTAATGTAGGGAGGACACTGCAAATATCAAAAGAGCACAGTGCACTCGATAAGACAATCTCTGGCACGGCAATCATCAAACAGGAACACTGCACTCGATATAATGGTAATAATAAGGCACTGCAATCAGGAACCAATAGGGTACTACACTGCACACGTGATGATACTCCCATAAGTACCCACCCGTGGTGCTATCCGTCATCTCCCACTCATCTACAGGGACTTACAGTGCTGGACTAGGTGGAGAGGGTTTGGGGGAAGGCGCACATGACAGACAAACAGAGTTCAGGTGCGTGGGGTAGGCTCTCCTCCTCAGCGCTACCCCACAAAAATCAAGCCAAAGAAATAAACAAAGAGTCTCTATTTGCCTGAGTTGAAACGAGGCCTGTCGTCGTGACGTCGGCGGGGCTCCGCCTCCGAGAATCCCCAAGCTCACCGGTATCCAGAGCGACTCGGCAGTAGAGTGATTTTTCCCCAGCGATTTCCCAGTAGAGTCCCCCCGTCAGCAACCACCGTCGGCTCGGCTCCACCGAATAGTCCGCCGTCGGCGGCCACGCCTCGACCAGGCAGTCAATCCGCCACACAGGCACTCCACTAACTGCAATATAGGTTTGTCGTACAAAACAGCATGTGTCCACTCACGACAATACAACCCCCATGTCTCCCCTCTCTCTCTCCTAAAACTCTGGGGTTTTTAAAAGGCGCAACAGCCAATCCACTGGCTAGTGCGCCCAATCAACCAAACCCAGGGCAGCTGTGCTCACAGACGTGCCCGCGAACTACCCACGGCTAGTCCCGCTTTCATCTTGTGACACTCACCCCCCCTTTGTCCCGACTATTAGGAGCTAAGTGCCTCCCGATATCTAAGTGGAGGCTGCCGATTCAGCCTTCTGGGCCTACCCAGTCCTTCCCCCTCCCCGGCCAGAGGAGCAACCTCCCGTCCACCCCCCTCCTCAGCTAGGGGTACAATCTCCTCACCTCTACCATCCTGACCTCCTATGGGAGCAGCAGGCAGGGCAGCTGGAAGAGCCATGGGAACACGGATAGGGTACCAGGTGTAGTTATGCCAGTCCGGTTTGGGGACCTGGTTGGGGAGCACACTGTCGGTTGGGTCTTGGCTGGGCAGCACGGCAGCCGGGGTCCGCTGGGCGGCTGGGTAGGGGCAGGGCCTCAGGTGGTTCCGGTGGATGGTCCGAACAGGTCCTCCTCCCTCTGGTCGGATACGGAGGACAGGCAGTCCAGACTGGAGTGGTCCTAAAACAACGAAAGGGTTGGGTTGCCATCGACCGGCCAGCTTACCCTGATCACGCCGGTGAAAGTTCCTCAGGAGCACTCGCTCCCCAGCCACCAATGGAACGTCCTTGGCTCGTCTGTCATACCGTCGTTTGTCCCGCTCCTGTTGGTGCTGGGTCCTTGCCTCGACCTGGCTGTAGGCCCGGCGGAGTTGGTCATGGTGGTGCCGGACCCATCCATCCAGGTCCATCCGTGGCCTCGGGGCCTCTGCACCTACAATGACATCAACAGGGAGACGGGCATGCCTGCCACACATGACAAAGAACGGGGTGAGCCCAGTGCTACTGTGCTCTGTGTTATTATACGCTTGGAGCAACATGGGTAGGTGATCAGGCCATCGCCTTTGTTGGTCCTCCCCCAGGGACCCCAGGAGAGACAGCAATGTCTGGTTGAAACGTTCGCAGGCCCCATTGCCCTGGGGTCTGTAAGGGGTAGTGCGGATCTTCTTACACCCATATAACTCACAGAACTGGGCCACGATCTCCGACTCAAAAGCAGCCCCCCGATCACTCAGAATTTTCTCGGGGCATCCCCAGTGCTGCACCACCGCTGTCGAGAGGGCCTTCACTGTGGTCTCAGCTGTCTGATCTTTTGTCGGGACTGCCCACCCATATCTGGAAAAAAGATCAGTCATGACAAGCAAATACAGGTAGGTGTCACCGGGTCGACCCAAAGAGAGATAATCGATGGCCACGGTTTCTAGGGGATAACTGGTGGTGATCGGCACCAAAGGTGCCCTTACCTCTGGCCCAGGTTTCCTCTGTACACACTGGGGACACTCCATAATCCAATGTCGCACATCCTCCCCCAATCGGGGCTAATAGAAACCTCGCCTTAGGGCTGCTTCAATCCGGCCAGCACTCAAGTGACCTAAAGAGGTGTGGTACTTCTCCCATAGGTCGTGCGTCGCCGAGCTGGGCACCAGGATCTGCCACCTCCAGGTGTCCTCGACCGTGTCCCACCGCCTCTCCTGTTGGGGAACACCGTCCCGGGCCCTGCCGACGGGCATCTTGCCCTGACTGAGCCTCTCGGACAAGACTTTGTCGGTGTGGGTCCCCCTGTTGGATCTGCCTCCAGTCAGGCCCTCCCTCAACAACCCGTTCCGGCCGTGGTCCTATCTCACACCCAGCTTCCTGGCTCAGACACACCTGCCCCTCAATTATAGGGAGTCGGGAGAGAAGGTCAGCATTTTGATTAGAGCTGCCGGGGCGGTACTTTACTTCTAACTGGTAGCAGGCCAATTGGGCCACCCATCGCTGTTCGACTGCCCCTAGCCTTGCAGTGTCTAGGTGTACCAGTGGGTTATTATCTGTATAGACTGTAACATCAGCCCCCCATAGATAGTCCCGAAACTTGTCCGTCATTGCCCACTTCAGTGCTAATAGTTCTAGCTTGAAAGAGCTATAGTTCTGGTCATTTCTCTCTGGGGGAGACAAGCTGCGGCTAGCATAGGCGATGACCCTCTCTTGGCCACCCTGGACTTGGGATAGTACCGCCCCCAGGCCATCAAAGCTAGCGTCGGAAGACAGGATGAATGGCTTGGTGAAGTCCGCATATGCTAGGATCGGGGCACTCAGGAGGGCGGCCTTCAGCTGCTTGAACGCTCTCTGGCACTCTCAACTAAATAACCTTGAAATAGTCAAAGTAAGAAGTAGGAAGCCTGTATGGAAACGGAACATCATGTTCGCTTCATCTTCAATCTTCAATGCAATAGCGCATCCTGCATTTGAAGGTCTTCACAATGACGCTTTGCTTCTAGTGCGGAACAGAGGGTTACATGTTGACTGCTAATTTACCCTGACGTGATTTGGAGACTCAGCCTTCTCATCTGGACTAAGTGGCTATTGTTGCGCCACAAGTATGTCTCAGTAATTGTACTCAGTGCAATGACAAAAAATGTCAATCTAATCGAACACCTTCTGATCTGGAGTGAGACGTTCATCCTGCATGTCCACATCCTGACAATGAAATGTGGCTTCTTCTCCAAGCCAGTGGCTTTCAACTAAAACACCCTGACCCTGAGGTGATTTGAACACTCAACCTTCTGATCTGGAGTCAGACGCGCTACAGTTGAGCCACAGAGCCTTTTCAATAGGCCTATCGTTTTAAAGAAAATGTTTTGAAAAAGTCCAAGTAAGATGTAGGAAGCCTGTATGGAAACGGAACATCATGTTCGCTTCATCTTCAAGAGCCCGGATAGCTCAGTCGGTAGAGCATCAGACTTTTAATCTGAGGGTCCAGGGTTCAAGTCCCTGTTCGGGCGGACCTTCCTTTGACTGCTCCATTGGCAATTTGATTGCAATAGTGCTGAGATAATGCGCATCCTGCATTTGAAGGTCTTCACAATGACGCTTTGCTTCTAGTGCGGAACAGAGGGTTACATGTTGACTGCTAATTCACCCTGACGTGATTTGGAGACTCAGCCTTCTCATCTGGACTAAGTGGCTATTGTTGCGCCACAAGTATGTCTCAGTAATTGTACTCAATGCAATGACAAAAATGGTCAATCTAATCGAACTCTGACACCTTCTGATCTGGAGTGAGACATTCATCCTGCATGTCCACATCATGACAATCAAATGTGGCTTCTTCTCCAAGCCAGTGGCTTTCAACTAAAACACCCTGACCCTGACGTGATTTGAACACGCAACCTTCTGATCTGGAGTAAGACGCGCTACCGTTGCGCCACAGAGTCTTTTCAAGCCTCAAGCCTCAAGCGTTGTTGGAAGCCACGCTATAAACGAGCCTGCAGCGTCAGGCCAACACTTTTGGAACTGCAGGCATGGGCCCCTTGGGAAAAGGTTCGCTTACTTGCATTGGCCGGGAAGGCCAGTCGAGTATTGCTATAACGGAGATTTTTAACCGTTTATTGACCCTTTCTTGCCGTCTTTTCAGCCGCGGGTTCGAATCCACCTGAGGACATTACTGTCAAAAATATTTTCTTTTTTAAAGTCTTAATCAATTAAATGTTTAATGTAACACAACATGTTTTGATGATTTATAATTCATTTCATTAATGAAAACAGGACATCTTATGCTATTTATTGGTTTAACATTGCAATGTATTCTGCCCTGTTGAGTTCTCTAACCCTAAGCTCCATTGTTGATGTTAATGTAACCATTATACTGTTTTAAAACATACACAGACACGTGGATGTATTGAACTCCACACTTGATTTATTAAAAAGCACACACGCACAACTGCTAAACCATGTACATAAAAAATAAACAAAACTGATTAAACCTTGGTTGTATCGAACTAAAACAAAATGTGCATATTTAAAACAATTTCCAACAGTGTTACAACATTAATTAATCATTTCATTGTAAATAAAAACTCTACTATGTGTGTGTGTGTGTGTGTACAGTCTCTTTCCCTTCTAAGGTGCCACACTGATCAGGACCCTGGCCACTCAACCCATGGCCATTCAGCCCCATCTTCATCCAGATGCTCTGATGGGGACAGCAGTTCCAGCGGCCGACATTGTGATCGTAGCTGGGGATGGAAGGCTCAGCTGCAGGCTGTGTTGGGGGCGGAGGGAGAGAGGCTGCAGGCTGCGTTGGGGGCGGAGGGAGAGAGGCTGCAGACTGTGATGGAGGAGCATGGTGTGGCAGTGCTGCATGACAACAAAATAAATAGGAAACACATGTTAAACCAAAAAGGAGCTGTGCATAGACTTCAGTTAAAAAACATGCCAGAGAGTATTGAGGCAGCACTGTATGCTGCTCTGCTCTGGTAGGGGCAGGGTGCTTCACATGACACTTCTAGTATCAGAGAGAGTAGTACATTCACCATTTTTAAATCTAGAACCAAAAAATTACAGAAAGAACATCAGTTCTGTGATCATTAATTGTATTGATGATGTGTGTGTGTCTTAACTAGTGTAATGTTGTGTTGTAATGTTTTTACTTTATTTTTATTTTTATTATCAACATCATTTATATATATATATATATATATATATATATATATATATATATATATGTTACGGTACATGTGGGAATACGGTACATGTGGGAAAACTAGGGTTAGGGTTAGGGATAGGGATAGGATTAGGGTTAGGGTTAGACATGCCATCATGTACCAAGTCGACGTAGCACCTAACCCTAACACTAGTTTTCCCACATGTGCCGTCTTCTCACATGTACCGTAACATATATATATATATTTATTATTATTATTCCATTGTTGATTAGAACTTTATTGTATCTTAGTCATTTGTATTAGTGTATCCTGTTTCCCTATTGTCTTGTTACCCTTCCCCCAGGGACTACAGATGGAAATTAGCTCTGAACTATATCTGAAGCAATATATGTATTATATATATATATACACATTATATGTGCATTATCCCTGTCAAATAAACTAATAAACAAACATGTAATGTAGGATCTAAGGTAATAGGATGCAAAAGAAGTCTCAATAGTTTGTTAAATATCCACAGCAAAGTACCAACATTTACAGATGACTTTCAATCAAAATAACAGACCTGGTTGAAATTGTGTGCAATATAAATAAACTGAAATGACATACTGTATTCCCACACGGCGGGTTCTAGAGTGTAGGCCTAAGGATGGGGCCCAGGCAAGCCGCTGAGGAGGTATTGGCAGCAGGACCTTCACTGGAGCTGAAGGAGCAGGTAACATGAAACTTCACACAACTGGAAATCACTTTGACAGTGAATAAAGATGGGACACACAGTAATGTACATGAATTAACCTTGCAAAGGAGACGCAGTCACATCGGATTCATCATCATGAGCTGGTCTCAAGAGTGTAACTGAAGCAGTCAGTTTGCTCCTCACTGTAAAAGAAAATAAAGTGTTATTCTCTCCCTCACTAACGCCTGGCTTATTCATCATGCTTGTAAATGGGTTATAGCCACATTCTGTCATTACCTGTTATAGTCTGTCAAGCTGATTTGAACATTAATAAGTCTCAGTATGTCTACTCTGATGTGAATATGTCTCATCTGATGAGAATTACATATACATTGGTATATAGGCTATTTGTTATGAATGGATATTTAGTTCAATGTTCACTTCTTTAAAGCAGGTAAAGCCTCAGTGACGGTATGCATGTTTAAACACATTGATTGTGAAATCAAGGGTTTGGTATGTTTCTAAATTGTATGGGTGTCACCTGCTCAAAATGCCTCTTTTGCCCATACTGTAATGTACATGCCAAACCCTTGAAACACATCTTCAAAAAGGATGCAAAAAGAGAACTCGTATGAACACTTATCCTCCTCCTACAAATAGATACAATATGGAATGTAATAAAACATGCAATTACACATGTACTGTACAGAGCAGACATACATTGTAAATACATGTAGGCTAACTAAACTTGTAAATAAACTAACTGTACATACATTTACACTTTAATTGTCCTATAATATAAATTACACCTGATTGATTTGATTTGATTTAGGCCTATTTGAAAGTTAATATCACAGTGTAACACTGGGGGATTTACTAAATGACAACATTGTGGGCACTGCTAGGCAGCAGTCATATCATTTGCACATTAGTATGTACAATACTGGTGTACATATTATGTACAGTAGCCTAATGCTGTATAGTATGGCCAGGCTATCATTGTGCAAAACTGTGTAGACTAGCATTGCAGTAGTATCTAAAACATTGCACAACCATAACACTATGAATAACTCGCAAGACGGTTCGCAAAACCCACACACTAACATTGTTAATTTAACAACTGTTGAACAAAGTATTGAGACAGCAGACTTGTCCGATGTGTAGCCGTACAGTAGCTTGGCAAATCAATATCGAAATAGCTTTGAATATGTTACCTATATATATATATATATATATATATATATATATATACATATATGTTACCGTAGACACGTCCGGACCTGACAGACATGTCCGATAACGAGTCAAGTACAGCAAAAGTACCGTAAACTGAAAACTGTCCGCTTTTCAGATTCAGATTCAGATTCAGATAACGTTTATTGGCATTATGCATACACATATAGGAATTTGCTTCGGCATTACAGTAAGTGCGTTTATACTTTTTTTTCACGTGTATACAAAAACAAATGCAAAAAAACAGGACAACACAGGACAGACAACAGTGCATTGGATAGTGCAACATACAGGGGAGACTGGTTCATTAGGGGCAATTGTGCAATGCCCCACCAAAGGGAGAAGAGAGAGATTTTTTTTCTATGACTTCTAGACAGTGTTGCTTCTGAATATCATAGTCCAATCAGCTAGTGTTCTGTGGAGTATATCATAGTCCAATCAGCTAGTGTTCTGTGGAGTATGTTCCAATCAGCTTCAAGTCCCGCCCCTTTCGGGGCAACTTTCAGTCTACTCGAAGTTGCACTAGGCTGTTCTCGTAGACTTGCATGTAAAATCTATTTTGGTAACTTCAGGCCATTCGGTCGATTGTCTATGGGGTTTTGGGACATGCACAAAGAATCGTACGTGCTTACGTCATGTCCGGCGTCACGTTCGTGACGGTAAAACCGAGGATTTACGAGGGGTTGGTATGAGAAGAAAACATGGCTAGCGGGATGTGAAGTAACAAATGCGTTGTTCTGCTTTCCACTACCGGACTTTGTAAACAAATTGAACAAATGGATTAGAAGGAGGCATCTTTTGTTCCCAACTTGATATTGCAACTGGACCTATTACCGAAGTCAAACTTGTGTAAGTAAGTGAATCATCTGTCCTTCAGTCATGATAGGAAAACCAAATCGATGCTGGGAGAAGGAATGGCAGACTGTATTCTGATTGTATCTTCTATGCTCTTTGTATGTTTCTATGCTCTTTGTATGTTTCTATGCTCTTTGTATGTGTCTTGGTGTAGGAGAAACGTAGGACCACGTTGGAAACAAGTGTTTCGGTACACGTTGACGTGTAGAAACTGTAGAGAGAAAATTGTAGAAATTGTAGAGAAAACTGGGGGGGTAGAGGTGATGAAGAGGTCTGTACAGGGGGGGTAGAGGTGATGAAGAGGTCTGTACAGGGGGGTAGAGGTGATGAAGAGGTCTGTAGAGGAGGGTAGAGGGGATGAAGAGGTCTGTACAGGGGGGTAGAGGTGATGAAGAGGTCTGTACAGGGGGGGTAGAGGTGATGAAGAGGTCTGTACAGGGGGGTAGAGGTGATGAAGAGGTCTGTACAGGGGGGGTAGAGGGGATGAAGAGGTCTGTACAGAGGGGTAGAGGGGATGAAGAGGTCTGTACAGGGGGGTAGAGGGGATGAAGAGGTCTGTACAGGGGGGTAGAGGGTATGAAGAGGTCTGTACAGGGGGGTAGAGGGGATGAAGAGGTCTGTACAGGGGGGTAGAGGGGATGGAGAGGTCTGTAGAGGAGGGTAGAGGGGATGGAGAGGTCTGTAGAGGAGGGTAGAGGGGATGGAGAGGTCTGTACAGGGGGGGTAGAGGGGATGAAGAGGTCTGTACAGGGGGGTAGAGGGGATGAAGAGGTCTGTAGAGGAGGGTAGAGGGGATGAAGAGGTCTGTAGAGGAGGGTAGAGGGGATGAAGAGGTCTGTACAGGGGGTAGAGGGGATGGAGAGGTCTGTACAGGGGGGTAGAGGGGATGGAGAGGTCTGTACAGGGCGTAGAGGGGATGGAGAGGTCTGTACAGGGGGGTAGAGGGGATGGCGAGGTCTGTAGAGGTGGGTAGAGGGGATGGAGAGGTCTGTAGAGGTGGGTAGAGGGGATGAAGAGGTCTGTAGAGGTGGGTAGAGGGGATGAAGAGGTCTGTACAGGGGGGTAGAGGGGATGGCGAGGTCTGTACAGGGGGGTAGAGCTATTCTCATGCTAAAATTGACTGTAAATCCAGATTTTAAAGTTGATATTCTTCCCCGTGGAGCATGCCCCCATAACCTGTGCCCCACCCAAACATTTTAGCACCAGCCGCCACTGGCAACATATATAAAGTGCAGTGCTTTCTGCAGCCCCTCTTGTATGTCTACTTATTATATATTATTACAGTTAATGTTTGTGACTTACCTATTAACCAAACGAAGAAAGTAAACTTGAGAGTTTAGAACGCGAGAAAGACGGTACGATGTCTTTGCCTTTCAGGAAATAGTGCAGTCGAGTCGATTTCAGTGTTGTGACGTGACGTCACTGCTCAATGCGCCACAAAACCATCCGGTGGCCGAAAATATATGAACTATATAGAACTACCAATGTGAACGGGATCTTAACTACTACCATAGACAATGAATGGGCCAATGCAAAGTCTATGGTTGTAGTATAGGCATATCTCTCGATTGCCGTGTTCTGCCTTAATGGCCAGTCGAGTATTCCCGGAGAGTATTAACGGATATTTGACCTTTTATTGACCCTTTCTTGCCGTCTTTTCAGCCGTGGGTTCGAATCCACCTGAGGACATTACTGTCAAAAATATTTTCCCGCCCGGCCCGGCCGGGGTTCGACTCCCGGTATGGGAACTCGTTCTTCTTGAAAACTCAAGTATGTCC
The DNA here is from genome assembly GCF_963989245.1 of Nansenia antarctica. Taxonomy (NCBI): domain Eukaryota; kingdom Metazoa; phylum Chordata; class Actinopteri; order Argentiniformes; family Microstomatidae; genus Nansenia; species Nansenia antarctica. Next base: position 24,583,009 of record NC_137691.1, read on the forward strand.
TTACAATCTGTAATCAGGATGTCCTGACGATCACATTGATTATCATGTGACGTGATATCCCTTCAATCCCTCAATGACCCTCCTGGGAAATATAAATATAAGGAATACAATGAATAACATTACAATCATTATTATGTTTATATTTCTATAACAATCGCCCTTCATCTACAGAAAGAGGAGGTATAACAAAAAAAGAACAATGGGAAAGAAGTGAAGAAAGAAGAAACAAACACACCTCTCTCTCACCGACGTATTGATGATCATTTCAACTGCTTCTTGCCATAATGGTATGAGCACAGGACACACCAGCTGTCGTGGCACACAAGTGGTTACAGGCCGTGATCGTATAGTGGTTAGTACTCTGCGTTGTGGCCGCAGCAACCCCGGTTCGAATCCGGGTCACGGCAGCCTTTGAAAGATGGTTCAAGTCTTTTGTACTTACCAGAACCCAAAGTTCTACTTCTATTCCAATGAACTGTAGTTTCTTCCCCTGCCATTCGGTTTACACAAACAGCATAGGCTAAATTCTGTACTATTTATCCCTCTTCCCTGAGGATCTCAACAGGCCCTGCTCGGAAAGATAGAGTGGGCCAGTGGCGCAATGGATAACGCGTCTGACTACGGATCAGAAGATTCTAGGTTCGACTCCTGGCTGGCTCGGCCTCATTTAGTTTCCAGTAGAACCAACAACAGAAACACATTGAAACACCGCCACCGATTTCGGGATGCTCTAACAGCAGACTTGTGCTTGTCAAAATACCATGTAGCCTCCATCGGAGAGATGGTAAAAACTCTCTGCTGAAGGAAGCTGGAGTACAACTTGTGGCTACATGTGGAAAGGACTCTGTGACGTGCACTTTTACGACGTAAAATCATTCATGATATCTGTTTTGAACATTGCACGTATCCATTCAGGGCAGTATTTGGATACTAGTAGCACAGTTGGTTTATTTGAATTGGTCAGTAAAGCAGTAATTGTCTCTGTCGGGGGGAGGTGGCTGCTCTATTCAGCTTTGGACGTGTGTCTCTATGCTTCAGACGCTTCAGCTGGTTACGCATCCTGCTTCGTGGTCACCTTTCAATTAATTAATTAATTAATTTAATTAATTTTGCCATTTAGCAGACGCTTTTATCCAAAGCGACTTACAATTACGAATTACAGGGACATTCCCCCTGGAGTAACTGAGGGCTAAGTGCCTTACCCAAGGGCACACTAGTAGTGGTGTGGCTTCAGGCGGGATTTGAACTCACAACCTTCCGATCACAAGACCAACTCACTATCCACTAGACCAGAGGTTCCCAAACTTTTTTTAACCAAGGCACCCCTGAAGCTTTCCCCCTTCTCCAAGGCACCCCAACTCTAAAAATGCCTCGGAGCTTAAACTAAGAACAATACACGATGAATTGGTTTGAAAATGTGTGTTTATATATAATACATAAGTATTGCCCCAATGAATTTTAACAAGATAATAAAAGTCATAAATGAACTGTAATGGATGGGCAAGAATGCATAGGTCAGTCAAACTATCGCTAAATAAAATAAAATTGTGGCCCTCAAGGATTGTACAATATGGGAGGAGACTCAGAGGGAATTCTTCACACAAATAAAATATCAAAGGCCTGTATAATCAATCAATGGAACAATGCTTTTTTGGGGGGCTTAAAATAATGCCTTAAAATGTAATTCTCATTTCAATGCTCATTCTGAGATTATTATTTCACATCTTCTGAACCAAACGGGTAACTCACAACTATAATAATTTAACAATAATAATCATGACAGAATTGTAAAAATTTAGAGAAATACAAAACAAAGAAATATGTTGTGCGCATTAGTGGGATGCGCCTGCTTTTGGGAGCAGAGTCTCTTTATGCGGGGAGAGATAGTGGACAGCGCGACACGCAGGTCCTGTTCCACTGACAGTCGCGTGCGTGTCTTGTTCTTGACGTATGCTAGAGAAGAAAAAGCCAGCTCGCACAAGTAGGAGGTTGGGAAGGGTAAAAGCACCTTGATGGCGCTCTCTGAGAGAGATGGATATTCATGTCCCACAAGCAGTCAAAACCTATCCAAACCTAGCTCACCATGTTTGAGCTTCAGTGTGCGGTCCATAATGAGCTCTGCCAGTTCATCTGGAGCTTTGCTGCTCAAACTAGCGGCTGATGCTGATGAGAGGGGGTTGAACGGATCCCGGAGCCAGTCGAAGTCTTCGTTCATTGGAGGGAAATAGGACTCAAATCTCTCCTCCAGCATACGTAGGTGCGCAGCGATCAGATTCAAGAAAGACGCTGACTTGTGTGCTGCGTCATTGGCCGTCAACGTAAACATTTCAATGTTTTTCTTGGCCACCCCATCTTGCCACCGTCTCAATTTGGATCGGAATCCGTTCAGTTTGTCTGTCGCTGTCAAGATATTCTCAGCCTTCCCTTGCATTTTTATGTTGAGGTCATTAAGGTGGCTGAAAATATCTGCCAGATAAGCAAGCTTAATCCACCACGATTCATCTTCCAATTGTTCTTTGTATGGCAAGTCGTGCTCACTGACAAAAGTGATCAGTTCATCTCGGAGCTCATAGACACGGGATAACACCTTGCCCCGCGACAGCCAGCGGACCTCTGTGTGTAATAAGAGCCCCTCATGCTCGGACCCCATCTCATTGCACAATGTGCTGAACAGCCGTGACTTCAGCGGGCGTGATTTTACATAATTAACAATTTTCACCGCTTGGTCCAAGACTTCAGTGAGGAGTAGTTAGTTAGTAACTAGTAGGCCTAGTTAGTAAATTAATATCTTTCAAATCTGAGAAATATATCTTTTATTTGCTTATGAACTCCATTGCACATGTAATAAACAAACGTTTATTCATGTATTATTATTATAATTTTATATTATCCTATTATATATATTTTATTTTTTTTACGAGCAGATTTGGCGGCACCCCCGGGGCGGCACCCACTTTGGGAACCTCTGCACTAGACCACCACTAACCCTCTTTCAAAGCTTATATAGTAATGACATAATTCATGTTTACATTTCTTCATTTGAACATATCAATAGCCAATTGGTTACATGGCAATGCAATTAATGAAGCGTAATGAAAGAGCATGTGAACTACAATCTCTACAGCACATTTGTGTCGCTCGTGCCATAAGGCCCAGAATCCGCAACACCTTTGAAATTACACTCAGATCTTAGGCTCTAGCTGAATGGATGTCTTCCCATATGGTCTAGCGGTTAGGATTCCTGGTTTTCACCCAGGCGGCCCGGGTTCGACTCCCGGTATGGGAACTCGTTCTTCTTGAAAACTCAAGTATGTCCTTACAATCTGTAATTAGGATGTCCTGACGATCACATTGATTATCATCTGATGTGATATCCCTTCAATCCCTCAATGACCCTCCTGGGAAATATAAATATAAGGAATACAATGAATATCATTACAATCATTATTAAGGTTTATATTTCTATAATAATTTTAATTTAATAATTGTGCCAATTAGCAGACGCTTTTATCCAAAGTGACTTACAATTACGAATTACAGGGACATTCCCCCTGGAGTAACTGAGGGCTAAGTGCCTTACTCAAGGGCACACTAGTAGTGGTGTGGTTTCAGGCGGGATTTGAACTCACAACCTTCCGATCACCAGTCCAACTCACTATCCACTAGACCACCACTATCCCCTATAACCCTATAACCCTATAACAATCACCCTTCATCTACAGAAAGAGGAGGTATAACAAAAAAAGAACAATGGGAAAGAAGTGAAGAAAGAAGAAACAAACACACCTCTCTCTCACCGACGTATTGGCCATGATCATTTCAACTGCTTCTTGCCATAGTGGTATGAGCACAGGACACACCAGCCGTCGTGGCACACAAGTGGTTACAGGCAGTGATCGTATAGTGGTTAGTACTCTGCGTTGTGGCCGCAGCAACCCCGGTTCGAATCCGGGTCACGGCAGCCTTTGAAAGATGGTTCAAATCTTTTGACCTTAGCAGAACCCAAAGTTCTACTTCTATTCCAATGAACTGTAGTTTCTTCCCCTGCCATTCGGTTTACACAAACAGCATTGGCTAAATTCCGAACTATTTATCCCTCTTCCCTGAGGATCTCAACAGGCCCTGCTCGGAAAGATAGAGTGGGCCAGTGGCGCAATGGATAACGCGTCTGACTACGGATAAGAAGATTCTAGGTTCGACTCCTGGCTGGCTCGGCCTCATTTAGTTTCCAGTGGAACCAACAACAGAAACACATTGAAACACCCCCTAACCCTAACCCTAACCCAGGGTCTTGAATCTGATGCGAGCTGTTATCGGGAGCCAGTGCAGGGTGCGAAGGAGAGGGGTGACATGCGAGTATTTGGGGAGGTTGAATACCAGCCGGGCAGCGGCATTCTGGATGAGCTGCAGAGGTCTAATGGCTGAAGCGGGGAGCCCCGCCAGGAGTGCATTGCAGTAATCCAGGCGGGAGATGACCAGTGCCTGGATCAAGAGTTGCGCTGCCTCTCTGGTAAGGAATGGTCGTATCCTTCTGATGTTGTAGAGGAAGAATCTGCAGGAGCGAGCCGTTGCTGCAATGTTCTCCGCACAGGATAGTCGGTTATCCAGGATCGCTCCAAGGTTCTTGGCTGTCAGGGAGGGGGTTACAGTAGAGTTCTCCACAGTGATGGAGAAGTCTTGGAGAGGGCAGGCTTTCCCGGGGATGAAGAGGAGCTCAGTCTTGTTAAGATTGAGCTTGAGATGGTGGTCAGCCATCCAAGTTGAAATGTCAGCGAGACATGCTGAGATACGGGTTGCCACGTGTACATCAGACGGGGGGAAGGACAGAAAGAGTTGAGTGTCGTCTGCGTAGCTGTGGTAGGAGAGCCCGTGTGAAGAGATTACCGAGCCAAGAGACTTGGTGTAGAGGGAGAAGAGTAGGGGCCCTAGGACGGAACCCTGGGGAACTCCAATGGAGAGGGTTCGTGGAGAAGATAGCGATTCTCTCCAGGTCACCTGGTAGGAGCGGCCCGCCAGGTAGGAAGAAAACCAGGAGTGTGCGGTGCCAGAGATGCCCAGGTCTGAGAGGATGGAGAGAAGGATCTGGTGATTGACTGTGTCGAAAGCAGCAGACAGGTCAAGGAGAATGAGAACAGAGGAGAGGGAGGAAGCTTGGGCAGAGTGGAGGGCTTCCGTGACAGCAAGGAGCGCAGTCTCAGTGGAATGCCCAGCCTTGAAGCCGGATTGGTGGGGGTCTAAGTGATCCATCTTCCGGAGATAGTCAATCAGTTGTTTAGATGCCGCGCGTTCAAGGGTTTTGGAAGGGAAGGAGAGAAGGGATACCGGTCTGTAATTGTGGACAGATGATGGGTCAAGGGTAGGTTTCTTGAGGAGAGGCTTGACTCTGGCTATTTTGAAGGCCGCTGGGACAGATCCAGTGGATAGGGAGGAGTTGATTAGGGTGGTAAGGTAAGGAAGGATGTCGGCGGAAATGGATTGGAGAAGGGGGGAGGGGATGGGGTCAAGAGGGCATGTGGTTGCTCGCTTTGATGTGATAAGTGTGAGAATCTCATCGGGGGAGAGGGGGGGAAAAGATGACAATCCAGAGATCGAGTGTCGAGGGGGGAGTTTGGAAGGGGTGTTAGCATTGTTAGTGGGAACAGTGTTAGCATTGTTAGTGGGAGGAGGGAGCGGTGGGGGGAGAAAGGTGCTGCTGATGTCGTCCACCTTTTTTTCAAAGTAGGTGACAAAGTCATCGGCGGACAGGGAGGAAGGAGGAGGGGGAGGAGGTGGATTAAGGAGTGAAGAGAAAGTGGAGAACAGTTTTCTAGGATTAGAGGCAGAAGAATGTATTTTTGAATGATAGTAGGATGTTTTAGCAGCTGATGCCGAGGAGGCGTAGTTGGCAAGGAGAGAGTGATAGAGGTTAAGGTCATCAGAAAGGCCAGTTTTTCTCCATTTCCTCTCAGCTGCTCTGAGCTCTAGTCTACAAGCATGTAGCGTTTCAGAGAGCCAGGGAGCTCGAGGAGAGGATCGAGCTGGCTTCAAGGTTAGTGGACAGAGGGTGTCGAAGGATGAGGTGAGAGCGGACAGAAGGGTTGAGGATGCCGCATCAGTGGATAGAAGGGAGAAGGATTCGACAGAGGGTAGGGAGGATAGGACAGAAGAAGAGAGGGCGCTGGGGGACAGGGTACGTAGGTTACGACGAGAGGGTCTTAAGTGGTTAGAGGCCGGTTTCGACTCCCGGTATGGGAACTCGTTCTTCTTGAAAACTCAAGTATGTCCTTACAATCTGTAATTAGGATGTCCTGACGATCACATTGATTATCATCTGATGTGATATCCCTTCAATCCCTCAATGACCCTCCTGGGAAATATAAATATAAGGAATACAATGAATATCATTACAATCATTATTACGTTTATATTTCTATAACAATCGCCCTTCATCTACAGAAAGAGGAGGTATAACAAAAAAAGAACAATGGGAAAGAAGTGAAGAAAGAAGAAACAAACACACCTCTCTCTCACCGACGTATTGGCCATGATCATTTCAACTGCTTCTTGCCATAGTGGTATGAGCACAGGACACACCAGCCGTCGTGGCGCACAAGTGGTTACAGGCCGTGATCGTATAGTGGTTAGTACTCTGCGTTGTGGCCGCAGCAACCCCGGTTCGAATCCGTGTCACGGCAGCCTTTGAAAGATGGTTAGAATCTTTTGACCATAGCAGAACCCAAAGTTCTACTTCTATTCCAATGAACTGTAGTTTCTTCCCCTGCCATTCGGTTTACACAAACAGCATAGACTAAATTCCGGACTATTTATCCCTCTTCCCTGAGGATCTCAACAGGCCCTGCTCGGAAAGATAGAGTGGGCCAGTGGCGCAATGGATAACGCGTCTGACTACGGATCAGAAGATTCTAGGTTCGACTCCTGGCTGGCTCGGCCTCATTTATTTTCCAGTAGAACCAACAACAGAAACACATTGAAACACCGCCACCGATTTCGGGATGCTCTAACAGACAGCAGACTTGTGCTTGTCAAAATACCATGTAGCCTCCATCGGAGAGATGGTAAAAACTCTCTGCTGAAGGAAGCTGGAGTACAACTTGTGGCTACATGTGGAAAGGACTCTGTGACGTGCACTATTACGACGTAAAATCATTCATGATATCTGTTTTGAACATTGCACGTATCCATTCAGGGCAGTATTTGGATACTAGTAGCACAGTTGGTTTATTTGAATTGGTCAGTAAAGCAGTAATTGTCTCTGTCGGGGGGAGGTGGCTGCTCTATTCAGCTTTGGACGTGTGTCTCTATGCTTCAGACGCTTCAGCTGGTTACGCATCCTGCTTCGTGGTCACCTTTCAAAGCTTATATAGTAATGACATAATTCATGTTTACATTTCTTCATTTGTGACATATCAATAGCCAATTGGTTACATGGCAATGCAATTAATGAAGCGTAATGAACGAGCATGTGAACTACAATCTCTACAGCACATTTGTGTCGCTCGTGCCATAAGGCCCAGAATCCGCACCGCCTTTGAAATGACACACAGATCTTAGGCTCTAGCTGAATGGATGTCTTCCCATATGGTCTAGCGCAGGGGTCGGGAACCTTCTTGACTGGGAGAGCCATAAAAGCCAAATATTTCTAAATGTATTTCATTGAGAGCCATATAGTATTTTTAACATATAATAAATTAAATATGTCTTAATTTTAATGCGATTTCTGGTGCTGCATGGTTTTGCTGATGTCCTTGTAGTCTGGTTCATACGTGGTGAGGTTGAGCTTCATGCAGGCGTTGAGGCTTCCATCAGTTAAACGTGAGCGTAGGTTGGTCTTAATGTTCCTCATATGCGAGAATGACTGCTCACATACATACAGTATGTAGAGCCAAACATGGTCAATACGGCAATACTAACACGCTGCATTGTGTGGTATGTCACAGGAAGCTCGTTCCAAGTTTTCAGAATCAGCTGGTCTTCAGGTTGAAGTTTTTTCATTTCCGTCCACTTGTGTTCCCTTGCCAGCTCTGCTCGCTGTCGCGCAAGACTTTCCAACTCTCCATTAAGTGTCTTGAACTTACTCATCCACATGTCTGATGCCTTCAGGTCAGCAACTTCCAGCTCAAAGTCTCCCATAGAGACCCCAGGGATGCATGTCAGGTCGATCTTGTCCACTGCACACTCATGTGGATGAGTGATGAACTTGAAAAGACCAGTGCGCGCACGAAATTCTCCAAAACGTGCTTTGAATGACTGCAGGAGATTGGACGTAAAGCCAGCTAGCTGCTGGAGATCCAGATGTTGAGTGGAGTCACTTGCTAAGCATGCATCTCTAAATTGTTGCAGTGTTACAAAGTGCAGAAGATGACCTGTTTCAATGTCCCTGAGAAAGACTTCCAGCTTGCTTTCAAATGCAAACACTGCTTGTTGAAGGGATGAGATTGTATTTCCAATACCTTGCATTTTCACATTGAGCTGGTTCAGATGGCCTGTTATGTCCACGAGATAGTGAAACTGCAGGAGCCAGTCAGTGTTGTCTAGCTCAGGATGCTTGACGCCTTTCATTTGAAGAAAAGTACCTAGGTATAAAATGAATTATAAATCATCAAAACATGTTGTGTTACATTAAACATTTAATTGATTAAGACTTTAAAAAAGAAAATATTTTTGACAGTAATGTCCTCAGGTGGATTCGAACCCACGGCTGAAAAGACGGGAGGAAAGGGTCAATAAAAGGTCAAATCTGCGTTACGGGAATACTCGACTACGGCAATCGAGAGATAGGCCTCTAGTCCTACCATTGACTTTGCATTGGCCCATTCATTGTCTATGGTAGTACTAGGGATCCCGTTCACTTTGGTAGTTCTAAGAGGGTGTCATATATTTTCGGCCACCGGATGGTTTTGTTTTCATTCACTAAACTAAATAATGGCGTCAAAACTGAAATCGCTCGGACAGCGTCGGCTACTGTACAACTTCGGACAAGTTCCACAATGTCCTTCCTTCTACAAGGTTATCTTCTTCCTTCTACAAGGTTATCTTCTTCCTTCTACAAGGTTATCTTCTTCGTTTGGTAAAACGGTAAGTCACAAACATGATCTGTAATGTTCTGTCTGAGTAGAGACTCCATCAACAGGGCAGTACAGCAGATGATTACAGTAGTAGATGCTACATCGCTAACAGCCATAGCCTACTCCAACATTTCTATCTACAATATGTCAGCAGTTGTTAATAACAGTATAACAGATTATAACAGATACTACAATGATAGTCTACACAGTAGGCTACTGTACATCATAGCTATATTCCAGTGGGCATTTTTGCCAATGATATGACTGCTGCCTAGTAGTAACCACAATGTTGTCATTCAATAAAGCCCCAACAAGTAATATCATTATAATAATAATAACAACAATAACTTTTATTTGTATAGCACTATTCCTGCAAACGTATAACGTGTAGTTTATATTATAGGGCAATTCAACTGTAAATGTATGTACAGTTAGTTTATTTACAAGTTTAGTTAGCCTACATGTATTTACAATGTATGTCTGCTCTGTACAGTACATGTGTAATTGCATGTTTTATTACATTCCATATTGTATCTATTTGTAGGAGGAGGATAAGTGTTCATACGAGTTCTCTTTTTGCATCCTTTTTGAAGATGTGTTTCAAGGGTTTGGCATGTACATTACAGTATGGGCAAAAGAGGCATTTTGAGCAGGTGACACCCATACAATTTAGAAACATACCAAACCCTTGATTTCACAATCAATGTGTTTAAACATGCATACCGTCACTGATGCTTTACCTGCTTTAAAGAAGTGAACATTGAACTAAATATCCATTCATAACAAATAGCCTATATACCAATGTATATGTAATTCTCATCAGATGAGACATATTATTCACATCAGAGTAGACATACTGAGACGTATTAATGTTCAAATCAGCTTGACAGACTATAACAGGTAATGACAGAATGTGGCTATAACCCATTTACAAGCATGATGAATAAGCCAGGCGTTAGTGAGGGAGAGAATAACACTTTATTTTCTTTTACAGTGAGGAGAAAACTGACTGCTTCAGTTACACTCTTGAGACCAGCTCATGATGATGAATCCGATGTGACTGCGTCTCCTTTGCAAGGTTAATTCATGTACATTACTGTGTGTCCCATCTTTATTCACTGTCAAAGTGATTTCCAGTTGTGTGAAGTTTCATGTTACCTGCTCCTTCAGCTCCAGTGAAGGTCCTGCTGCCAATACCTCCTCAGCGGCTTGCCTGGGCCCCATCCTTAGGCCTACACTCTAGAACCCGCCGTGTGGGAATACAGTATGTCATTTCAGTTTATTTATATTGCACACAATTTCAACCAGGTCTGTTATTTTGATTGAAAGTCATCTGTAAATGTTGGTACTTTGCTGTGGATATTTAACAAACTATTGAGACTTCTTTTGCATCCTATTATCTTAGATCCTACATTACATGTTTGTTTATTAGTTTATTTGACAGGGATAATGCACAATACATATATTGCTTCAGATATAGTTCAGAGCTAATTTCCATCTGTAGTCCCTGGGGGAAGGGTAACAAGACAATAGGGAAACAGGATATACTAATACAAATGACTAAGATACAATAAAGTTCTAATCAACAATGGAATAATAATAATTAGCACCGTAGCACCTTAGCACCTAACCCTAACCCTAGTTTTCCCACATGTACCGTATTCCCACATGTACCGTAACATATATATATATATATATATATATATATATATATATATATATATATATATATATATATATAAATGATGTTGATAATAAAAATGAAAATAAAGTAAAAACATTACAACACAACATTACACTAGTTAAGACACACACACACACATCATCATCATCATCATCATCATCATCATCATCATCATCAATACAATTAATGATCACAGAACTGATGTTCTTTCTGTAATGTTTTGGTTCTAGATTTAAAAATGGTGAATGTACTACTCTCTCTGATACTAGAAGTGTCATGTGAAGCACCCTGCCCCTACCAGAGCAGAGCAGCATACAGTGCTGCCTCAATACTCTCTGGCATGTTTTTTAACTGAAGTCTATGCACAGCTCCTTTTTGGTTTAACATGTGTTTCCTATTTATTTTGTTGTCATGCAGCACTGCCACACCATGCTCCTCCATCACAGTCTGCAGCCTCTCTCCCTCCGCCCCCAACGCAGCCTGCAGCCTCTCTCCCTCCGCCCCCAACACAGCCTGCAGCTGAGCCTTCCATCCCCAGCTACGATCACAATGTCGGCCGCTGGAACTGCTGTCCCCATCAGAGCATCTGGATGAAGATGGGGCTGAATGGCCATGGGTTGAGTGGCCAGGGTCCTGATCAGTGTGGCACCTTAGAAGGGAAAGAGACTGTACACACACACACACACACACACACACACACACACACACACACACACATAGTAGAGTTTTTATTTACAATGAAATGATTAATTAATGTTGTAACACTGTTGGAAATTGTTTTAAATATGCACATTTTGTTTTAGTTCGATACAACCAAGGTTTAATCAGTTTTGTTTATTTTTTATGTACATGGTTTAGCAGTTGTGCGTGTGTGCTTTTTAATAAATCAAGTGTGGAGTTCAATACATCCACGTGTCTGTGTATGTTTTAAAACAGTATAATGGTTACATTAACATCAACAATGGAGCTTAGGGTTAGAGAACTCAACAGGGCAGAATACATTACAATGTTAAACCAATAAATAGCATAAGATGTCCTGTTTTCTTTAATGAAATGAATTATAAATCATCAAAACATGTTGTGTTACATTAAACATTTAATTGATTAAGACTTTTAAAAAGAAATGATTTTTGACAGTAATGTCCTCAGGTGGATTCGAACCCGCGGCTGAAAAGACGGCAAGAAAGGGTCAATAAACGGTTAAAATCTCCATTAGGGGAATACTCGACTGGCCCTCTATACACTGCCATAGGTAACAACATCTCTTCTAAGCCCAGTTTATTCCGTTCTCTATTGGTTAAGTGCTCCCGGTTTCAAAAGAAAGAAACGGAGGTCTGATCAGCAGATCATTTTCTCATAAAGTTGCAAACGCAACAAACACACCACGAGTCCACACTGATTCAGAAAACAGAATAAACTTTATATATAAATACACAACACTTCAGGGGGATAACGTTTGCAAAAGAACTGTACAGGTTACAATCAGGTATATAATAATAGTTAGGGAGTAACATATCATTCACAAATTCAACAATAATAGAACAGATAAATACACAGATAGCCCTGCTACGTCCTCCGTGAGGGCCCGTTCCCCTGTACATAAGTCCCTGTCCAGCCCTGCTACATCCTCCGTGAGGACCACCTCTACCACATCCTGGTGGTGTGTCTGAGGTGGTGGTGGTGTGTCTGAGGTGGTGGTGGTGGTGTGTCTGAGGTGGTGGTGGTGGTGTGTCTGGGGTGGTGGTGGTGGTGTGTCTGAGGTGGTGGTGGTGGTGTGTCTGAGGTGGTGGTGGTGGTGTGTCTGAGGTGGTGGTGGTGGTGTGTCTGAGGTGGTGGTGGTGGTGTGTCTGAGGTGGTGGTGGTGTGTCTGAGGTGGTGGTGGTGGTGGTGTGTCTGAGGTGGTGGTGGTGTGTCTGAGGTGGTGGTGGAGGGTTGGGGTAACATCTGGGAGGTTAGGGGATAACATCTGGAGGGTTGGGGGTAACATCTGGAGGGTTGGGGGTAACATCTGGAGGGTTAGGTAACATCACACCAATCAGCTCTCCTGATGAGGTAAGCAATAACCATCTTGTTAGTGTAAACACACAAACAAGCACAGATATGTACAGTCAAAATAACATTTTGTGAGTAAACACATTTCTAAATAATCCCTATTCAATGTGACTTACCAGTGTACTGGGTGGATGGGGATGAAAGGTAACTGTCCAGATGTAATTTTGTCCAAAACATCTTGGTGCTGTGTGAATGAATGAGCATACATTTAATGTATTAGTAATGAAACAATCAATATGAACATTTAAAAATAACAATGATGTAATTGTGGCTCATACTTGCAGTAGCCTGAGGTAGAGGTGGTCCTCTCTGAGGATGTGGTAGAGGTGGTCCTCACGGAGGATGTGGTAGAGGTGGTCCTCACGGAGGATGTAGCAGGGCTGGACAGGGACTTATGTACAGGGGAACGGGCCCTCACGGAGGACGTAGCAGGGCTATCTGTGTACAATCTGGAAAATACTTAAAAAACTACTTTACAAGCAGTACAAACAAATTCATTAGGAAACATAATATTAATTGACACACAAGACGAATGGAAACACTTGAAACACCTCCTGCAGGATACCTGAAGCTCTGGTCCTCTCGTCCGGATGGTCCTCCTTCAGATGCAGTGCACACTAACGTCCATAGTGTACACTGACTGGGCCGTGCGTGGACACCGTATGGAGCTGGGGAATGGTTTCAGGTGCCCAACCTGAAAGCAGGAAAAGAGGTGCTCACGCATAGCAGACTGATCAAATTCGTTGCTTGCTGGGTCCTCACCTCTGCAGCATGTGAGACTGTTCGCAATAGCAAACAGCCCACAGTCTGAGCTGCCTCTCTGCTGCTGGACATCAGGCCACTGCAGAAGGACCTTGGGACCTGAAAAAGAGAGGAGACGTGTTATTTGAGAAATGAACTCCTCGGTCGACCCGTGACCAGAGGAGTCATAAACGTTAACAGTACCTACCTTGCAGTTGATGTTACTTACCGTAACCCAGTGATTTGAACAAACATTTAAAATCTGAACAAACCCCTGGGTTGATGCAGGCACGGAGGAGAGGGACGTTGTGGCGTAGAGGCCTCCTACATGGGGATGTTGAGCCTGTAAAAGAGCCTGAGCATTGTCAATGGAGAGATCATTCAGCCAACAATTGGGAGTCAGAACGAAAGGCCTAAGCACCTCCAACCTGCTAGGTAAAGCTGGACAGGCCCGCCCCAGCTGAACATCTGTGATGGTGACATCTAGCAGCTGAGATGGTGCCTAAAAAACATAATGATGTTGGGTTAAAGGGACTGTCATGTTACAGTACTCAGCCATTGGAATTTTGATTATTTAAAATGAATGAAGCTAGGATTTGTAAGTGTACCTGAAGTGAGTCCCACTCCGGCTCAGAGTTTAGCGGTTCAGGGTCATCAGAACACACTGGCTCCGGTGGATGGGACACAGCTTTCTGAGTGGGCGGGCAGGCTCGGAATCCTTAAGTCAATCAACAAAACAATTTTAGAATGACATCTTGTGGTAAAAAAAATACAGTTTCACATTACATTAACTTTAAAATGTGAACTGTATGTTACACTTACTCTTCCGCAGAGGCTTCACTGAGGCATAGGGGGTTTTGGTTCCCAGTTGTTGGCCATCCAAGGTCTCCAACTGCACCAAATTGTTGTCCCCAACCTCAGTCACTGTGATGGACCGAGCAAGTATAGGCACGAGGACACAGGGAAAATGTGAAAATTAAGGGTTTTTATTTACCCCAAAATAATACAGGGTTAACAAAAACCAACAGTGGGTTACAAAGGAAAATGAATAACATAATGCACGGGCCCAAATTAACGGATAACTGAACAGAACAAGAACAGAACACCAGCCCCCTGACACTGATGACCTCAAGGTATATATAGACCTGGTCAGGTACATTTAAATCATACAGGGAATCAATTAATTAAACTAATACATAAATGAACAACTATACTCAAACAATTCAACACAAGCAATAAAGTTATGCAACACACATTTATGCCATTTGAATGACTTGCATACATAATGCCAATGTTAAACAAATAATATAAACAGTTAAACTAAACCAATCCCTCCCCCTGTAGTCTCCCGGGAGATGGCACAGTCCACCACCCCCACCCTCTGTATTTAGCAGGGTCCAAAATGGCCGCTCAATCCTTGCCTAGAGCCCAGAGGAGGTGGCGGACGACTCCCTGTGAGACACATGGACCATGGAGGAGAAAGACAGAATTTAGCAGCATGTGATCAGTACTGTCAATAAAGGACTGAACATGTGTGAAACAAAACCAAGGTCTGTTTGTTATGGGGTGGTGGTGATGTGTACTGAAACGTAAATGTTACAAACTAACTGAATGAACAGAGGAAAGGTGTGTTGCAAGTGTGCTTGCCACTGCCACAATGTGCGGCGATCTGGTGCAGCCGTCACAGTCACCCTGAAGAAAATATGTATTAATAATGGCAAAATTGGACATCACACATCACCCTCTCATTCTGAATATTCTTAAAAGTCTAACATTTACCGGTACGTAGTTGGCCAGTCTGGGTCCATTGTGCCACCAGGTCTCCCACGTTTCCTCTCATTCTTCTTCAGGACCTCCATGCCCGGGAGGATCTCAAACCGCTTGGTTCCCTTCTTGATCCTCTTCCGGTAGCTTTCCCGCTGTTTCTCCTGGGCCTTCTCCACGTTGAGTCGCACCTTGATCGTTGAAGAAAAAGCGAAGCAGCAGAGATTGTAATTCTCTGTTGTGCAGTATAGCTCTGTATATTGCTGAGGCATTGTTATTGCTTTAGCAGTTACTTAGCATCACTCAGGTGGTTGTTCAGTATATAGTTGTGTAATATCTTTCACCTCGTCAAAGACCTCCTCATCCTTCTCAGCCCTGGCGTGGAGATAGTCTGCAGCGGTGTCTTCATCAATCTCGTCCACCTCCACAAAAGGACGGTCGCCTGTGATCTGAAATGAGAGGCAAATAGAGATAGTGTTTTATTTTTTGTTTATATTGAGAATCAATTTGCAAAACAAATGATATATTATAAGAACAATAATATCAAGAGTTGACATACCTCAGAGGACAGCCGTGGCTCCCGACCGTACATCAGGCGGTAGGGCGAGTACTTGGTGGAGGCCTGGACGCTGGTGTTATGTGCGAAAAGGATTAACTTAAGGTTGTCCTCCCACCGTTCCTGGTGCCCATCCAGAGATTTCCCGATAGCCCTCTTGAGTGTTTGATTGGTCCGCTCGTCCAGTCCGTTGGTCTGGGGATGGTAGGCAGAGGTAATCCGGTGCTTCATCCCCCACTTCTCAAACAAAATATGGTTGACCTAAAAAAGAAAGTCAGACAGAAGTCATTAGTTTTGTCCATACAAGTATGTCCATAACTGTTACAAGATCGTGGGCCCTATTATGCACTTCTTAACTTGCCGTCTTAAGTGTTAATTAAGACGCACCGCCAGGTTAAGACCTACCGCCACCCTTATTATGCGCTTCATACGCGCTACTGTTATTATGCAGGTGTCGATAGGCGCCCACACATAAGATGTAATACTCCCGTGCATATATTACTCATTGTGGGAGTGTTCATATGTTAATGAAGTGCACTAGGCGCCCCTGCTATTATGTGATCTGACTTTGCTCCTATCGCTAAGAAGTGGTTTGAAAAGTTCTTAACTTTAGACTTCATGCACGTTTTGAAACACGAGCGCGCCTCCGCGGTTTGCGCATGCATGTGGGCACACATGAACACGCACGTGGCTCCACGGCAAGACGTCAATTACGGTCACAGTATAAATGCTTTATTTCAGAAGGGAGAGGCAGAGAAGCGCGCTGACCTCCTTCTCAGGACTTCCATAATAGCATAGCGCTAATGACTCAACGCAGCCGGTTCTTAAAGGGAATGGCACCTGGCACGCTGATTGGGTTGATTGAGAAGACGCCCAAAACACACCCATGACTAATTTCTTTGCTTAGCGCCGGGTTTTAGGCGCCCACTACAGCACGCATAATAGCAAAGTGGCCTTGACCACGCCTCCACGTCTTAAGTTTAAATCTACCGCCTCGTCTTATTGATGAAGTGCATAATAGGGCCCCATATGTTTTAGCAAGTACATGACCTTGTTGCAGAACTCTTTGCCCTGGTCAGTCAGGATGACCTCCGGCGCACCATGGGTGTGGAAGATGTCTATCAGGGCCTGGGATGTTGCCACTGCATCTTGTCCTAGCAGTGTATACTAGGGGTGTAACGGATCACGGAAATTCCGTGATCCGTTCGGATCGCCCTCCACGGTTCGGAACGCATGTGTACCGCGGATCAATTGCAAAATGTTAACAAGTAATAATATTACTTAATATCTTACTTAATATCTCTTGTAAATCACAATGTAGAGTTGCCATGAAAAGATAGACGCGACAGTTGCGGGCTTTGTTTCACTCTAAAACGCAATGATAGGTTGATAATGCGAAAGAAAAAGAATCCGTTTGCTCGCTACACGTGAAGCTGGGAATCCACAACAACAAGGCTGCGTTCGTAAATCCGCTCTGGAATCTGATCAGCGTTCAAGGAACGCCTCTTGTCCAATCAAATTACTTGGTCCCTTTATGACGTCGGACCCAGTGTGCGCTCCGGCGCTCTCAAAGCAAATTTACGAACGCGGCCCAAGTGTATCATGTTACGTTGTTCGGCGGAGAAGAACTCAATGCCTCCCTCGTCATTTAAATCCCATGTATGGGAGCACTTTGGCTTCTCTGTCAACTATGACGGGAGGCACGAAAAAGGTAGCTCGACAACTTCTGATAATGTAGGCATTTTTTTCATACCATGTTCAAAATAAGGGTTCACTTTATTATTTAGTTAAAAGTGGCATAAAACATGTTTATTCATCTGCTTTAAAGAGCCCAGTGACTCACTGCTGCAACCAGGCACCTCCTCCCTCTCTCCTTGTCACGACCAGAAGGCGGAACCCAGAAGCAGACAACGGAGAACAGGTAGATGATAATAACAGTAATTTATTATAGGGTTTGGGGTTAGGGGAATCCGGCAGGGGGTAGGTAGTGCCGGTAGGGGTTCTGGCAGGTAGACAGGTACTCAGACAGGCAGGGGGTCAGGTAGGTAGGCAGGTAGTCAGACAGGCTGGGGGTCAGGCAGGTAGGCAGGTACTCAGACAGGCAGGGGGTCAGGCAGGCAGGCGGGTAGTCAGACAGGCAGGGGATCAGGCAGGTAGGCAGGTACTCAGACAGGCAGGAGGTCAGGCAGGTAGGCAGGTACTCAGACAGGCAGGGGGTCAGGCAGGTAGGCGGGTAGTCAGACAGGCAGGAGGTCGGCAGGCAGGGAATCCTTTAGCGGGGAACAGGGAGAAAAGGGTTAGGCTAAGGTATCGGATAATGTCTCCAGTACAGGGAACCAACATAGGAACCAACCATTAAGTGGTTACGATCTGGCGTTGACTGGAAGCAGGAGCAGGGCTTAAGTAGGAACCAGTCGCGGTCTTAATCGGCCACACCTGGCGCCACTGATAGATGGCTGATGAGCCGGGGGCGGAGCTGGGGGCGGAACTGTGACACTCCTATCATTTAAATTGAGTGTATTTCAGTATAATTATGTAATGTTTGAGTGTAGAATATGTTATATATATATATATATATATATATTATATATATATGTATATATGTATGTATATATATATATATTACCAGTTTTGACATCTTGAATGTTGTTGGTTTTTGTCACATAGTAAAAGTGGTGTTTTTACAGAATTCAAGGAAAAAGCAGTTTTTATAAAAAGAAAAATGTTTTGTGTTGATCCGAAAAATGATCCGATCCGTGACTCAAAAACCGTGACACGATCCGATCCGTGAGTTAGGTGATCCGTTACACCCCTAGTGTATACACACAGGATATGGTACTATTATATTAATACTTATAATGTTAATTTTAAGATGAAAATTGGGATACATGGTGATGAACTGTTCAAGTACAATACATTCAAGTATTTAAAAAACATGGTCATGATCATTATATTTGAGAAAACAACACTAAACACAGATATAACACACCTGGATAGGAATGGCCTCCACCCACTTGGTGAAGAAATCTGTCGCTGTGAGGCAGTAGCGATTGCTATTCTTGGATGAGGCCTTGAACGGTCCGATGAGGTCCACACCTAGCAAGACAAATGTGTTGGCATACTATAACATTGGACAAGCGGAAGTAAAACATTCACACTAAAAGAGCATACTGAAAGAAAGCATGGTGGGAAACAAGTCAAAACCCAAAAAATTAATTGGGATATAAAAGTGTAGAACTCACCAATCATGTACCACGGTGAAACAGGCTTGATGCTCTTCAGCTCAGGGGCTTCAGTCTTCACCTTCTCAAACCTCTGGCAAGCCACGCAGGTACGGACCTTGAAACAAACAGTAAAGTGCAAGTTGAAATGAAATGTGAATGAATGAATATTATCTGTGTGTAAAATACAATCTTGCTACTGTTTGTAAAACATAAAAACTAACTAAAGAAATAATAGATTTGCTTGCCCAGTCTTTCACATCCTTCACAATGCCAAACCAGAAGAAGCGCTGATTAATCTTGCCAATCATGCGCTTCACTCCGAAGTGACCGGCATGGACCTCGGTCAGCACTTCCTCCTTTTCCTTGTCTGACATGATGACCCTCCTTTGTGGCTGTCCCTTCTTGGGCCTATAATACATGCGACCATCTACAACATCAAAAGGATTAGAGAAAAGAGACCAGGACTTGTTAAATAATGTTTTTTGTTGTTGTTGTTTTTTTACAGTAGTACACTACTTTATTGCTTTATGGGTTAATTTAACAAATCTTACCCTGAAGCATGTATTTCTCAGCTGCTCTCTGGAGAGCACGCTTCTTCACCGCAGACATATCCTCCTGGAACTGGGCTTTGGACAGATATAAGAAAATGTCACTGTGGCTGGTATAGGATGCCATATCTATTATCTGATATGTATAGTAATTGTGTATATATATATTAAAACAGATAAAACACAATTTCACTAGAAAACAATCAATAAATGGTTGGAAAGCTAGCTATCAATGCCCTGTGTGTGTGTGTGTGTGTGTGTGTGTGTGTGTGTGTGCGCGTGTGCGCACAAGTTAGCTAGTTCGAAATAAATCACAATCTAAAATAAAACAATTTACAATACAAGCACAATATAAGAGTAACGTATAAAAGGAAATGATAGGGTTATCTGTAGTAGTTCTCTAGTAGTTCTCTGTAGTAGCAGGTGTGTCGTGTAGCAGGTGTTTCGTCGTGCGGCAGCAGAGCAAAATGGTGGAGTAAAGTGCGGAGGATTAAACACAGCGCACTAGAATGACGTCACAGTCACCACCTGGTCCTGACGCGTTCTAAACGATTATTGATTGATTGATTGATTGATTGATATTGATTGATTGATCAGACACACCACCACCACAACCTTTAGACTTGCCTAAGAGAGAAACAAATATAAAGTTATAAAAATGCAGGGCTTCATTCTTGTTGACAATGTTTACTTTGATTTTTTTTCTTTTCTTGGATACAATGTTTACTGTAGTAAAAAAGAAATGCATGTATGAGGACAAGAGCTCACCAAGTATAATTATCCTCCTTCAATCCAATGCTTCCATCCTTTGTTCTTCTTCTCTCCCCTCTGGACACAGACCAGCTTGTCATTGTCCCACTTAACAGTTGACTGTGTAACATACGTATACTGGTTCTATTATTGTTGAATTTGTGAATGATATGTTACTCCCTAACTATTATTATATACCTGATTGTAACCTGTACAGTTCTTTTGCAAACGTTATCCCCCTGAAGTGTTGTGTATTTATATATAAAGTTTATTCCGTTTTCTGAATCAGTGTGGACTCGTGGTGTGTTTGTTCATCGTCTGACATTGGCACGTTTTATTACAATATCAACTACTATACTAGTCCAAAAGTTACATATGACTGTACTTATCATAACTGTACATGTCCTACTCTAATGGATCTTGAACGAAACGCGCATTTTTTAAATTAAGTTGAATTGCTGAGTTGCGTTTGCAACTTTATGAGAAATGATCTGCTGATCAGACCTCCGTTTCTTTCTTTTGAAACCGGGAGCACTTAACCAATAGAGAACGGAATAAACTGGGCTTAGAAGAGATGTTGTTACCTATGGCAGTGTATAGAGCCTCTCTATGTGTTACCTATGTCAGTGTATAGAGCCTCTCTATGTGTTACCTATGTCAGTGTATAGAGCCTCTCTATGTGTTACCTATGTCAGTGTATAGAGCCTCTCTATGTGTTACCTATGTCAGTGTATAGAGCCTCTCTATGTGTTACCTATGGCAGTGTATAGAGCCTCTCTATGTGTTACCTATGGCAGTGTATAGAGCCTCTCTATGTGTTACCTATGTCAGTCTATAGAGCCTCTCTATGTGTTACCTATGTCAGTGTATAGAGCCTCTCTATGTGTTACCTATGTCCAGTGTACTAGAACCACTCTATGTGTTACCTATGGCAGTGTATACTATTTTGGTATCATGTGATGGACAGGTGGTATCATGTGATGGACAGGTGGTATCATGTGATGGAGGGTGGTATCTTGTGATGGACAGGTGGTATCTTGTGATGGACAGGTGGTATCTTGTGATGGACAGGTGGTATCTTGTGATGGACAGGTGGTATCATGTGATGGACAGGTGGTATCATGTGATGGACAGGTGGTATCTTGTGATGGACAGGTGGTATCATGTGATGGACAGGTGGTATCATGTGATGGACAGGTGGTATCATGTGATGGAGGGTGGTATCTTGTGATGGACAGGTGGTATCTTGTGATGGACAGGTGGTATCTTGTGATGGACAGGTGGTATCTTGTGATGGACAGGTGGTATCATGTGATGGACAGGTGGTATCATGTGATGGACAGGTGGTATCTTGTGATGGACAGGTGGTATCATGTGATGGACAGGTGGTATCTTGTGATGGAGGGTGGTATCATGTGATGGAGGGTGGTATCTTGTGATGGACAGGTGGTATCTTGTGATGGAGGGTGGTATCTTGTGATGGACAGGTGGTATCTTGTGATGGAGGGTGGTATCTTGTGATGGACAGGTGGTATCATGTGATGGAGGGTGGTATCTTGTGATGGACAGGTGGTATCTTGTGATGGAGGGTGGTATCATGTGATGGACAGGTGGTATCATGTGATGGACAGGTGGTATCTTGTGATGGACAGGTGGTATCTTGTGATGGACAGGTGGTATCATGTGATGGACAGGTGGTATCATGTGATGGACAGGTGGTATCTTGTGATGGAGGGTGGTATCATGTGATGGAGGGTGGTATCTTGTGATGGACAGGTGGTATCTTGTGATGGAGGGTGGTATCATGTGATGGAGGGTGGTATCTTGTGATGGACATGTGGTATCTTGTGATGGACAGGTGGTATCTTGTGATGGACAGGTGGTATCATGTGATGGACAGGTGGTATCATGTGATGGACAGGTGGTATCTTGTGATGGACAGGTGGTATCTTGTGATGGACAGGTGGTATCATGTGATGGACAGGTGGTATCTTGTGATGGACAGGTGGTATCATGTGATGGACAGGTGGTATCTTGTGATGGACAGGTGGTATCATGTGATGGACAGGTGGTATCTTGTGATGGAGGGTGGTATCTTGTGATGGACAGGTGGTATCATGTGATGGACAGGTGGTATCTTGTGATGGACAGGTGGTATCTTGTGATGGACAGGTGGTATCTTGTGATGGAGGGTGGTATCTTGTGATGGACAGGTGGTATCTTGTGATGGAGGGTGGTATCATGTGATGGACAGGTGGTATCATGTGATGGACAGGTGGTATCTTGTGATGGACAGGTGGTATCTTGTGATGGACAGGTGGTATCTTGTGATGGACAGGTGGTATCATGTGATGGACAGGTGGTATCTTGTGATGGAGGGTGGTATCTTGTGATGGAGGGTGGTATCATGTGATGGAGGGTGGTATCTTGTGATGGACAGGTGGTATCTTGTGATGGAGGGTGGTATCATGTGATGGACAGGTGGTATCATGTGATGGACAGGTGGTATCATGTGATGGAGGGTGGTATCATGTGATGGAGGGTGGTATCTTGTGATGGACAGGTGGTATCTTGTGATGGACAGGTGGTATCATGTGATGGACAGGTGGTATCATGTGATGGAGGGTGGTATCTTGTGATGGACAGGTGGTATCTTGTGATGGACAGGTGGTATCTTGTGATGGACAGGTGGTATCATGTGATGGACAGGTGGTATCATGTGATGGAGGGTGGTATCATGTGATGGACAGGTGGTATCATGTGATGGACAGGTGGTATCATGTGATGGAGGGTGGTATCATGTGATGGAGGGTGGTATCTTGTGATGGACAGGTGGTATCTTGTGATGGAGGGTGGTATCTTGTGATGGACAGGTGGTATCATGTGATGGACAGGTGGTATCTTGTGATGGAGGGTGGTATCTTGTGATGGAGGGTGGTATCATGTGATGGACAGGTGGTATCTTGTGATGGAGGGTGGTATCATGTGATGGACAGGTGGTATCTTGTGATGGAGGGTGGTATCTTGTGATGGACAGGTGGTATCATGTGATGGACAGGTGGTATCATGTGATGGACAGGTGGTATCTTGTGATGGACAGGTGGTATCATGTGATGGACAGGTGGTATCTTGTGATGGACAGGTGGTATCTTGTGATGGACAGGTGGTATCATGTGATGGACAGGTGGTATCTTGTGATGGACAGGTGGTATCTTGTGATGGACAGGTGGTATCTTGTGATGGACAGGTGGTATCATGTGATGGACAGGTGGTATCATGTGATGGACAGGTGGTATCATGTGATGGACAGGTGGTATCATGTGATGGAGGGTGGTATCTTGTGATGGACAGGTGGTATCATGTGATGGAGGGTGGTATCTTGTGATGGACAGGTGGTATCTTGTGATGGACAGGTGGTATCTTGTGATGGACAGGTGGTATCATGTGATGGACAGGTGGTATCATGTGATGGACAGGTGGTATCTTGTGATGGACAGGTGGTATCATGTGATGGACAGGTGGTATCATGTGATGGACAGGTGGTATCATGTGATGGACAGGTGGTATCTTGTGATGGACAGGTGGTATCTTGTGATGGACAGGTGGTATCATGTGATGGACAGGTGGTATCTTGTGATGGACAGGTGGTATCTTGTGATGGACAGGTGGTATCATGTGATGGACAGGTGGTATCATGTGATGGAGGGTGGTATCATGTGATGGACAGGTGGTATCTTGTGATGGACAGGTGGTATCTTGTGATGGACAGGTGGTATCTTGTGATGGAGGGTGGTATCTTGTGATGGACAGGTGGTATCTTGTGATGGACAGGTGGTATCTTGTGATGGAGGGTGGTATCATGTGATGGACAGGTGGTATCTTGTGATGGACAGGTGGTATCATGTGATGGAGGGTGGTATCTTGTGATGGACAGGTGGTATCATGTGATGGACAGGTGGTATCTTGTGATGGACAGGTGGTATCATGTGATGGAGGGTGGTATCATGTGATGGACAGGTGGTATCTTGTGATGGACAGGTGGTATCTTGTGATGGACAGGTGGTATCATGTGATGGACAGGTGGTATCTTGTGATGGACAGGTGGTATCTTGTGATGGACAGGTGGTATCATGTGATGGACAGGTGGTATCATGTGATGGACAGGTGGTATCTTGTGATGGAGGGTGGTATCTTGTGATGGACAGGTGGTATCATGTGATGGACAGGTGGTATCATGTGATGGAGGGTGGTATCATGTGATGGACAGGTGGTATCTTGTGATGGACAGGTGGTATCATGTGATGGAGGGTGGTATCTTGTGATGGAGGGTGGTATCTTGTGTCCTACTAGAGAGCCTCTCTATGTGTTACCTATGTCCAGTGTACTAGAACCACTCTAACAGGAGTGTTTGTCCGTGAATAACACCGGCTATGCCCGGGGTAGAAACACAAGACTATAGCTGGATAAGGTCAACAGGTCTACACGGTCATTTTAAGCCGTCGACCAGCCCTCTACGACCACGGGAAGTCATGTTAAAATTGAAGTTACTTCTGTTAAACTAAGCTAAGCTAAACATCGCTAACTCCCTCCTGGGCCTTAAAGTGACAAGTAATAACGTTTATTCCGTTTTATAAGGGTTATTTTGATAAACCGGATACATTTTGTGAATATATATGGTTACTTTCTTGCCTGAAAACATATTAAAACTTCATAAAATGACATATTAACACTTGTAGAGCCAAATTGCAGCTTTTCGCTAATGGCGGCCAAAACGGAGATTTCAAAAACACTAGACTGACGTCACAGTGGCCAGCTGGTGGTGACGCGTTAGGCGCTGATGGCCCTGCAGCTCTTGGCAGCAGCAGCAGGTTTTGGCAGCATGACACAGCCTTCAGAGCAGAGCAGTTGTACATCTTTCAACTTCATCTTTCATAGCAGTCAGAGTAGGATATGGTTGAACTGCCCAAGTGCCGTTCCTGAAAGCATCAGCCAGCCCTGCCCACACTGTCTGTGGGCATTTCGCTTTACACACTGTATATATGTCATAAGCATGCAGTTGAGATACCAATTCCCACTCTGTCATTTTGTGCCAAAACACTGTGTTAGGAGAGTCTCGCCTCAATAGAGGCATTGAGCTCAACAGTCCTCGCATATCTGTAGTGGACATAGCTTTATACTGAATCTGAGTAATTTGTTGTGGACCAAGGGGGAGGGCTCCACCATCTGCAGCCGCTGGCTGAGCAGCACGGGGAGCAGTAAACATTTGAACTTGGATTGGAGCTACCCGTTCCTCAATGCTACACACATCCAGCCTAGGATATATTCTCGGGACACTTAATGTCGAGTTTGCAGTTGTGGGCCTTTGATTTACAACCCCTTCCTCTCTGTGCGACTGCAGACTCTCTACCTGTTTTTTCAACAAGGAAATCTCCTCTTTCATCTCCTTACATTGAGTCCGCATGCCACTATTTTGCTGCAGTACCTTTTCGTGATTCAAAACTACAATACTAACAGCCAGGTTATTTTTGATCTTGTCTTTTTCCCCAATCTCATCAAACCATTTAACTTGCTTAGCAATTAGAGAATGGGGCTCCAGACCCTTCTTTATCATTTTACAGATATTATCACAACATGCCGTTAGTGCTGCTTCTCTGATGTTTTGAGGCAACAACTCTTTACCTTCAGTATCGACTTCTTTAATGAAGTCTGCGGAAGAATATTTCTTAGGTTTTTCTTTTTTCTCTTTAACTTTAAGCATGGTGAATTTAAGATTTTGCTAATAAAATGTTATGGATATGTTATATAGTGGGTTTTACTGTGACTACCTATTTTCACACACTATAATTATATGAATTATCTTTTAGAATAAACTAGCACAGTTAGCCTACCAATAGGACTTAGCGCAATTCAGCCTGCCTATCAGTCTTTCTGCTAAAACAGTGCTCTTGGCCTGCCTTAGGTCTTAACGCTTTTAGCCTGCCTAAGGGCTTACCACCGAAAACACAGACAGCCAGAACCCTGGACTTATGCCCTTAACCTGCCTATAGGTCTTTTATCAAAACAAAACGTGCACAATAATTATTTTTAGTCGTGTATCTTATATCAACAAACCATCAATAAAATGCAAGTATGTCCAAAAAGGGTTATTGGGTCACTTCCAAATTAACAACAGAATAAGAAGAATCTCCATAAACTATTGAGGGTGGTATCTTAAATTCAACTCACCTCTCTTTGGAGTCCTCAGGTTCTGTAGTCAAAATGAGAGATTGTTTCCAATCCCACCGCTGTCACCAAAGTACTGTGGGGATTTTATCAAAAGTGATGGTCTTGAAGATACAGATTACAAACGACAGACTCAGAGATCTCTTTCTTAGTTTAATGAATACGACCGGTCGGGAAGAGGTACAGGATACAGTCTTCAGAGGTTTAAGTCGACATACATGAGTTTATATAGTCTTCAGAGACAAAGAACTGTTATTCAGCCTATAGGATTTGTACACGCTTAATTACATAAGCATCCTTATATGAATATTAAGCAGTCTGGTTCGGGTCCATTAGGTAACACACAGATACTGGACACTGAGACACATTAGGTCAAAGATCACCTTTAGAGTGGTCGTAACTCTCTAGTAAAGTCACGGTCTCTTACTAACAACAGATGATAGAGGCCCAAGAACAAGTCCAACCACAGTTCAACGACATAAATAAAGCTTGTCAACTTGCTAGGGAGAGTTAACATGTGGAACCACTTAGTGACTTATATAACAAAACTAAAACTGGATGAATACATAGCTTAACTTTCAGCCATTACCCATCAGCGCCTTTATCCAAAGCGCTTTACAACGGCCTCTCAATCACCCATTCACACACACATTCACACACCAATGGCGGCCTGCGGCCTCGTACCTATGACTGAATCTGTCTTGTTATTAGTAATAGAGTAAATAGCTGTCTGTTTTAAGGCTATCTAGTTAAAATTGGACTACTGATACCTGTCTGTTCATAGGGAGAGTGTGGGAATAGGGAGAAAGCACATTGGGATATAGGTCCGTAGAGGGGAAGAGGGCTAATGAACCAACAGAAGTAGGGGTAGCTAAATGCACTCAGTAGACTGATGTGCCAAGAGAAGACAGCAACACTACAAACAACTGGAAGAGAAGGTACTAAGTACCCTGGCTTCCTCTCAGGCCTTCCTCGATCGACTCCCACAGATAGACTCCCTTGTCTTGTTGTCACGAGTCTTAGTGTCGTAGACTTGTATTAGCATATCCACTGGGAGTATAACATATGTGAGCAGAGCCCTCTCTATGACATCAGAGCCCTCTCTATGACATCAGAGAGGACTGCTGTAACCTGTATGGAACTTTTTACTTGTGACCTATTTGGACTTATATAGCGCCTTTATCCAAAGCGCTTTACAACGGCCTCTCATTCACCCATTCACACACACACATTCACACACCAATGGCGGCCTGCGGCCTCGTACCTATGACTGAATCTGTCTTGTTATTAGTAATAGAGTAAATAGCTGTCTGTTTTAAAGCAATCTAGTTAAAATTGGACTACTGATACCTGTCTGTTCATAGGGAGAGTGTGGAAATAGGGAGAAAGCACATTGGGATATAGGTCCGTAGAGGGGAAGAGGGCTAATGAACCAACAGAAGTAGGGGTAGCTAAGTGCACTCAGTAGACTGATGTGCCAAGAGAAGACAGCAACACTACAAACAACTGGAAGAGAAGGTACTAAGTACCCTGGCTTCCTCTCAGGCCTTCCTCGATGGACTCCCACAGATAGACTCCCTTGTCTTGTTGTCACGAGTCTTAGTGTCATAGACTTGTATTAGCATATCCACTGGGAGTATAACATATGTGAGCAGAGCCCTCTCTATGACATCAGAGCCCTCTCTATGACATCAGAGAGGACTGCTGTAACCTGTATGGAACTTTTTACTTGTGATCTATTTGGACTTATATAGCGCCTTTATCCAAAGCGCTTTACAACGGCCTCTCATTCACCCATTCACACACACATTCACACACCAATGGCGGCCTGCGGCCTCGTACCTATGACTGAATCTGTCTTGTTATTAGTAATAGAGTAAATAGCTGTCTGTTTTAAGGCTATCTAGTTAAAATTGGACTACTGATACCTGTCTGTTCATAGGGAGAGTGTGGGAATAGGGAGAAAGCACATTGGGCTATAGGTCCGTAGAGGGGAAGAGGGCTAATGAACCAACAGAAGTAGGGGTAGCTAAGTGCACTCAGTAGACTGATGTGCCAAGAGAAGACAGCAACACTACAAACAACTGGAAGAGAAGGTACTAAGTACCCTGGCTTCCTCTCAGGCCTTCCTCGATGGACTCCCACAGATAGACTCCCTTGTCTTGTTGTCACGAGTCTTAGTGTCGTAGACTTGTATTAGCATATCCACTGGGAGTATAACATATGTGAGCAGAGCCCTCTCTATGACATCAGAGCCCTCTCTATGACATCAGAGAGGACTGCTGTAACCTGTATGGAACTTTTTACTTGTGACCTATTTGGACTTATATAGCGCCTTTATCCAAAGCGCTTTACAACGGCCTCTCATTCACCCATTCACACACACATTCACACACCAATGGCGGCCTGCGGCCTCGTACCTATGACTGAATCTGTCTTGTTATTAGTAATAGAGTAAATAGCTGTCTGTTTTAAGGCAATCTAGTTAAAATTGGACTACTGATACCTGTCTGTTCATAGGGAGAGTGTGGGAATAGGGAGAAAGCACATTGGGATATAGGTCCGTAGAGGGGAAGAGGGCTAATGAACCAACAGAAGTAGGGGTAGCTAAGTGCACTCAGTAGACTGATGTGCCAAGAGAAGACAGCAACACTACAAACAACTGGAAGAGAAGGTACTAAGTACCCTGGCTTCCTCTCAGGCCTTCCTCGATGGACTCCCACAGATAGACTCCCTTGTCTTGTTGTCACGAGTCTTAGTGTCATAGACTTGTATTAGCATATCCACTGGGAGTATAACATATGTGAGCAGAGCCCTCTCTATGACATCAGAGAGGACTGCTGTAACCTGTATGGAACTTTTTACTTGTGATCTATTTGGACTTATATAGCGCCTTTATCCAAAGCGCTTTACAACGGCCTCTCATTCACCCATTCACACACACATTCACACACCAATGGCGGCCTGCGGCCTCGTACCTATGACTGAATCTGTCTTGTTATTAGTAATAGAGTAAATTGCTGTCTGTTTTAAGGCTATCTAGTTAAAATTGGACTACTGATACCTGTCTGTTCATAGGGAGAGTGTGGGAATAGGGAGAAAGCACATTGGGATATAGGTCCGTAGAGGGGAAGAGGGCTAATGAACCAACAGAAGTAGGGGTAGCTAAGTGCACTCAGTAGACTGATGTGCCAAGAGAAGACAGCAACACTACAAACAACTGGAAGAGAAGGTACTAAGTACCCTGGCTTACTCTCAGGCCTTCCTCGATGGACTCCCACAGATAGACTCCCTTGTCTTGTTGTCACGAGTCTTAGTGTCATAGACTTGTATTAGCATATCCACTGGGAGTATAACATATGTGAGCAGGGCCCTCTCTATGACATCAGAGCCCTCTCTATGACATCAGAGAGGACTGCTGTAACCTGTATGGAACTTTTTACTTGTGATCTATTTGGACTTATATAGCGCCTTTATACAAAGCGCTTTACAACGGCCTCTCATTCACCCATTCACACACACATTCACACACCAATGGCGGCCTGCGACCTCGTACCTATGACTGAATCTGTCTTGTTATTAGTAATAGAGTAAATAGCTGTCTGTTTTAAGGCTATCTAGTTAAAATTGGACTACTGATACCTGTCTGTTCATAGGGAGAGTGTGGGAATAGGGAGAAAGCACATTGGGATATAGGTCCGTAGAGGGGAAGAGGGCTAATGAACCAACAGAAGTAGGGGTAGCTAAGTGCACTCAGTAGACTGATGTGCCAAGAGAAGACAGCAACACTACAAACAACTGGAAGAGAAGGTACTAAGTACCCTGGCTTCCTCTCAGGCCTTCCTCGATGGACTCCCACAGATAGACTCCCTTGTCTTGTTGTCACGAGTCTTAGTGTCATAGACTTGTATTAGCATATCCACTGGGAGTATAACATATGTGAGCAGAGCCCTCTCTATGACATCAGAGCCCTCTCTATGACATCAGAGAGGACTGCTGTAACCTGTATGGAACTTTTTACTTGTGATCTATTTGGACTTATATAGCGCCTTTATCCAAATCGCTTTACAACGGCCTCTCATTCACCCATTCACACACACATTCACACACCAATGGCGGCCTGCGGCCTCGTTCCTATGACTGAATCTGTCTTGTTATTAGTAATAGAGTAAATAGCTGTCTGTTTTAAGGCTATCTAGTTCACATTGGACTACTGATACCTGTCTGTTCATAGGGAGAGTGTGGGAATAGGGAGAAAGCACATTGGGATATAGGTCCGTAGAGGGGAAGAGTGCTAATGAACCAACAGAAGTAGGGGTAGCTAAGTGCACTCAGTAGACTGATGTGCCAAGAGAAGACAGCAACACTACAAACAACTGGAAGAGAAGGTACTAAGTACCCTGGCTTCCTCTCAGGCCTTCCTCGATGGACTCCCACAGATAGACTCCCTTGTCTTGTTGTCACGAGTCTTAGTGTCATAGACTTGTATTAGCATATCCACTGGGAGTATAACATATGTGAGCAGAGCCCTCTCTATGACATCAGAGAGGACTGCTGTAACCTGTATGGAACTTTTTACTTGTGATCTATTTGGACTTATATAGCGCCTTTATACAAAGCGCTTTACAACGGCCTCTCATTCACCCATTCACACACACATTCACACACCAATGGCGGCCTGCGACCTCGTACCTATGACTGAATCTGTCTTGTTATTAGTAATAGAGTAAATAGCTGTCTGTTTTAAGGCTATCTAGTTAAAATTGGACTACTGATACCTGTCTGTTCATAGGGAGAGTGTGGGAATAGGGAGAAAGCACATTGGGATATAGGTCCGTAGAGGGGAAGAGGGCTAATGAACCAACAGAAGTAGGGGTAGCTAAGTGCACTCAGTAGACTGATGTGCCAAGAGAAGACAGCAACACTACAAACAACTGGAAGAGAAGGTACTAAGTACCCTGGCTTACTCTCAGGCCTTCCTCGATGGACTCCCACAGATAGACTCCCTTGTCTTGTTGTCACGAGTCTTAGTGTCATAGACTTGTATTAGCATATCCACTGGGAGTATAACATATGTGAGCAGGGCCCTCTCTATGACATCAGAGCCCTCTCTATGACATCAGAGAGGACTGCTGTAACCTGTATGGAACTTTTTACTTGTGATCTATTTGGACTTATATAGCGCCTTTATACAAAGCGCTTTACAACGGCCTCTCATTCACCCATTCACACACACATTCACACACCAATGGCGGCCTGCGACCTCGTACCTATGACTGAATCTGTCTTGTTATTAGTAATAGAGTAAATAGCTGTCTGTTTTAAGGCTATCTAGTTAAAATTGGACTACTGATACCTGTCTGTTCATAGGGAGAGTGTGGGAATAGGGAGAAAGCACATTGGGATATAGGTCCGTAGAGGGGAAGAGGGCTAATGAACCAACAGAAGTAGGGGTAGCTAAGTGCACTCAGTAGACTGATGTGCCAAGAGAAGACAGCAACACTACAAACAACTGGAAGAGAAGGTACTAAGTACCCTGGCTTCCTCTCAGGCCTTCCTCGATGGACTCCCACAGATAGACTCCCTTGTCTTGTTGTCACGAGTCTTAGTGTCATAGACTTGTATTAGCATATCCACTGGGAGTATAACATATGTGAGCAGAGCCCTCTCTATGACATCAGAGCCCTCTCTATGACATCAGAGAGGACTGCTGTAACCTGTATGGAACTTTTTACTTGTGATCTATTTGGACTTATATAGCGCCTTTATCCAAATCGCTTTACAACGGCCTCTCATTCACCCATTCACACACACATTCACACACCAATGGCGGCCTGCGGCCTCGTTCCTATGACTGAATCTGTCTTGTTATTAGTAATAGAGTAAATAGCTGTCTGTTTTAAGGCTATCTAGTTCACATTGGACTACTGATACCTGTCTGTTCATAGGGAGAGTGTGGGAATAGGGAGAAAGCACATTGGGATATAGGTCCGTAGAGGGGAAGAGTGCTAATGAACCAACAGAAGTAGGGGTAGCTAAGTGCACTCAGTAGACTGATGTGCCAAGAGAAGACAGCAACACTACAAACAACTGGAAGAGAAGGTACTAAGTACCCTGGCTTCCTCTCAGGCCTTCCTCGATGGACTCCCACAGATAGACTCCCTTGTCTTGTTGTCACGAGTCTTAGTGTCATAGACTTGTATTAGCATATCCACTGGGAGTATAACATATGTGAGCAGAGCCCTCTCTATGACATCAGAGAGGACTGCTGTAACCTGTATGGAACTTTTTACTTGTGATCTATTTGGACTTATATAGCGCCTTTATACAAAGCGCTTTACAACGGCCTCTCATTCACCCATTCACACACACATTCACACACCAATGGCGGCCTGCGACCTCGTACCTATGACTGAATCTGTCTTGTTATTAGTAATAGAGTAAATAGCTGTCTGTTTTAAGGCTATCTAGTTAAAATTGGACTACTGATACCTGTCTGTTCATAGGGAGAGTGTGGGAATAGGGAGAAAGCACATTGGGATATAGGTCCGTAGAGGGGAAGAGGGCTAATGAACCAACAGAAGTAGGGGTAGCTAAGTGCACTCAGTAGACTGATGTGCCAAGAGAAGACAGCAACACTACAAACAACTGGAAGAGAAGGTACTAAGTACCCTGGCTTCCTCTCAGGCCTTCCTCGATGGACTCCCACAGATAGACTCCCTTGTCTTGTTGTCACGAGTCTTAGTGTCATAGACTTGTATTAGCATATCCACTGGGAGTATAACATATGTGAGCAGAGCCCTCTCTATGACATCAGAGCCCTCTCTATGACATCAGAGAGGACTGCTGTAACCTGTATGGAACTTTTTACTTGTGATCTATTTGGACTTATATAGCGCCTTTATCCAAAGCGCTTTACAACGGCCTCTCATTCACCCATTCACACACACATTCACACACCAATGGCGGCCTGCGGCCTCGTACCTATGACTGAATCTGTCTTGTTATTAGTAATAGAGTAAATTGCTGTCTGTTTTAAGGCTATCTAGTTAAAATTGGACTACTGATACCTGTCTGTTCATAGGGAGAGTGTGGGAATAGGGAGAAAGCACATTGGGATATAGGTCCGTAGAGGGGAAGAGGGCTAATGAACCAACAGAAGTAGGGGTAGCTAAGTGCACTCAGTAGACTGATGTGCCAAGAGAAGACCGCAACACTACAAACAACTGGAAGAGAAGGTACTAAGTACCCTGGCTTCCTCTCAGGCCTTCCTCGATGGACTCCCACAGATAGACTACCTTGTCTTGTTGTCACGAGTCTTAGTGTCATAGACTTGTATTAGCATATCCACTATGAGTATAACATAGCAGAGCCCTCTCTATGACATCAGAGAGGACTGCTGTAACCTGTATGGAACTTTTTACTTGTGATCTATTTGGACTTATATAGCGCCTTTATCCAAAGCGCTTTACAACGGCCTCTCATTCACCCATTCACACACACATTCACACACCAATGGCGGCCTGCGGCCTCGTACCTATGACTGAATCTGTCTTGTTATTAGTAATAGAGTAAATAGCTGTCTGTTTTAAGGCTATCTAGTTAAAATTGGACTACTGATACCTGTCTGTTCATAGGGAGAGTGTGGGAATAGGGAGAAAGCACATTGGGATATAGGTCCGTAGAGGGGAAGAGGGCTAATGAACCAACAGAAGTAGGGGTAGCTAAGTGCACTCAGTAGACTGATGTGCCAAGAGAAGACAGCAACACTACAAACAACTGGAAGAGAAGGTACTAAGTTCCCTGGCTTCCTCTCAGGCCTTCCTCGATGGACTCCCACAGATAGACTCCCTTGTCTTGTTGTCATGAGTCTTAGTGTCATAGACTTGTATTAGCATATCCACTGGGAGTATGTGAGCAGAGCCCTCTCTATGACATCAGAGCCCTCTCTATGACATCAGAGAGGACTGCTGTAACCTGTATGGAACTTTTTACTTGTGATCTATTTGGACTTATATAGCGCCTTTATCCAAAGCGCTTTACAACGGCCTCTCATTCACCCATTCACACACCCATTCACACACCAATGGCGGCCTGCGACCTCGTACCTATGACTGAATCTGTCTTGTTATTAGTAATAGAGTAAATAGCTGTCTGTTTTAAGGCTATCTAGTTAAAATTGGACTACTGATACCTGTCTGTTCATAGGGAGAGTGTGGGAATAGGGAGAAAGCACATTGGGATATAGGTCCGTAGAGGGGAAGAGGGCTAATGAACCAACAGAAGTAGGGGTAGCTAAGTGCACTCAGTAGACTGATGTGCCAAGAGAAGACAGCAACACTACAAACAACTGGAAGAGAAGGTACTAAGTACCCTGGCTTCCTCTCAGGCCTTCCTCGATGGACTCCCACAGATAGACTCCATTGTCTTGTTTTCACGAGTCTTAGTGTCATAGACTTGTATTAGCATATCCACTGGGAGTATAACCAGGGGTGCACATAACTGGTGCGCCAGTGCGCATGCGTCGCCAAAATGCATGCTGCGCGGCAGATCAGCCGCATGAACGCGCTCTTGCACACCAACAGCTGGAAGCGCTGGGAGAGGAATTTACTTGCTCAAAATCCAACTGCTGACTGCTGACTGCTGCATCACTGCAAGCCCCACTAAGTAACTATTTGCCGTCCCCTCAGCCGAAGGCCCGACGAGTAATCCATCACAACAGTCGACAGACGACGACCACGGCGACTCCCCTCACGAAAACATTCGGAAAGTATCGTAACTTGTACTTTCATTCCGCGTATCGCGTATCGCACGTTTATCACGCCGCCACGTGAAAATTCAGTCCCGAACGACTCGTCGCTAATATAATAGGAAAAACAACACCAAGGGACACGTTTCTTTTCTCTGAAGCTTTCAAACGTTCAGACGTTTGTTTTACAGCTTCATTTATCGCACCTCGACCCCTGACCCATCCTCTACCATGGTTGAAATGGAGGACAGTGATAACAGCAGTCAAGAGAGCAGTGATGATGATGATCAAGCTTGTAGCATAAATAAATGCTTAGGCTGTAACTTTTTGTTGAAAAGTTGATTTCAGTGTTTACAGAACAGAGCAGTGCTTAAAGAGATGTCCGTTTATTTCAGTGTGTTTAAAGAACAGACATTCAGTTAGTGCTTAAAGAGATGTCAGTTGATTTCTTTGTGTTTAAAGGAGTCTGACAGACTTTCATGCTTAAAGAGCAGTCATTTGATTTTGCATATGTTTCTTTTGTTTTGCACACAATTATTTGTTCGTTCATCTTTATTTATGAATAAATGTCGTTTTGCTAATATAAGTTATCCATGTATCCCTTTTTTATCCATCCTGTGGGACGGGTCGTGACTCGCGAGCTCGGGGAGCACCAAGCAGCATCCCTAGGTGCTCCTCTGAGCACTGGCCCCAAAAAGTGATGTGCACCCCTGAGTATAACATATGTGAGCAGAGCCCTCTCTATGACATCAGAGCCCTCTCTATGACATCAGAGAGGACTGCTGTAACCTGTATGGAACTTTTTACTTGTGATCTATTTGGACTTATATAGCGCCTTTATCCAAAGCGCTTTACAACGGCCTCTCATTCACCCATTCACACACACATTCACACACCAATGGCGGCCTGCGGCCTCGTACCTATGACTGAATCTGTCTTGTTATTAGTAATAGAGTAAATAGCTGTCTGTTTTAAGGCTATCTAGTTAAAATTGGACTACTGATACCTGTCTGTTCATAGGGAGAGTGTGGGAATAGGGAGAAAGCACATTGGGATATAGGTCCGTAGAGGGGAAGAGGGCTAATGAACCAACAGAAGTAGGGGTAGCTAAGTGCACTCAGTAGACTGATGTGCCAAGAGAAGACAGCAACACTACAAACAACTGGAAGAGAAGGTACTAAGTACCCTGGCTTCCTCTCAGGCCTTCCTCGATGGACTCCCACAGATAGACTCCATTGTCTTGTTGTCACGAGTCTTAGTGTCATAGACTTGTATTAGCATATCCACTGGGAGTATAACATATGTGAGCAGAGCCCTCTCTATGACATCAGAGCCCTCTCTATGACATCAGAGAGGAATGCTGTAACCTGTATGGAACTTTTTACTTGTGATCTATTTGGACTTATATAGCGCCTTTATCCAAAGCGCTTTACAACGGCCTCTCATTCACCCATTCACACACACATTCACACACCAATGGCGGCCTGCGGCCTCGTACCTATGACTGAATATGTCTTGTTATTAGTAATAGAGTAAATAGCTGTCTGTTTTAAGGCTATCTAGTTAAAATTGGACTACTGATACCTGTCTGTTCATAGGGAGAGTGTGGGAATTCATAGCTTTCAGTCACGTTGTTTCTTCCCTAGCAACCACCAACCTGACGGGCAAAAAGGATCATAGCAACATCGCGCAACATGGCGAGTGGACGCAATTTACCGGCTGCCTACTATTTAGACCACCTCACCCATGAAGAACTATCAAGATACACGGAAAAGCTACACATATTGGGCACTTGCGACCCATATTTAGCCCCCGCGGCTGTGTTTGAACCACTAAATGCAGCTAAGTCCCTGCCTGATCTCGTGTTCGGTGACATCTGGATATATCTGGTGGAGAATCCATCCCCATACACCGCAGCCAGGATGAAGGCTTTTAAAAGCACCGAAAGCTACAAATATTTCCACTCTGGTTGGGTAACTAATGCTGGCGTGTGGAAAGTGAAGAATTTCTTCATCGTCAAAGCCAAGGTTAGTGACGTTAAATTAGCCAATGCTATCGGTATGCTAGCTAACGTTACGTTACGGTCAGTGGTAAGCTAGCTCTAGCCTCTTGTCAAAGCGAAGGTGCCTAACGTTTGCCTTTGGTTATGCTACGTTGTCTAATCTAACGTTACACAGCTAAATTACTCTCTTGTGCTAGATAGCTCTAATTTTGGTAGATAGTTACGTTGATCACAGATGTTTACAGCTGGTGACAGGGCTGACATTGATGAAATGAAATCTAAACAAAACCTCTGTCCGTGTCAGGTGAACCATTCCTACTGCCTCAATGATCCACCACTGACAGCATGGGTTGCTGTGGAAAAGGACGGATTAATCCGATTTGGTCACTGTGTCTGCATGGCAGGATTAGGAGAAGTTTGCTCCCACATAGGTGCCATAACCTATGCCCTGCTTGCAGCTGTGAACAGGTATGATTTGATTTGATTCAACAAATGCATTATACATCACAGTAAAGTCATTTGTTAGGGACGTCACGACAAAGTTCGGGACTTATTTCCAGTGTGGTTCGCTTTACTACATCCAATTACATGCAGGCTAGATGGCACTGCATGCACTGAAAAGGCCTGCAGCTGGATTGAGCCCAGTATGGCATCCTTGAAACCAGCTGACTTGTATGCTGAAGCGAGCCAGATAAGGTTTACAAAGGTCCAGCGAAAGAGAGAAGCTGCTGGCTGGGGTGACCTCCCCCCAGCAAAGATACCACCTCCAACCCCTGATGAATGTACAGCATTCTACAGCATGCTGCATGCAACTGAAGACAGGGAGAAAAAACCAGTGAAAAGCTGCAACCTGTCTGTTGTCCCTGGCCATGCAAAGAGGTTAACACTAAATAATAATGATTGTTTGGTTTCCCAAAAAATAACTAACATGCCATGCCATCTTTAGACACACTTTATGATAATAGTTCATTGCATTTATATGGCAACTTTTCTCAGCACCAATAACAATTTACAATGGTCTTTTCATTCACACTCAGGTTCATACCAAGGGCAGTGCAGCTGAACATCCCTGCACCTTTAAGCCAACTGTACATGCCCCAGTATCGAGCTTTATCAGACAAAGAACTACAGGCAAAGAGTGAAGAGATCTTTACAGGGTTGAGTTTGACAGAAGAACAGGTAGGCTACATTTAGGCCACATCAGTCAGTAAATTTGGTCATATCCACATGTCACAAACGTGTTACTAAACCTTATTTCTTTCAAATAGTGCCACGTGATAGAGAAGGAGACACAACTTCAAGCAAAATGTGCCATGTGGTTTGAGCAGAAGGCAGGAAGGGTGACTGCTTCCAACATACGAGCAGTCTGCCACACTGACCCAGTCAAACCATCAGTCTCCCTGCTGAAGAAAGTGTGCTATCCTGTCGCCTACAAGGATACAAAGAAAACACCACATTCCCTCAGGTATTCACAGCCACTTAGGTACTCACATCGACAGCGATCTAGGGGATGTAAGAGAAAATTATCATATGCAATACTTGACTTGGGCTAGAACAATACACATTTAAATGACTACAAAGACTTGATTGCACAGTTTCTGCCTTTCTGTGTTCCATAAGATACATTTGAATATATGCAATTACCCTTTTGTATTCCATGCCTGTCGTTGACCCTAGAAACTCAAAACAATGCTGAGTCACTCTAGAGTGATGGCCCTGCATTGTTCATTCCAGGCCACCACTCCACCATTCCCCCTAAATCTTCATCCCCCATCACCTTTCTCGACGTACAATGAGTATATGATGATCCCTCAGTAATGTTACTGTGATAAGAGCTGTGTTCATTGCTGTCATATTAGCTGTGCACTTTGTTGTGGTAAACATGTAAGCTATTACCATAATTGCTAAGACACACTGTTTGTGTTGTTTTTAGATGGGGTGTTGAACAGGAAGAAGAGGTTGTTAAGAAATACACCAAGCTCACGGAGAGCCAACACACCAACCTCACTGTTACCAAAGCAGGGCTGTTCATCACCCCCAAATATCCTTGGTTAGGGGCATCACCTGATGGTGTCCTAACATGTGACTGCCATGACATGGGTGTGGTGGAGGTTAAGGCACCCAGCAGCCTTCAGGGTACCACAATGGTGGAGAAAAGCAGAGACAGCACGTTTTGTCTACAACTGACTGAGGGCAAACTATCACTAAAGAGGGACCATCAGTACTATTATCAGGTGATTTTTAAAAAATCAATCTGTTTTTATATTTGCTGGTGTAAAGCATCGCAATTGTTACTTTCATTTCAAGTTGACTAAATATAATGCATTATTTATTATTAGGTCCAGACCCAAATTCACCTGACAGAAGCAAGCTACTGTGACTTCGCTGTTTGGGGACCAGGGACAGCAGACACAGAAGAAATGTACATTGAGAGAGTTCTGCCTGATTCAGACTTCTTTGACATTATCTGCGAGAAGGTCCACACATTTGTCAGGACCTGTGTACTGTAATTCCAGAGCTAGTAGGTAAAGTCTTCACAGCTCCTGTTCTAGTGTCGTGTATTTCTCTTATTGGTTACGAATCAAAGAACAATTATTGAGTTTAAGATGATTTAATTAAAGTACAGAAACAGGGTATACGTATACCAACAGCTGGAGCCTTGTGTCTGTCCTCCTCTCCTGGGATCCGCTGGTAAAGAGGCCCCCCCTTGGGTCTCAACCCTATCCATCAACAATATGCAAATACAGTCACAGGTCATAGCCTATCACCTTATCCAGATGGCCATGAGGGCCGTCCCCTGTGATGTCACTGTGATGTCACCCTTCCGGGTGCCCGCTGGTGCAAACATGAAGGCTACAGAATAGCATGACCCCCTATCATACTATCTATGCATGTGTGGAAATATACGACACTAGCATCACATGCCACCAAACCAGCTGAAGGCAAGAGTTGTTACTGTGGAATGCCTGTCCTGCCTACTGATGACATACTTGAGTGTACATCAGGGATCTGTAAAACACAATACATTCACAGCGCTTGCTTAAAGATAGACACCACTAACATAAAACGATCATGTTGGAAATGCAGTGACTGTAAAAGAGAACTAGCTAAACAGAAGAGGGAGCAGAAAAAACTGAACAAACCTTGACATGTCTTCATTCATTCTATGGTATACACAGCACAAAGGACAAAAATGTTCAGATGTTAATATTTAATAAAACAATACAAATTAAAATAAAACAAACTTTCAGTACATGTTCAGTTTTTTTATTTCATTAAATGTACATAAGAATATGCAGTTTTTCCAAATGAAATGTACACATTTGTGATGAGGCATACAAAGAAATCTTCTACGGTGTGCGGGACATCCTATTTCCTAGTTTATTCTATTCACCCAGCACCTGTCGATGTGCGTACCATATACAGCTTTATCCATGTAGGTACTAACCCAAAGGAAGGGAGCAACATTTATCAGAGCGCAGCACACTTGCACTATCTTGTCTAGAGGTGTAAGAGCATGAGGATGTTCAGCTTCACACATTTGAATTCCAATTCTACTCTGAAGGATGGTGTATCTATTTCGGGCCTCACCAATGACCCTCTCCACGTGGATTCTGACAGATGCAAGCCCTCGTGTGGACTCCAACTCTACTGGACTCAGTTGCTTTTTGGCCCTTGTAAATGCTGGGATCTTAAGTTGAGCATTGAAAAGACCAACTGAATCTGCTACATCAAATCCTTGATCTGCCAATATAACATCCCCTGGGTTAAGTTTATCCAAAAACCCACATCTTTCAGTCAGGTGTTTGTCGGATGTTCTACCACCCCATCCGTTAGATATAAAAGAAACAGTTCCTTGTGGTGTGATACCAATAAGATATTTTATGGTATGGTTGTGTTTGTAATTTGAATATGTCTGTGCTCTTGCTCTTGGGTCTCCAGGCTTTTCAATAAATATCTCGAAGCAGTCAATTATACAAGCACATCTACGAAAGACCTGTCTAAATACCATAGGCATTGACAGCAATAGTTCATCTCTATTTGGCCAAAACACAAGTGCTGGAACAAGCTTGGCATTCAATGCATCAATGGTGTTTCTAAATGTTCTGCTAGCAGTTGGAACGGAGACTCTAAAGATGCAGCTAAGCAATGCAAGGGGCAGGTTCATTTTGAGTCTCATAAGGGTTAAGACAAGTTGTTGGAAAGGAGAGAGGATTGTACCAGTTGGTAACAGGGAGAAGACAAACTTAAAAATATAAACAACGTGTAATTTGGCATAGGTGGGCATTCCAGTCATTGTTATCACTTTTTCATCATCATTTTCTAAGGTGGCTTCATCAAATGTACTTAATTTGATCATGTCCTTCAGCCGACGGTTCTCTTCCCTAAGGTAGTTGCATTCCCTCTCCAGTCTTGCAACATTATCCTTGCACCTGTTGTTGTTACACTGCTCAGCCTCAGGAGCAGGTAGCTCTGGCTCCATGTCAGGTAGGCTTTGATCTGGCAGTGCTGGGGCAGCTGCATCTTGCTGCTTCTCCTCACGCTTTTTCATAATTGTGTTGTGCTGCTCGTACCTGTCCATTGCTTTCTCCCTTTTCCTCTTCTTGTTGGGTGATGTGTGCGAGAACACTGATGGAACCCAGTCAGGAGACAAAGGGTCGTCAGATTTGAAACCTATGAATCAAGGCGATAATAACGTTACGGCATTAGTAGCTAGCAACCTTTTGGCAAGCCACCTAAACAAACCATGCAGAAATGATTAACGTTAGCTATGTACAGATAATGGCTAAATGCTTTGCAATTGTAGCTAATTATATTAACATTACTTTAGCTAACTTACCTTTGATGAAATGTTCGCTGCACAGACTTGTGTGCTTTGATGGCATCCATTCTTTCTGTCCCGCTCCTGGTACACTTCGTTTGATGGCATTAATCCACACATTTCTCCTCTCTTTATTTTCTTTTTCACTCGGTATCCTATAAAGACACAACCCAGGCCTATCTCCTCGCCGGTTTGTACACCCGATTGCACAGCAACTATCTGGCATGATTGTTTTCTAACCAATGCTACTGTGTTTCCTGGTGCTCTGCAACTTCACAGGCAGTGCCTTTTGCCCGTCAGGTGGGCGTTTCCACTATGCTGTGACGTCACATGAAAGCTATGAATAGGGAGAAAGCACATTGGGATATAGGTCCGTAGAGGGGAAGAGGGCTAATGAACCAACAGAAGTAGGGGTAGCTAAGTGCACTCAGCAGACTGATGTGCCAAGAGAAGACAGCAACACTACAAACAACTGGAAGACAAGGTACTAAGTACCCTGGCTTCCTCTCAGGCCTTCCTCGATGGACTCCCACAGATAGACTCCCTTGTCTTGTTGTCACGAGTCTTAGTGTCGTAGACTTGTATTAGCATATCCACTGGGAGTATAACATATGTGAGCAGAGCCCTCTCTATGACATCAGAGCCCTCTCTATGACATCAGAGAGGACTGCTGTAACCTGTATGGAACTTTTTACTTGTGATCTATTTGGACTTATATAGCGCCTTTATCCAAAGCGCTTTACAACGGCCTCTCATTCACCCATTCACACACACATTCACACACCAATGGCGGCCTGCGGCCTCGTACCTATGACTGAATCTGTCTTGTTATTAGTAATAGAGTAAATAGCTGTCTGTTTTAAGGCTATCTAGTTAAAATTGGACTACTGATACCTGTCTGTTCATAGGGAGAGTGTGGGAATAGGGAGAAAGCACATTGGGATATAGGTCCGTAGAGGGGAAGAGGGCTAATGAACCAACAGAAGTAGGTGTAGCTAAGTGCACTCAGTAGACTGATGTGCCAAGAGAAGACAGCAACACTACAAACAACTGGAAGAGAAGGTACTAAGTACCCTGGCTTCCTCTCAGGCCTTCCTCGATGGACTCCCACCGATAGACTCCCTTGTCTTGTTGTCACAAGTCTTAGTGTCGTAGACTTGTATTAGCATATCCACTGGGAGTAAAACATATGTGAGCAGAGCCCTCTCTATGACATCAGAGCCCTCTCTATGACATCAGAGAGGACTGCTGTAACCTGTATGGAACTTTTTACTTGTGATCTATTTGGACTTATATAGCGCCTTTATCCAAAGCGCTTTACAACGGCCTCTCATTCACCCATTCACACACACATTCACACACCAATGGCGGCCCGAGGCCTCGTACCTATGACTGAATCTGTCTTGTTATTAGTAATAGAGTAAATAGCTGTCTGTTTTAAGGCTATCTAGTTAAAATTGGACTACTGATACCTGTCTGTTCATAGGGAGAGTGTGGGAATAGGGAGAAAGCACATTGGGATATAGGTCCGTAGAGGGGAAGAGGGCTAATGAACCAACAGAAGTAGGGGTAGCTAAGTGCACTCAGTAGACTGATGTGCCAAGAGAAGACAGCAACACTACAAACAACTGGAAGAGAAGGTACTAAGTACCCTGGCTTCCTCTCAGGCCTTCCTCGATGGACTCCCACAGATAGACTCCCTTGTCTTGTTGTCACGAGTCTTAGTGTCATAGATTTGTGTTAGCATATCCACTGGGAGTATAACATATGTGAGCAGAGCCCTCTCTATGACATCAGAGCCCTCTCTATGACATCAGAGAGGACTGCTGTAACCTGTATGGAACTTTTTACTTGTGATCTATTTGGACTTATATAGCGCCTTTATCCAAAGCGCTTTACAACGGCCTCTCATTCACCCATTCACACACACATTCACACACCAATGGCGGCCTGCGGCCTCGTACCTATGACTGAATCTGTCTTGTTATTAGTAATAGAGTAAATAGCTGTCTGTTTTAAGGCTATCTAGTTAAAATTGGACTACTGATACCTGTCTGTTCATAGGGAGAGTGTGGGAATAGGGAGAAAGCACATTGGGATATAGGTCCGTAGAGGGGAAGAGGGCTAATGAACCAACAGAAGTAGGGGTAGCTAAGTGCACTC
Source organism: Nansenia antarctica (assembly GCF_963989245.1). NCBI lineage: Eukaryota > Metazoa > Chordata > Actinopteri > Argentiniformes > Microstomatidae > Nansenia > Nansenia antarctica. The sequence continues at coordinate 24,627,351 of NC_137691.1, forward strand.
AGTAGACTGATGTGCCAAGAGAAGACAGCAACACTACAAACAACTGGAAGAGAAGGTACTAAGTACCCTGGCTTCCTCTCAGGCCTTCCTCGATGGACTCCCACAGATAGACTCCCTTGTCTTGTTGTCACGAGTCTTGGGGCCCTATTATGCACTTCATAAGTCTTAAGCAATAAGACGAGGCGGTAGATCTAAACTTAAGACGTGGAGGCGTGGTCAAGGCCACTTTGCTATTATGCGTGCGGTAGTGGGCGCCTAAAACCCGGCGCTAAGCCCAGAAATTAGTCATGGGTGTGTTTTGGGCGTCTTCTTAATCAACCCAATCAGCGTGCCAGGTGCCATTCCCTTTAAGAACCGGCTGCGTTGAGTCTTTAGCGCTATGCTATTATGGAAGTCCTAAGAAGGAGGTCAGCGCGCTTCTCTGCAGAAGAAAGTAACAAGCTCGTGCATGAGGTCAAGGCTCGTCAGTTCGCAATCTTTGGAACGGCGCGAAATCCTCCCCGAGCCGAGGAGCCCAAATGCATGCGCAAAACGAGCAGGCGCGCTCGTGTTTGAAAACGTGCATGAAGTCTAGCGCCTAAGAACTTTTCAAACCACTTCTTAGCGCTAGGCGCAAAGTCAGATCACATAATAGCAGGGGCGCCTAACGCACTTCATTAACATATGAACACTCCCACAATGAGTAATATATGCACGGGAGTCTTACGTCTTATGTGTGGGCGCCTAGGGACACCTGCATAATAGCAGTAGCGCGTATGAAGCGCATAATAAGGGTGGCGGTAGGTCTTAACCTGGCGGTGCGTCTTAATTAAGACTTAAGACGGCAAGTTAAGAAGTTCATAATAGGGCCCATATAGCGCCTTTATCCAAAGCGCTTTACAACGGCCTCTCATTCACCCATTCACACACCCATTCACACACCAATGGCGGCCTGCGGCCTCGTACGTATGACTGAATCTGTCTTGTTATTAGTAATAGAGTAAATAGCTGTCTGTTTTAAGGCTATCTAGTTAAAATTGGACTACTGATACCTGTCTGTTCATAGGGAGAGTGTGGGAATAGGGAGAAAGCACATTGGGATATAGGTAGTGTCATAGACGTGTATTAGCATATCCACTGGGAGTATAACATATGTGAGCAGAGCCCTCTATATGACATCAGAGCCCTCTCTATGACATCAGAGAGGACTGCTGTAACCTGTATGGAACTTTTTACTTGTGATCTATTTGGACTTATATAGCGCCTTTATCCAAAGCGCTTTACAACGGCCTCTCATTCACCCATTCACACACACATTCACACACCAATGGCGGCCTGCGGCCTCGTACCTATGACTGAATCTATCTTGTTATTAGTAATAGAGTAAATAGCGGTCTGTTTTAAGGCTATCTAGTTAAAATTGGACTACTGATACCTGTCTGTTCATAGGGAGAGTGTGGGAATAGGGAGAAAGCACATTGGGATATAGGTCCGTAGAGGGGAAGAGGGCTAATGAACCAACAGAAGTAGCGGTAGCTAAGTGCACTCAGTAGACTGATGTGCCAAGAGAAGACAGCAACACTACAAACAACTGGAAGAGAAGGTACTAAGTACCCTGGCTTCCTCTCAGGGCTTCCTCGATGGACTCCCACAGATAGACTCCCTTGTCTTGTTGTCACGAGTCTTAGTGTCATAGACTTGTATTAGCATATCCACTGGGAGTATAACATAATGTGAGCAGAGCCCTCTCTATGACATCAGAGCCCTCTCTATGACATCAGAGAGGACTGCTGTAACCTGTATGGAACTTTTTACTTGTGATCTATTTGGACTTATATAGCGCCTTTATCCAAAGCGCTTTACAACGGCCTCTCATTCACACATTCACACACACATTCACACACCAATGGCGGCCTGCGGCCTCGTACCTATGACTGAATCTGTCTTATTAGTAATAGAGTAAATAGCTGTCTGTTTTAAGGCTATCTAGTTAAAATTGGACTACTGATACCTGTCTGTTCATAGGGAGAGTGTGGGAATAGGGAGAAAGCACATTGGGATATAGGTCCGTAGAGGGGAAGAGGGCTAATGAACCAACAGAAGTAGGGGTAGCTAAGTGCACTCAGTAGACTGATATGCCAAGAGAAGACAGCAACACTACAAAAACTGGAAGAGAAGGTACTAAGTACCCGTGCTTCCTCTCAGGCCTTCCTCGATGGACTCCCACAGATAGACTCCCTTGTCTTGTTGTCACGAGTCTTAGTGTCATAGACTTGTATTAGCATATCCACTGGGAGTATAACATATGTGAGCAGAGCCCTCTCTATGACATCAAAGCCCTCTCTATGACATCAGAGAGGACTGCTGTAACCTGTATGGAACTTTTTACTTGTGATCTATTTGGACTTATATAGCGCCTTTATCCAAAGCGCTTTACAACGGCCTCTCATTCACCCATTCACAAACACATTCACACACCAATGGCGGCCTGCGGCCTCGTACCTATGACTGAATCTGTCTTGTTATTAGTAATAGAGTAAATAGCTGTCTGTTTTAAGGCTATCTAGTTCAAATTGGACTACTGATACCTGTCTGTTCATAGGGAGAGTGTGGGAATAGGGAGAAAGCTTATTGGGATATAGGTCCGTAGAGGGGAAGAGGGCTAATGAACCAACAGAAGTAGGGGTAGCTAAGTGCACTCAGTAGACTGATGTGCCAAGAGAAGTCATCAACACTACAAACAACTGGAAGAGAAGGTACTAAGTACCCTGGCTTCCTCTCAGGCCTTCCTCGATGGACTCCCACAGATAGACTCCCTTGTCTTGTTGTCACGAGTCTTAGTGTCATAGACTTGTATTAGCATATCCACTGGGAGTATAACATATGTGAGCAGAGCCCTCTCTATGACATCAGAGCCCTCTCTATGACATCAGAGAGGACTGCTGTAACCTGTATGGAACTTTTTACTTGTGATCTATTTGGACTTATATAGCGCCTTTATCCAAAGCGCTTTACAACGGCCTCTCATTCACCCATTCACACACACATTCACACACCAATGGCGGCCTGCGGCCTCGTACCTATGACTGAATCTGTCTTGTTATTAGTAATAGAGTAAATAGCTGTCTGTTTTAAGGCTATCTAGTTAAAATTGGACTACTGATACCTGTCTGTTCATAGGGAGAGTGTGGGAATAGGGAGAAAGCACATTGGGATATAGGTCCGTAGAGGGGAAGAGGGCTAATGAACCAACAGAAGTAGGGGTAGCTAAGTGCACTCAGTAGACTGATGTGCCAAGAGAAGACAGCAACACTACAAACAACTGGAAGAGAAGGTACTAAGTACCCTGGCTTCCTCTCAGGCCTTCCTCGATGGACTCCCACAGATAGACTCCCTTGTCTTGTTGTCACGAGTCTTAGTGTCATAGACTTGTATTAGCATATCCACTGGGAGTATAACATATGTGAGCAGAGCCCTCTCTATGACATCAGAGCCCTCTCTATGACATCAGAGAGGACTGCTGTAACCTGTATGGAACTTTTTACTTGTGATCTATTTGGACTTATATAGCGCCTTTATCCAAAGCGCTTTACAACGGCCTCTCATTCACCCATTCACACACACATTCACACACCAATGGCGGCCTGCGGCCTCGTACCTATGACTGAATCTGTCTTGTTATTAGTAATAGAGTAAATAGCTGTCTGTTTTAAGGCTATCTAGTTAAAATTGGACTACTGATACCTGTCTGTTCATAGGGAGAGTGTGGGAATAGGGAGAAAGCACATTGGGATATAGGTCCGTAGAGGGGAAGAGGGCTAATGAACCAACAGAAGTAGGGGTATGTGCACTCAGTAGACTGATGTGCCAAGAGAAGACAGCAACACTACAAACAACTGGAAGAGAAGGTACTAAGTACCCTGGCTTCCTCTCAGGCCTTCCTCGATGGACACCCACAGATAGACTCCCTTGTCTTGTTGTCACGAGTCTTAGTGTCATAGACTTGTATTAGCATATCCACTGGGAGTATAACATATGTGAGCAGAGCCCTCTCTATGACATCAGAGCCCTCTCTATGACATCAGAGAGGACTGCTGTAACCTGTATGGAACTTTTTACTTGTGATCTATTTGGACTTATATAGCGCCTTTATCCAAAGCGCTTTACAACGGCCTCTCATTCACCCATTCACACACACATTCACACACCAATGGCGGCCTGCGGCCTCGTACGTATGACTGAATCTGTCTTGTTATTAGTAATAGAGTAAATAGCTGTCTGTTTTAAGGCTATCTAGTTAAAATTGGACTACTGATACCTGTCTGTTCATAGGGAGAGTGTGGGAATAGGGAGAAAGCACATTGGGATATAGGTCCGTAGAGGGGAAGAGGGCTAATGAACCGACAGAAGTAGGGGTAGCCAAGTGCACTCAGTAGACTGATGTGCCAAGAGAAGACAGCAACACTACAAACAACTGGAAGAGAAGGTACTAAGTACCCTGGCTTCCTCTCAGGCCTTCCTCGATGGACTCCCACAGATAGACTCCCTTGTCTTGTTGTCACGAGTCTTAGTGTCATAGACTTGTATTAGCATATCCACTGGGAGTATAACATATGTGAGCAGAGCCCTCTCTATGACATCAGAGCCCTCTCTATGACATCAGAGAGGACTGCTGTAACCTGTATGGAACTTTTTACTTGTGATCTATTTGGACTTATATAGCGCCTTTATCCAAAGCGCTTTACAACGGCCTCTCATTCACCCATTCACACACACATTCACACACCAATGGCGGCCTGCTGCCTCGTACCTATGACTGAATCTGTCTTGTTATTAGTAATAGAGTAAATAGCTGTCTGTTTTAAGGCTATCTAGTTAAAATTGGACTACTGATACCTGTCTGTTCATAGGGAGAGTGTGGGAATAGGGAGAAAGCACATTGGGATATAGGTCCGTAGAGGGGAAGAGGGCTAATGAACCAACAGAAGTAGGGGTAGCTAAGTGCACTCAGTAGACTGATGTGCCAAGAGAAGACAGCAACACTACAAACAACTGGAAGAGAAGGTACTAAGTACCCTGGCTTCCTCTCAGGCCTTCCTCGATGGACTCCCACAGATAGACTCCCTTGTCTTGTTGTCACGAGTCTTAGTGTCATAGACTTGTATTAGCATATCCACTGGGAGTATAACATATGTGAGCAGAGCCCTCTCTATGACATCAGAGCCCTCTCTATGACATCAGAGAGGACTGCTGTAACCTGTATGGAACTTTTTACTTGTGATCTATTTGGACTTATATAGCGCCTTTATCCAAAGCGCTTTACAACGGCCTCTCATTCACCCATTCACACACACATTCACACACCAATGGCGGCCTGCGGCCTCGTACCTATGACTGAATCTGTCTTGTTATTAGTAATAGAGTAAATAGCTGTCTGTTTTAAGGCTATCTAGTTAAAATTGGACTACTGATACCTGTCTGTTCATAGGGAGAGTGTGGGAATAGGGAGAAAGCACATTGGGATATAGGTCCGTAGAGGGGAAGAGGGCTAATGAACCAACAGAAGTAGGGGTATGTGCACTCAGTAGACTGATGTGCCAAGAGAAGACAGCAACACTACAAACAACTGGAAGAGAAGGTACTAAGTACCCTGGCTTCCTCTCAGGCCTTCCTCGATGGACACCCACAGATAGACTCCCTTGTCTTGTTGTCACGAGTCTTAGTGTCATAGACTTGTATTAGCATATCCACTGGGAGTATAACATATGTGAGCAGAGCCCTCTCTATGACATCAGAGCCCTCTCTATGACATCAGAGAGGACTGCTGTAACCTGTATGGAACTTTTTACTTGTGATCTATTTGGACTTATATAGCGCCTTTATCCAAAGCGCTTTACAACGGCCTCTCATTCACCCATTCACACACACATTCACACACCAATGGCGGCCTGCGGCCTCGTACGTATGACTGAATCTGTCTTGTTATTAGTAATAGAGTAAATAGCTGTCTGTTTTAAGGCTATCTAGTTAAAATTGGACTACTGATACCTGTCTGTTCATAGGGAGAGTGTGGGAATAGGGAGAAAGCACATTGGGATATAGGTCCGTAGAGGGGAAGAGGGCTAATGAACCGACAGAAGTAGGGGTAGCCAAGTGCACTCAGTAGACTGATGTGCCAAGAGAAGACAGCAACACTACAAACAACTGGAAGAGAAGGTACTAAGTACCCTGGCTTCCTCTCAGGCCTTCCTCGATGGACTCCCACAGATAGACTCCCTTGTCTTGTTGTCACGAGTCTTAGTGTCATAGACTTGTATTAGCATATCCACTGGGAGTATAACATATGTGAGCAGAGCCCTCTCTATGACATCAGAGCCCTCTCTATGACATCAGAGAGGACTGCTGTAACCTGTATGGAACTTTTTACTTGTGATCTATTTGGACTTATATAGCGCCTTTATCCAAAGCGCTTTACAACGGCCTCTCATTCACCCATTCACACACACATTCACACACCAATGGCGGCCTGCTGCCTCGTACCTATGACTGAATCTGTCTTGTTATTAGTAATAGAGTAAATAGCTGTCTGTTTTAAGGCTATCTAGTTAAAATTGGACTACTAATACCTGTCTGTTCATAGGGAGAGTGTGGGAATAGGGAGAAAGCACATTGGGATATAGGTCCGTAGAGGGGAAGAGGGCTAATGAACCAACAGAAGTAGGGGTAGCTAAGTGCACTCAGTAGACTGATGTGCCAAGAGAAGACAGCAACACTACAAACAACTGGAAGAGAAGGTACTAAGTACCCTGGCTTCCTCTCAGGCCTTCCTCGATGGACTCCCACAGATAGACTCCCTTGTCTTGTTGTCACGAGTCTTAGTGTCATAGACTTGTATTAGCATATCCACTGGGAGTATAACATATGTGAGCAGAGCCCTCTCTATGACATCAGAGCCCTCTCTATGACATCAGAGAGGACTGCTGTAACCTGTATGGAACTTTTTACTTGTGATCTATTTGGACTTATATAGCGCCTTTATCCAAAGCGCTTTACAACGGCCTGTCATTCACCCATTCACACACCCATTCACACACCAATGGCGGCCCGCGGCCTTGTACCTATGACTGAATCTGTCTTGTTATTAGTAATAGAGTAAATAGCTGTCTGTTTTAAGGCTATCTAGTTAAAATTGGACTACTGATACCTGTCTGTTCATAGGGAGAGTGTGGGAATAGGGAGAAAGCACATTGGGATATAGGTCCGTAGAGGGGAAGAGGGCTAATGAACCAACAGAAGTAGGGGTGTTACGTTTCTCTAAAGGTTCTGTATGTATACAATAGTGTCGGGTCCAGGTGCGGTGTAAGTAAACAAAGACACGGAGATATAATAAAATAAAGACTCTCTTTACTGAGACGTATAGTTCGCAGGTACAAACATAAACTTTCAGACGGAACAACAAAAAGGGGAGCAGTAGGGCTCAGCACGTATGCAATAATAACTAAGGAACTGAGGTCAATAATAAAGTACACGGAAACTAAAGTTTGAGCAAAGGGCTCCAAAGGAGGTACAAGGTTTCAACCATGCAAACAAAGTCAAGGCTCAATCACGTTCCGGGTAACGGATACGTGAAGTGGTAATACGTACACAGGATACTGAAGCATACCAAACGGGGTAACACAAGTGATCGACTAACAAGGGAACAGGGAAAAGGGACACACCTAAATAGCCACATACAAACATACAACAGGTGACAGGTATTAGCAATTAGTTCCAATAAAGTCCAGCCACCAGTAGGTGGTGTCGGAGAGTCGGAGACTCCCCTGGTGACAGTGCCCCCCCCCGACGAGCGGCACCAGCCGATCACCCGGGTGCCTCGGGATGGAGCAGGCGAAAGTCAGAAATAAGACTAGGGTCCAATATGTCCCGCCGAGGCACCCAGGTACGCTCCTCCGGCCCATATCCCTCCCAGTCCACAAGAAACTGGACACCCCTACCCACCTTCCGGGAGTTGATGATCCTGTTGACCGTGTAGGCAGGTTGTCCATCAATAAGACGGGGCAGGGGGGCGGGGCGGGGTGGAGGGGCCATGGGGGAGAAAACAACGGGCTTGAGGAGTGATACATGGAAGGTGGGGTGAACTCGCATGGAGGGTGGGAGTAGCAGTCTGTAGGCCACGGCGTTGACCCGCCGCACCACCTTAAACGGCCCCACGAAGCGAGGAGCCAACTTGCGTGACTCCACCCGGAGGGGGAGATCCCGGGTAGACAGCCAGACCCTCTGACCAGGACGGAAGACCGGGGCAGGACGGCGCTTGCGGTTGGCCTGGCGTTGGGACCTGTCCGAAGCCCGCACAAGCGCCGCCCTCACCCGCCTCCAGGTACGGCGACAGCGGCTGACATGGGCTTGGACCGATGGTACAGCTGCCTCCTCCTCCTGCTCAGGGAAAAGGGGGGGCTGATACCCGTACTGGCATTGGAAAGGGGAGAGGCCAGTGGAGGAGCAGAGGAGGGTGTTGTGGGCGTATTCAGCCCACGCCAGCCGCCGGTTCCATGTCGCCGGATTGCTGGAGACGTAGCACCTCAAGACCCCCTCCAGGTCCTGGTTGACGCGCTCCGTCTGCCCATTGGATTGGGGGTGGAACCCGGAGGACAGGCTGACGGAGGCGCCAAGGCTGGTGGCGAATGCCTTCCAGAACCTGGAGGCGAATTGAGGACCCCGGTCGGATACCATGTCCAGGGGTAGTCCGTGCACCCGGAAGACATGCTGGACCACTAGCTCCGCCGTCTCTTGGGCCGTGGGGAGTTTGGGGAGGGGGATGAAGTGCGCCGCCTTAGAGAACCGGTCTACCACCACGAGTATGGCGGTGAACCCATCAGATGGGGGTAGACCCGATATAAAATCGAGGGCTATGTGCGACCAGGGACGTTTGGGGATGGACAGGGGGTGTAGGAGTCCCGGCGGCCGTTGCCGGGAGGCTTTACTGCGCGCATAGGGCACAGGCTGCCACAAACGCACGCGTGTCCCCCTCCGCTGTGGGCCACCAGAACCTCCTTCGTATGAAGTCCAATGTCCTGGTGGCCCCTGGGTGACTGGTGAGGGAGGAGGCGTGCGCCGACTGCAGCAGTCGTGCGCGCGCAGTCCTCGGAACGTAAAGCCTCCCCGGCGGACCAGGCTCCCGCCTCAGCGCTGTTCTCACTACCCTGTCGATTCCCCAGGACACGGGGGCGACGACCAGGCCAGTGGGGACGATCGAATCCGTACTCTCCACCAGGTCCACAGAATCGAACTGCCTCGACAGTGCATCGGGCTTGGTGTTCTTAGAGCCCGGTCGATAGGAGATCGTGAACTGGAACCTGGTGAAGAATAACGCCCACCTGGCCTGTCGGGAGTTGAGGCGCTTGGCCCCCTGGATATAGGCCAGGTTCTTGTGGTCCGTCCAAACCATAAAAGGGTGCACGGCCCCCTCCAACCAGTGCCTCCATTCCTCCAGCGCGAGTTTGATGGCAAGCAACTCGCGGTTCCCCACGTCGTAGTTGCGCTCCGGCGCGGACAGCCTGCGAGAAAAAAAGGCACAGGGGTGAGTCTTACTGTCTTTAGTAACCCTTTGTGAGAGAACCGCCCCCACTGCAATGTCCGAAGCGTCCACCTCCACCACGAACGGTTGGGACGGGTCCGGGTGCACCAGGATGGGCGCTGAGGTGAAGCGCTGTTTTAATGCCGTGAAAGCGGTGTCCGCCTCCGGGGACCAAGAAAAGGAGCGTAGGCTAGTCTGGGTGAGGGCTGTCAACGGGGCCGCTAAGGCGCTAAACCCGCGAATGAACCTCCTATAAAAGTTTGCGAAACCTAAAAAGCGTTGTAAGTGCTTGAGAGAGGAGGGTCGTGGCCAGTCCAACACCGCACTGACCTTTCCGGGATCCATCAGTAAATTCCCCTTGTCCACCACGAAGCCCAGAAAGGAGACAGTGTCCACATGGAACTCGCACTTTTCTACTTTAACAAAAAGTTTGTGATGGAGAAGGCGTTCGAGCACCTGCCGCACATGTATTCGGTGTTGGGCTAGGTCCTTGGAAAAAATTTAAATGTCGTCGAGGTAGACGAACACCGAGTGGTCGAGGAGGTCTCGTAGGACATCATTAACAAGCGCTTGAAATACCGCTGGCGCGTTGGCAAGGCCGAACGGCATTACTAAGTACTCATAATGTCCTCTGGGGGTGTTAAAAGCTGTTTTCCACTCGTCCCCCTCCCGGATCCTCACTAAGTTATACGCGTTTCGTAAGTCCAGCTTAGTGAAGACCCGGGCCCCCTGCAAGGACTCAAAGGCCGTCGTCATCAACGGAAGGGGGTATCTGTTTTTCACCGTGACGTTGTTTAACCCCCTATAGTCAATGCACGGCCGCTGCCCCCCGTCCTTCTTGGCCACAAAGAAAAACCCTGCACCCGCCGGGGAGGTGGAAGGGCGAATGTGGCCCGCGGCGAGTGCGTCGTCGATGTACTCCTTCATGGCCAGGGTCTCAGGTCCGGAGAGGGAGAACAATCTCCCCCGAGGGGGCGTGGTGCCGGGCAGGAGGTTGATGGCACAGTCGTAAGCCCTGTGGGGGGGTAGTTCCCTAGCCCGCTGCTTACTAAAAACCTCCCCCAGATCCCAATAGACCTGGGGAACGCCCACTACGGCCGGAGCCACTGGAATGTCTGTAGACCCCGCCGCTAGCGTGGAAAAGGGTCTAGGGGCTGTAGCTAGGGAGTGGGATGGGACTGGGAATGGGGCTGGCAACGAGACTGGGAAATGGAGTGGGGTTCTGGGAGGGTTGGTGATTCGCCCCGTGGACCAGTTAATGTTGTGGTTGTGCACCGCCAGCCAATGTGCCCCAGGACCAGAGGACAGTCAGGAGACTCAATAATAAAAAACTGGATCAGCTCCCACTGTTCTCGCTCCACCTGGAGACGAATAGGTGGTGTGCACTGGGTAATGAAGCCGGTCCCCAGAGGCCGGCCGTCCAGGGCGCGGACCGGTAATGGAACGGGAAGGTCCTTGAGAGCTAGTCCCCACTCGTGGGCTAAGCCCGTGTCCATAAGGTTCCCCGCCGCCCCCGAGTCCACCAACGCCCACACCCGTCGTATGCGGCGTCCCCCCTCTAACGTTACCCCCAAAAAAGTCCGGTGATCGCCCATTGCAGAAGGTGATTCATGGCTCACCAATGCCCCTCCCGACATTAGCGAGCCCTCCCGTTTCCCGGCTTCTCCGGGCACGTAGCGACTAGGTGTCCAGCCCGCCCGCAATACAGACAGCGCCCCTCTCTCTGACGCCGCTGTCGCTCGGTCTGGGAAAGGCGTGCCGCTCCTAACTGCATTGGCTCATCGTAGGTTGGCTCCTCCATGAAGCCACTGGGTGGTTTCACACCCGGCGTTAGGTGGGAGGGCGCGCCCCTAGCCGAGCCTCTCTCGCGGTCCCGCTCCCGGCGTCTATTATCCACCCGCCGAGAGAGGTCGACTAAGCTGCTCAGGCAACTCTCGGAAGGACAACTCGTCCTTCATGACCTCCGAGAGCCCCTGAGCATACAGGACGACCACAGCGCGCTCCTCCCACCCGGTCTCTCTGGCCAGGGTGCGGAACTCCACGGAATAGTCCGCCACCGTGCGATGACCCTGTCGACAGGCGGTGAGTCTTTACGCAGCTCTGCTATGAAGAGCTGGGAACTGGCACATATCGCAGTCTCCCTCTCCCACTCTGCCGTCGCCCAGGACAGGGCACGTCCCGTTAGCAGAGTGGTGATATAGGCCACCCGGGACTGCTCGGTGGGAAAGGAGGTCGGCTGTAGGTTGAACACTAAGGTGCACTCTGTGATGAACTCTCGGCAGCCCTCTGGACGTCCGTCGTACCTCTCTGGAGGTGGAAGGCGAGGCTCACGAGGTGTAGGCGGAGGTGTAGGGACCAGTAGTGGAGGTAGGGCTGCTGCGGCGTTGGCTGCGGCGGCGACCAGTTCAGCGTTGTCCTGGCGGTCCACCAGGCTCTGGACGGTGAGGGACAGCTGGCGGAGATGTTCACTCATCTCCCTGAGGAGACGTTCATGCTGGGTCAGCATGGCACCTTGGGTGGCCAGTACGGTGCGAAGTTGTACTACATCCGCTGGATCCATAGTGGTTAGTCGATCTGTTACGTTTCTCTAAAGGTTCTGTATGTATACAATAGTGTCGGGTCCAGGTGCGGTGTAAGTAAACAAAGACACGGAGATATAATAAAATAAAGACTCTCTTTACTGAGACGTATAGTTCGCAGGTACAAACATAAACTTTCAGACGGAACAACAAAAAGGGGAGCAGTAGGGCTCAGCACGTATGCAATAATAACTAAGGAACTGAGGTCAATAATAAAGTACACGGAAACTAAAGTTTGAGCAAAGGGCTCCAAAGGAGGTACAAGGTTTCAACCAAGCAAACAAAGTCAAGGCTCAATCACGTTCCGGGTAACGGATACGTGAAATGGTAATACGTACACAGGATACTGAAGCATACCAAACGGGGTAACACAAGTGATCGACTAACAAGGGAACAGGGAAAAGGGACACACCTAATAGTCAGGTTCACTATGTTTCAATTTAAACTTTCGTGGGAATTTTTTGGGGATTTGCTAATCTATAAATTTTTGGAAAGGGCATTGTATGAGGAATCAGAAAATATATGTTTCCATTTGCACAGATGTCTGAAAGGCGGCCATCTTGGCATTTACAAAATGGCCGCCATAATACACACGTTTTGTAATATCTTGGCTTCTAAATAAGCTAGAACATTGATTTTAACTGCTAAACCTACATTTTCAGGGTCAATGAATCCAATGGTTGGAGTTACAAAGCAATTTTTTGTATTCTTCTTCTTTAAAAAAAAAAGTATATGGGCACAGGCAGCCATTGCTCTGCAGGATCCATAGGCTAATTGGATCCCCTGCAAAATTGGTACTCCAAACATGAGGATGGCATGCTTAAACCAACAACCACAGATGTCCTCCCAGCCCCAAAGTCCATCATTGAGATGGTACAATGCAAATGCAAAACTGACTGTTCTTCTGGCAGATGTTCATGCAGAGCTAAGAACTTAGCCTGTACCGACATGTGCAGCAGCCAGTGCCAGAACGATGACGATTCCCAAGCTGTGACGCATGAAAGTGATGATGATGAACTAATCTAACAGCCCAGCTCACATTGGCACGCATTGGACTCGCCATTCACATATCACATCACACATAGCATAAACGCTTATACATAGTCAAGAGACACAACCCGCCTGTCATTACACATAGAGTAAATACACATCCCACAAACAGAACAACCAGCACACCATACACTCCCCACATTCCTCCCATTCATTTATTTTGTTTCATTCCCTATTTTTATCATTAAAGATGATATACGGAGCTTATTCTCCATGCCGCACCCGCCTTGAAGTCCTGCCTGAGAGCGTTCCTCACTTCCTGTTTGCGCCAACTCAAGATCCCCAAAATCTGGCGAAGAGCCCTAGTTGTTGCGATCCCTAAACCGAATAAGCCTGAAGGGGACCCTAAGAGTTACCGTCCCATCTCTCTGTTATGCATCCCCTTCAAGATCCTCGAGACGGGGCCGTCTTTATAGACCAGACGGCTGCCTACGATACCGTATGGCATCGCGGCGTCACCTGCAAGCTGCTCCGCCTGCTGCCGGACAGGCACATGGTCAGAATGATCATGGAGCTCATCCGTAACCGCAGCTTTACCCTTACCACCGGTTGCGGACAGCTAAGCAGGCTTCGACGCCTTAAGAACGGCGTCCCTCAGGGATCGGTCCTGGCGTCCCTCCTCTATAATATCTACACCTATGACCTGCCCAACACACTCTTGCGGAAGTACGCCTACGCAGACGACCTCGCAGTGGTGTACTCTGCTGGAAATTGGCAGTCTGTGGAGGGGATTCTGAGCCAGGACATGCAGACACTAGTGGCATACTTCCGGAAATGGAGATTGAAGCTTAGCGAGGCAAAGACGGTGTCGGCTGCCTTCCACCTTAACAACAGGGAGGCTAAATGTGAGCTTAGAGTATACCTAGATGGAACTCCCCTGCCATGTTCCGCTGAGCCAATCTATCTCGGCGTGACATTGGACAGGACGCTCACGTTTCGCCGGCACCTCGAGTCACTGCGCAAGAAGTTAACAGCTCATGTGGCGTTGATGAGGCGACTGGTTGGCTCAGGCTGGGGCGCCGGCGCAAAGACCTTGCACACGGCAGCCCTAGCCCTCCTTTATTCAACTAGTGAATACTGCGCCCCAGTATGGTGTCGCAGTGCCCACACCCGCCTCATCGACTCGCCTATAAACGAAGCCTTGCGGTTTGTGACAGGATGCCTGCGTCCTACCCCCGTGGACAACCTTCCCACCCTAGCAGGCATCCAGCCCGCAGGCCTCCGCCGCATGGGAGCCACAGCACGTCTCGCCTGCCGGGCCGTGGAGCTTAATAACCATCTGCTCCACGATAGGCTCACTATAACAGCGGAGCCCTCCCGGCGTCTCAAGTCGAGACACCCATTTGTGCCTGCCGCACAGGATCTCAGGCAGCAATGCAGAGATCTTAACATCAGTGCGGCAGGATGGGCGGATTATATGTGGCGCGCGGAGTGGGAGGCAAACACCTCCAAACTCCGCGACCATATCCCAGTCGCCGGCCCTGAGCCCCTCGGGATGGACTTGCCAAGGCTATCCTGGGTGAGGCTCAATCGTCTCCGGACCGGCATCGGGCGTTTCCGCTCATCAATGCACAGATGGGGCTTGGCCCCAAATGCGTCGTGCGAGTGTGGCGCAGAGGACCAAACCGCAGACCATGTTATCCTGGATTGCCTGGTGTACCACCCACCCAACGGGATGCATGTTCTGTCGGTACTAGATGACGAGACGATGACGTGGCTTCTGGAGGGGTGTCCAGAAATATGGCAGAAATATGGCTGTTGCCATAACATCCAAAAATGTGTAGATTAGCAAATCCCCCCAAAAAGCCAACAAAAGTTTAAATCATAACATCGAGACTATCTAATGCAGGAGGTTGTCTTGATCATACTGTGGTCTGTGGACTCACGTATGGAAGTAATAGAAAAACGACAATTTCTTAAAGTATAAGTTACACATTTTTATGTGATGATATTAAAAAATAATAATACAAAAAATAGCTTTGTAACTACAACCATTGGATTCCTTGACCCTGAAAATGTAGGTTTAGCAGTTAAAATGTTCTAGCTTATTTAGAAGCCAAGATATTACAAAACGTGTGTATTATGGCGGCCATTTCTTAAATGCCAAGATGGCCGCCTTTCAGACATCTGTGCAAATGGAAACATATATTTTCTGGTTCCTCATACAATGCCCTTTCCAAAAATGTATAGATTAGCAAATCCCCAAAAAAATCTCACGAAATGATATAACAAACCTGACTATAAATAGCCACATACAAACATACAACAGGTGACAGGTATTAGCAATTAGTTCCAATAAAGTCCAGCCACCAGTAGGTGGTGTCGGAGAGTCGGAGACTCCCCTGGTGACATAGGGGTAGCTAAGTGCACTCAGTAGACTGATGTGCCAAGAGAAGACAGCAACACTACAAACAACTGGAAGAGAAGGTACTAAGTACCCTGGCTTCCTCTCAGGCCTTCCTCGATGGACTCCCACAGATAGACTCCCTTGTCTTGTTGTCACGAGTCTTAGTGTCATAGACTTGTATTAGCATATCCACTGGGAGTATAACATATGTGAGCAGAGCCCTCTCTATGACATCAGAGCCCTCTCTATGACATCAGAGAGGACTGCTGTAACCTGTATGGAACTTTTTACTTGTGATCTATTTGGACTTATATAGCGCCTTTATCCAAAGCGCTTTACAACGGCCTCTCATTCACCCATTCACACACACATTCACACACCAATGGTGGCCTGCGGCCTCGTACCTATGACTGAATCTGTCTTGTTATTAGTAATAGAGTAAATAGCTGTCTGTTTTAACACTTAATCAGCCGTGAGGTGTTAAACAGCACCAGTGAGTACAAAAAAAAATCTACCTTTGCACTCGATCAAATTTCAGGACCCTCCTTTCATGACTTTTCCTAGATATGTGCGTTCTACCACCCAGCATCTTTACATTTTCAAAATCGAGTTAGTATAAAGCGATTTTGCAGTATTTCTGTGTGTGTCTGTGTATTTGCCTTGGGATTCGGCTGCCATCTTTTTCTCCAAGGCTGCAATTCTCTTTTATATCAGCAGAGGTAGCAAGGGGGCACACACTGTGCTCAACCTTCAGGCTTCAGTGCTGAATTAGATACAGTGGATAAGACTGATATTTGTAACATAATGTGTTTATATATAGGCTATATATAGCAATAGTGATACATAAGATGTATATGTACAGACAGTTATGAAAATGATAAACTGTACGGTATGTCTCCCAATCCCTTCAGATTTGTTGGAGCTGAGTTTTTTTTTCACAGCGGGTTTACCCAAGTTCCATGCAATAGTGATAAGATATTATGATATGTGTAGCCTATGTACAGTTATGAATGATACACTGCACAGTATGTACCAATCAAGCTGTGTGGTATTACATAGGTACCACAGCAAAGTTGTTCATCAACGAATATTGAAATGATGTGTATTAATTATTTTGTTTGTTTGAATCCTCACTGTGTTCATGTTATAATGTTTAGTGAACAAACAATTGTTGGGTGTTTGCCACAAATCGGAATTCTCTTGCCGTGAAATGTGTACTCAATAAGACATGCGCTCTGCGCTGCGGGCTACATTTGATTATGTAATCATCAACGATTGATTAGTAGGCCATTGTTTATCAAAGATGAATCCTGACAATTGAATGCCATTTGAGATCGAGACTCGGTAGCCTAATAGTGATAATGAGTTCAATCTGTAAACAGTTATCATCTCAATAGGACGGCCAATGTAATGCGTTGTTTTTTTGATTTTGCATTCCTTGTTTCGTGGTAAACTAATCTCTTTCTGATCGTCCCGTTCACAAAAACCTAAGGTGCATAAGTCACGTAATATGGTGAAATAAATGTTCGTTCAGACAATACAACATATATTGAAAAATATGATGATGAATACATGTGGGATGGAGGTACGGGGATGATATGTGGCATGTCCGCTCGCCAACTAAAGCACTTGGTTATAAACATACTAGGCTCTGTTTCTAACAAGTAGGCACAAACAAAATCACTGTATGGGACAACTCGTTTCTAAGTTACAAACTTCTGAGTTACAATCACTTGATTCAATTCATGAGCGAGCCAAGCGGGTTTCAAATCTTACAAGCTTACAGCAGTCGATTGTCTGCTGATGTTAGGGCCGGCGTGAAGTTCACGACAAATAAACAGACTTTGTGAAGCTCATAACTATGATAACACAATATTGCAATATTTATTACTATTCTTTTTTAATAATGATAATCAACTTTCATTCATTAGTAAAGCTCCCGCAGTCTCAATCAATCTCCTCTCCATATATAGCATTTAATCTGTTCCATAGTTCGTTCTCAGCTGACTCAAGCTTCATATCAGATTGCTCTAATAATTTCCCCACTTCTCTGCTCATAGGAACTTTATGCATTTTAGAGAAACATGCAGAGCATGTATTTGACAAATAAACGTGTAGGCTAAGAACTAGTTTCTAAAGTGAGTTACAATCACTTGATGCAATGGTTGATGCACGGGGGAGGGTAATCTTATTGATCGTTTCCCATCAGCAAACAATAGCTGCCAATTCATGAGCGAGCCAAGCGGGTTTCAAAGCTGCCAAGCAGGTTTCCATGCTTACAAGCTTACAGCAGTCGATTGTCTGCTGATGTTAGGGCCGGCGTGAAGTTCACGACAAATAAACAGACTTTATCACTGTGAAGCTCATAACTATGATAACACAATATTGCAATATTTATTACTATTATTTTTGTATAATAATAATCAACCATCATTCGTTAGTAATGAAAACTCCCGCAGTTCCGATCAATCTCCTCTCCACTTTACACATTACATAACCAAGATCTCTTTTGACATCACAACAATGTCAACACAATCACAACAGAATCTTATTTTATCCAACCAGGTTTTATATTTTGATTATGACATCATGTCTTTCAACATTGTCACACTTTTCATTACACACATTAGCGGCATCAAAAATGATGGGCTGGGCGTGCGAGGGAGCGTGCTTATTCTGGCAGATTGTGAAATATTAAAACCAATAACATTCTGAATGATTTATCATTCTGTACTCTTTCTCTCCTTTCTTTCATGTATTTTCTTTTCTTTTTCTCAATTAGTAGTCTCCTAATCTCGCTACAGTTTGAGCGAGACTGTAACTGTCATTGTTTGAATGAATGAATGAATGGTCTTTATTTGTCATTGATATAGTACAGGTACCAAACAACGAAATTTGGGAGGGGGGGCTCCCCTGGTGCTAGGAAACTAGGTGCTAGGAACTGGTGCTATAACTGTGTTCATGTTATAATGTTTAGTGAACGAACAATTGTTGGGTGTTTGCCACAAATCGGAATTCTCTTGCCGTGAAATGTGTACATCAAATAACATGATGTCGGCGATCTACTAGAACTGCGGGACGACTGCAATGTAGGCTACCATATCATACCGTTTTATATTGAAAAATATGATGGTAAATAAATACATGTGGGACCGATGTATGATGGCAGAGGTGTGGTGTGTATCAGTCAGTCTCGTTCCAGCGATAAGACATGCGCTCTGCGCTGCGGGCAGTGGGGGGAGGGTTGATGGCTCTCCGATCAATGAACAAAGAGATCGGGTTTCCCCCGCGGTGCGCTTCTTTTTTTTTGTGATCAATTTTTTATTATTATTTCAGGGAGTAAAACAAGGGGAGTGGTAACATACAAGTAAACAAAGGAGAAAATAGAATAACAAAAATACGGTTTACCAGTACAAATACAAAATGCGCATTGGCAGCCCTTATTGAGGCATCTCCCCCCAACTACAGTTTTTTCCAATCAATCAGAAATGGAAAAAAGGGGGGAGGAACAGCTACCATAGCTTCAAATAACCTAAACTGCAGGAGCATATCCTTTGATATATTCTCCTCCTTTGAATATCATGCCACAGTTATGGCATGCCAACCACCTATTCTTACGGTAACTGTATACAGGCCGCCGAAACCAGCCCCTACCTTCCTACCTGACTTCTCTGAGTTCCTATCCATTATCCATCCCAACTATGATAGGATTATTATCACTGGTGATTTTAACTTTCATGTTGATAATGAGGCTGACTTGAGGGCTAGGGAATTTATTGACCTCTTGGAATCTATGGATTTTGTCCAACATGTCAATGAACCCACTCACAATCATGGCCATACCCTTGATCTTGTGATTACAAAGGGTCTTGAGGTCTCAATATCAGGTATCAGCGACCTGGCCCTCTCTGACCATTTCTGTATTTTCTTTACCATTGTAACACGTAAAGCTGAAAGCAATGCTGAACGTGTTGTTAAAAAACGTTATCTTACCCCTGCAGTGGCTGAACATTTCAAAGCTTTAATGAACAGTAATCACACAACTCCCACGTTATGTGAAAACGACTTAGTAATTACCTTTAACAATAAAGTAAAAATGGCCCTAGACTCCCTGGCACCTACCAAACTAAAAAAGGTTGGAGCCAAGAGGAGAGCACCATGGCGAAACAGTGAAATAAATCTCTTAAAGAGAACATGTAGAAAAGCTGAGCGCAGATGGAGAAAGAGCAAACTACAGATTGATCAGAATATTTTTAAAGAACATCTATCTGCCTTTAACTTGGCAATGCGAAATGCTAGAAAAAAATCACTTCTCAAAGATAATATCTACAAACAAGAATAACCCCAGGGTCTTGTTCTCGACAATTGATTGCCTTGTAAACCCTGCTCCTAGGACTCTAGACGGCGCAGCCTCTGTCACCAAATGCGAGGAATTTGCAGCCCACTTCAGGGATAAGATAACAAATATTAGAATGTGTATTACTCAGGAAAGACTAGGTTTGTGTAGCACCACAGATCCGCCACCACAGAACATGACTATGAGCATGTTCACCATGATTAGTACGGAAACATTAGGTAAAATTGTGTCACAGCTTAAACCGTCTACGTGTCCTCTTGACCCTATTCCTACCACCTTTTTTAAGGACATTTTTGAATCTGTGTCTGATGACATACTAGGCATTGTAAATCACTCCCTACTTAAAGGGATATTTCCAGCGGCGCTAAAAACTGCCCTGGTTAGACCCACCCTGAAGAAAAGTAACCTAGATCCTTCTGATCCCAAAAACTGTAGACCAATATCCAATCTCACTTTTCTAAGCAAAATTTTAGAAAAGGCAGCGTATAGACAGCTTCATGAATTCTTAGTCCTAAATAATAGGTATGACCCACTTCAGTCAGCTTTCCGATCATACCACAGCACAGAAACCGCTTTGCTTAAGGTAACTAATGACCTTAGGATAAATGCAGACTCGAAAAAACTCTCGATTCTTGTACTCTTAGACTTAAGTGCAGCCTTTGATACGGTAGACCACTCCATACTTATTGAGAGACTTGAAAACTGGGTTGGCCTCTCAGGTCCGGTCTTAAACTGGTTCAGGACTTACCTGGCTGACCGAGATTACTTTGTAGCCCTTGGTGACCATAAGTAAAAAAATTATAGCACAACCTGTGGAGTTCCCCAGGGGTCCATTTTAGGACCGTTGCTTTTTAGCCTATACATGCTACCCCTCAGTTCTGTTATCAAGAAGCATAGCGTTAACTACCACAGCTATGCTGACGACACTCAGCTTTATATCTCAGTAACTCCCAACGACTACAAGATGATCGACCACCTGATAGACTGTATTGCCGATATTAATATTTGGATGACACAAAACTTTCTCCAACTCAATCAAGAAAAAACAGAGGTATTGATCATTGGCGAGAAAACTGGGAGAGAGAAATTATCTGCACACTTGAAAACACTAGCTCTTAACACTAAGTGTCAGGCCAGGAATCTTGGTGTCATAATTGACCCAGATCTAAATTTTGAAACTCATATTAATAACACTATTAAAACATCCTTCTACCATCTAAGAAACATCACTAAGGTACAATCATTTCTCTCCCAGGCAGACACTGAAAAATTAATGCATGCGTTTGTTACTAGTAGGCTAGATTACTGTAATGCTCTCCTGACAGGTCTCCCCAAAAAAATGATAAATAGACTACAAATGGTTCAAAATGCTGCTGCTCGTGTCCTTACTAGGACCAAACGAAGAGCGCACATCACACCTGTCTTGAGATCACTACACTGGCTCCCTGTCAGTCATAGAATAGACTTTAAGATCCTTTTACTAGTTTATAAATCACTTCACTGTGATGCACCCAATTACATGGTGGACATGCTCATAAGATACACACCAGCTAGACCCCTACGGTCTAGTGGCACGGAACTTTTAATAGTGCCAGAGGCTAGGACAAAGAGATTTGGAGGATCAGCTTTTAGCATATATGCTCCTAGATTGTGGAACACCCTACCTGAGGGCCTGAGGTTGTCTAAAACTCAGGACATTTTTAAGCGTGACCTCAAAACCTACTTATTCAATGTCGCCTTTTGATACTAAGGGAGACATTGGACATTATAGAACTAGGATCACTAGGCCATTACACCATACTCGTGTTTTTGAGATTTGTGTTGACAGGAAAATGGACCCGGGTGCTGATGAGGCACTGTCAGCTCCAAATAGCACCTAGAGCAGTACTGGAACCGGTACAAGGGTGTACCAGGACCACCATCAGGTTGTATTACTGTCATCTTTATTGTCTCTATTGTGTTGTTGCATCATAACTGTGCTTAAGTTTCTCTTTTGGCAGGACCTGTGACCATACTGGATGCAGAACGATGCAAATACAACACAACATTTATGGACAGTGTGTACGCCGATAATATGCAAGGAATTTTTCCTGGATACATGGTGTACAGGTTTTTGCCCTTGCTTGCTTGCTTTGTGCCGGTGGTCCTGGCCTCCCCTGGGGGACCGCTGGGTACTGGTAAGCAAACTGGCTAGTAGTCGCTCTATTGGTAGAGGGCTGCAAGGGAATTTTTCCTGGCTACATAGTATACAGGTTTTTTACTTTTGCCTGCTCGCGGCTCTGTCAGTATTGATTGATTGATTGACTGATTGACTGAACATTTTCATTGTGTGAAGCGCATTGAGTTGCATCTTGTAAGAAATGCGCTATACAACTAAAATTTGATTTGATTTGATTTGATAAACCTTTCAACCCCCCCCCCCTCCCCTTCCCTTCCCAATCTCCCTTTACCCCAATAATTCCCCACCTACCCCTCCTCCCACAAATGTCCCTCCCGCCAGATACCTCCCACCCACCCGCCCAATCACAACCCCCCCGCCACCCACCCCCCCAATCACAGCCCCCCGCCCCCCCCCCCCCCCCCTACAGGACCCTATGGAAGGAGCAAATCGATTAGCCTATAATAGTGTCTTGAGGATGGTTATAGTTTGGTCCCAGCATGAAACATTGTCCGAAATTGCATGATGCCTGTTGGCTATCCAGTGTTCCATGCTGGCTATGTCAATGAAGTCTAATATCCATCTCTGCGTGGTCAAGAAATGGGGTGACTTCCACCTGCAAGCTATAAGCCTTTTGGCTGCTGTAAGGCCGGCCAGCCAGATGCGTCTTTGTTTGATGTTTAGATCCAGGTTTGAACTGTCATTTAACAATAGGACTAATGGTGAGTGTGGAATGTGTTTGGACAGGATCAGGGACAATGCATCACAAACTGTCCTCCAGAAATCAGCCACTCCCGGGCATTCCCATACCATATGAAAAAAGGTGCCAACTATATTTCGGGTGCAAAGAGTACAGTTAGGTGAAGGTATGGTCTTTATTTTATGTAGCAGATATGGAGTGAAGTATGTCCTATGAGTAAAATTGAAATGGATAACCTGGTGGTTGGGATTTCTGGAGGAAAGGGATATGTTTTGCCAAATTAATTGCCAATTTAAGTTATTGTGTGATAAAGTATCTTTCCACACTCTGTCAATGTGTAATGGTTTTAAAGAAGCCTTAACCAGGATGGAGTAAAGAGCTGAGACCTGACCCCTGGGTCTGGTGAATGCTATGTGAAATGGATGTATGTCTAATGAGCTATTCCAGGGTACCCCGTATGTGCGCATAGCTGTACGTAATTGAAGGTAGAAAAAAAAGGACGTACCCGGTAAATTAAAGTTTCTCTGAATGTCTTGGAATGAGCGGAGACCCTCAGCCCCAAATAAATCTGAGAATGTGTGAACTCCCTTGTCACTCCACTGGGGAAATGAGATTGGACGGCCTCCCAACTGGAGAATTGAATTTTTAAATATAGGCGAATGGAGGTACCAGTTGGTTGAGATTTTGCAGAGTTTTCTGCGCATCGCCAAACTGAGATTAATTCAGTGATGATGGAGCCGAATTTCAATTTGGACTGTTTAATAGAAATGTTACAGTATATTACATCTTGTAACCTATGAGGATGGACAATGTTTTCCTCTAAGGGGCGCCAAGAAACACGAGCAGCCGGATCAAACCATGTGGAGAGAGGACGCAGCACAAAGGACCAATAATACCATTCGAAGTTTGGTAGCCCCAATCCCCCTTCGTTTTTTAGCCTCTGGAGGGTTGAGAATTTGAGTCTGGGCTTCTTCCCCCTCCATATAAAATGAGAAGAGATAGAGTGTAGTTTCTTCCAATAACCGCTTGGTGGGGCTAGAGAGAGCATGGAACTAAAAAAGTTTATTCGTGGAAGAATATTCATTTTAATAACTGAGATACGGGAATGAAATGTGAGGGGTGAAGTTTTCCACCTTTGTAGATCAGAATCTACCTCCTTCAGCACATTCTTATAATTAATTGATACTGTGTTTGAAATTGAGGGGTAGATAGTGATACCTAGATATTTAATATTCTGGACCACTGGGATGTTTAGTGAGATATCTAACTGTCTAGCTGAGGCATTCAGTGGCAATAGAGCTGATTTTCCCCAGTTAATTTTGTAACCTGAAATTCGGCTAAATTTATTAAAGATGTTTAGAAGGTGAGGGAGTGACTGAGGGATATTCTGAATAAAAAGAAGGATATCATCAGCATACAGAGATATGTGATGTTTGGTGTTCTGGACCGTAATAGGATCATGGGTGACTGACTGGCGAACGGCCTGGGCCACAGGTTCCAGAGATAGGGCAAACAGCAAAGGAGAGAGAGGGCAACCCTGGCGCGAGCTGCGGGATACTGGGAACTGTTTAGAGCATGTGTTCCCTGTCAGAGATGTGCATGTGTTCCCTGTCGGGTTATAATATAGTAGTTTTATCATATCCACATAATGATCTCCAAAGCCCATATAACGTAAAACCGCCCATAAAAAGTGCCACTCGAGACGATCAAAGGCTTTCTCAGCATCAAGTGAGAGAATAGCATTTGCTGAATCAGTAATATTCGAAGAGTCAATAATATGGAGAAGGCGGCGAACATTGTCTGAGGCAAGGCGATTTTTAATGAAGCCTGTTTGGTCCTCATGCACTAAGGTAGTCATAAATGGTTCCAGTCGAGAGGCTAGAACTTTGGCGTACAGTTTAGTATCTGTATTTAAAATTGACAAGGGGCGATAGCTTCTGCAGTCAGTAGGGTCCTTCCCCTTTTTCAAGAGCAAAGAGATTATAGCTATATTGTTGTTTTTGGAGAAGGAGCCATTTTTGATTGCAGAATGAATCATTCCCAATAGCAAGGGGCCAACTTGGGGCCAAAAGGCCAGATACAATTCAGGTGGTAGACCGTCTAACCCTGGTGACTTGCCTTTATTCATGCATGAAAGAGCTTTGTATAGTTCAGATAGCGTAATAGGAGAATCTAAATCAAGGGAGTCATTTGGGGAAAGCTGGGGGAGCTGTAAGGGGTTCAAGGGGGTAGTGGTGGTCTAGTGGATAGTGAGTTGGACTTCCGATCGGAAGGTTGTGAGTTCAAATCCCGCCTGAAACCACACCACTACTAGTGGGCCCTTGAGTAAGGCACTTAGCCCTCAGTTACTCCAGGGGGACTGTCCCTGTAATTCGTAATTGTAAGTCGCTTTGGATAAAAGCGTCTGCTAAATGGCAAAATTAAAATTAAAATTAAGAAAGAACTAACAGCTTGATCATTATAATCAATCTCAGAAGTATATAGAGCCGAGTAGAATGCCCAGAAGTTATTGTTAACCTCTGTTGGATCAGTGCACAAAGTACCTGTAGAACTTTTAATTGAAGAGATGTTTGCTAGTTGTTCATTGGTTTTAAGTTTTGAGGCTAGTAAATGGCTTGGCTGTGCGCTGTGCAAGTAATGGTTTTGTCTAGTTCTATGAATGAGGAAATCAGCTCTATGTCTGAGAAGATGGTTAAGATCTTTAAATAACACTTCTCTATCAAGAACTAGCTCAGGGGTAACATGCGGAGTCATTGTGATCTCCAGTTCAGCAATTTTCTTTTCTAAGTCTTGAATATGTTTTAATCTGGATTTGTGTAGATTAGAGGCAAAACCAATAGTTTTATCCCTAATGAACCCCTTCACCGCATCCCAGAGAATACCAGGATCATCCACAGATGGCTTATTAATTACAATAAACTGTTTCTGTTGCGTGTTCACGCTTCTTGCGTGACATCGCCATCCAGCGATTTTTGTGGGTCAGTACACACTCCCCCATTGTGAATAGTGGTCGTGTGAATCCACACCTCGTGGCACTTTAGTAGGTAAAAAAACGTCGCGCTTGTAGTGTTAAGGCTATCTAGTTAAAATTGGACTACTGATACCTGTCTGTTCATAGGGAGAGTGTGGGAATAGGGAGAAAGCACATTGGGATATAGGTCCGTAGAGGGGAAGAGGGCTAATGAACCAACAGAAGTAGGGGTAGCTAAGTGCACTCAGTAGACTGATGTGCCAAGAGAAGACAGCAACACTACAAACAACTGGAAGAGAAGGTACTAAGTACCCTGGCTTCCTCTCAGGCCTTCCTCGATGGACTCCCACAGATAGACTCCCGTGTCTTGTTGTCACGAGTCTTAGTGTCATAGACTTGTATTAGCATATCCACTGGGAGTATAACATATGTGAGCAGAGCCCTCTCTATGACATCAGAGCCCTCTCTATGACATCAGAGAGGACTGCTGTAACCTGTATGGAACTTTTTACTTGTGATCTATTTGGACTTATATAGCGCCTTTATCCAAAGCGCTTTACAACGGCCTCTCATTCACCCATTCACACACACATTCACACACCAATGGCGGCCTGCGGCCTCGTACCTATGACTGAATCTGTCTTGTTATTAGTAATAGAGTAAATAGCTGTCTGTTTTAAGGCTATCTAGTTAAAATTGGACTACTGATACCTGTCTGTTCATAGGGAGAGTGTGGGAATAGGGAGAAAGCACATTGGGATATAGGTCCGTAGAGGGGAAGAGGGCTAATGAACCAACAGAAGTAGGGGTAGCTAAGTGCACTCAGTAGACTGATGTGCCAAGAGAAGACAGCAACACTACAAACAACTAGAAGAGAAGGTACTAAGTACCCTGGCTTCCTCTCAGGCCTTCCTCGATGGACTCCCACAGATAGACTCCCTTGTCTTGTTGTCACGAGTCTTAGTGTCATAGACTTGTATTAGCATATCCACTGGGAGTATAACATATGTGAGCAGAGCCCTCTCTATGACATCAGAGCCCTCTCTATGACATCAGAGAGGACTGCTGTAACCTGTATGGAACTTTTTACTTGTGATCTATTTGGACTTATATAGCGCCTTTATCCAAAGCGCTTTACAACGGCCTCTCATTCACCCATTCACACACACATTCACACACCAATGGCGGCCTGCGGCCTCGTACCTATGACTGAATCTGTCTTGTTATTAGTAATAGAGTAAATAGCTGTCTGTTTTAAGGCTATCTAGTTAAAATTGGACTACTGATACCTGTCTGTTCATAGGGAGAGTGTGGGAATAGGGAGAAAGCACATTGGGATATAGGTAGTGTCATAGACTTGTATTAGCATATCCACTGGAGGTATAACATATGTGAGCAGAGCCCTCTCTATGACATCAGAGCCCTCTCTATGACATCAGAGAGGACTGCTGTAACCTGTATGGAACTTTTTACTTGTGATCTATTTGGACTTATATAGCGCCTTTATCCAAAGCGCTTTACAACGGCCTCTCATTCACCCATTCACACACACATTCACACACCAATGGCGGCCTGCGGCCTCGTACCTATGACAATCTGTCTTGTTATTAGTAATAGAGTAAATAGCTGTCTGTTTTAAGGCTATCTAGTTAAAATTGGACTACTGATACCTGTCTGTTCATAGGGAGAGTGTGGGAATAGGGAGAAAGCACATTGGGATATAGGTAGTGTCATAGACTTGTATTAGCATATCCACTGGGAGTATAACATATGTGAGCAGAGCCCTCTCTATGACATCGGAGCCCTCTCTATGACATCAGAGAGGACTGCTGTAACCTGTATGGAACTTTTTACTTGTGATCTATTTGGACTTATATAGCGCCTTTATCCAAAGCGCTTTACAACGGCCTCTCATTCACCCATTCACACACACATTCACACACCAATGGCGGCCTGCGGCCTCGTACCTATGACTGAATCTGTCTTGTTATTAGTAATAGAGTAAATAGCTGTCTGTTTTAAGGCTATCTAGTTAAAATTGGACTACTGATACCTGTCTGTTCATAAGGAGAGTGTGGGAATAGGGAGAAAGCACATTGGGATATAGGTAGTGTCATAGACTTGTATTAGCATATCCACTGGGAGTATAACATATGTGAGCAGAGCCCTCTCTATGACATCAGAGCCCTCTCTATGACATCAGAGAGGACTGCTGTAACCTGTATGGAACTTTTTACTTGTGATCTATTTGGACTTATATAGCGCCTTTATCCAAAGCGCTTTACAACGGCCTCTCATTCACCCATTCACACACACATTCACACACCAATGGCGGCCTGCGGCCTCGTACCTATGACTGAATCTGTCTTGTTATTAGTAATAGAGTAAATAGCTGTCTGTTTTAAGGCTATCTAGTTAAAATTGGACTACTGATACCTGTCTGTTCATAGGGAGAGTGTGGGAATAGGGAGAAAGCACATTGGGATATAGGTCCGTAGAGGGGAAGAGGGCTAATGAACCAACAGAATTAGGGGTAGCTAAGTGCACTCAGTAGACTGATGTGCCAAGAGAAGACAGCAACACTACAAACAACTGGAAGAGAAGGTACTAAGTACCCTGGCTTCCTCTCAGGCCTTCCTCGATGGACTCCCACAGATAGACTCCCGTGTCTTGTTGTCACGAGTCTTAGTGTCATAGACTTGTATTAGCATATCCACTGGGAGTATAACATATGTGAGCAGAGCCCTCTCTATGACATCAGAGCCCTCTCTATGACATCAGAGCCCTCTCTATGACATCAGAGAGGACTGCTGTAACCTGTATGGAACTTTTTACTTGTGATCTATTTGGACTTATATAGCGCCTTTATCCAAAGCGCTTTACAACGGCCTCTCATTCACCCATTCACACACACATTCACACACCAATGGCGGCCTGCGGCCTCGTACCTATGACTGAATCTGTCTTGTTATTAGTAATAGAGTAAATAGCTGTCTGTTTTAAGGCTATCTAGTTAAAATTGGACTACTGATACCTGTCTGTTCATAGGGAGAGTGTGGGAATAGGGAGAAAGCACATTGGGATATAGGTAGTGTCATAGACTTGTATTAGCATATCCACTGGGAGTATAACATATGTGAGCAGAGCCCTCTCTATGACATCGGAGCCCTCTCTATGACATCAGAGAGGACTGCTGTAACCTGTATGGAACTTTTTACTTGTGATCTATTTGGACTTATATAGCGCCTTTATCCAAAGCGCTTTACAACGGCCTCTCATTCACCCATTCACACACACATCCACACACCAATGGCGGCCTGCGGCCTCGTACCTATGACTGAATCTGTCTTGTTATTAGTAATAGAGTAAATAGCTGTCTGTTTTAAGGCTATCTAGTTAAAATTGGACTACTGATACCTGTCTGTTCATAAGGAGAGTGTGGGAATAGGGAGAAAGCACATTGGGATATAGGTAGTGTCATAGACTTGTATTAGCATATCCACTGGGAGTATAACATATGTGAGCAGAGCCCTCTCTATGACATCAGAGCCCTCTCTATGACATCAGAGAGGACTGCTGTAACCTGTATGGAACTTTTTACTTGTGATCTATTTGGACTTATATAGCGCCTTTATCCAAAGCGCTTTACAACGGCCTCTCATTCACCCATTCACACACACATTCACACACCAATGGCGGCCTGCGACCTCGTACCTATGACTGAATCTGTCTTGTTATTAGTAATAGAGTAAATAGCTGTCTCTTTTAAGGCTATCTAGTTAAAATTGGACTACTGATACCTGTCTGTTCAAAGGGAGAGTGTGGGAATAGGGAGAAAGCACATTGGGATATAGGTCCGTAGAGGGGAAGAGGGCTAATGAACCAACAGAAGTAGGGGTAGCTAAGTGCACTCAGTAGACTGATGTGCCAAGAGAAGACAGCAACACTACAAACAACTGGAAGAGAAGGTACTAAGTACCCTGGCTTCCTCTCAGGCCTTCCTCAATGGACTCCCACAGATAGACTCCCTTGTCTTGTTGTCACGAGTCTTAGTGTCATAGACTTGTATTAGCATATCCACTGGGAGTATAACATATGTAGCAGAGCCCTCTCTATGACATCAGAGCCCTCTCTATGACATCAGAGAGGACTGCTGTAACCTGTATGGAACTTTTTACTTGTGATCTATTTGGACTTATATAGCGCCTTTATCCAAAGCGCTTTACAACGGCCTCTCATTCACCCATTCACACACACATTCACACACCAATGGCGGCCTACGGCCTCGTACCTATGACTGAATCTGTCTTGTTATTAGTAATAGAGTAAATAGCTGTCTGTTTTAAGGCTATCTAGTTAAAATTGGACTACTGATACCTGTCTGTTCATAGGGAGAGTGTGGGAATAGGGAGAAAGCACATTGGGATATAGGTCCGTAGAGGGGAAGAGGGCTAATGAACCAACAGAAGTAGGGGTAGCTAAGTGCACTCAGTAGACTGATGTGCCAAGAGAAGACAGCAACACTACAAACAACTGGAAGAGAAGGTACTAAGTACCCTGGCTTCCTCTCAGGCCTTCCTCGATGGACTCCCACAGATAGACTCCCTTGTCTTGTTGTCACGAGTCTTAGTGTCATAGACTTGTATTAGCATATCCACTGGGAGTATAACATATGTGAGCAGAGCCCTCTCTATGACATCAGAGCCCTCTCTATGACATCAGAGCCCTCTCTATGACATCAGAGAGGACTGCTGTAACCTGTATGGAACTTTTTACTTGTGATCTATTTGGACTTATATAGCGCCTTTATCCAAAGCGCTTTACAACGGCCTCTCATTCACCCATTCACACACACATTCACACACCAATGGCGGCCTGCGGCCTCGTACCTATGACTGAATCTGTCTTGTTATTAGTAATAGAGTAAATAGCTGTCTGTTTTAAGGCTATCTAGTTAAAATTGGACTACTGATACCTGTCTGTTCATAGGGAGAGTGTGGGAATAGGGAGAAAGCACATTGGGATATAGGTAGTGTCATAGACTTGTATTAGCATATCCACTGGGAGTATAACATATGTGAGCAGAGCCCTCTCTATGACATCAGAGCCCTCTCTATGACATCAGAGAGGACTGCTGTAACCTGTATGGAACTTTTTACTTGTGATCTATTTGGACTTATATAGCGCCTTTATCCAAAGCGCTTTACAACGGCCTCTCATTCACACATTCACACACACATTCACACACCAATGGCGGCCTGCGGCCTCGTACCTATGACAATCTGTCTTGTTATTAGTAATAGAGTAAATAGCTGTCTGTTTTAAGGCTATCTAGTTAAAATTGGACTACTGATACCTGTCTGTTCATAGGGAGAGTGTGGGAATAGGGAGAAAGCACATTGGGATATAGGTAGTGTCATAGACTTGTATTAGCATATCCACTGGGAGTATAACATATGTGAGCAGAGCCCTCTCTATGACATCGGAGCCCTCTCTATGACATCAGAGAGGACTGCTGTAACCTGTATGGAACTTTTTACTTGTGATCTATTTGGACTTATATAGCGCCTTTATCCAAAGCGCTTTACAACGGCCTCTCATTCACCCATTCACACACACATTCACACACCAATGGCGGCCTGCGGCCTCGTACCTATGACTGAATCTGTCTTGTTATTAGTAATAGAGTAAATAGCTGTCTGTTTTAAGGCTATCTAGTTAAAATTGGACTACTGATACCTGTCTGTTCATAGGGAGAGTGTGGGAATAGGGAGAAAGCACATTGGGATATAGGTAGTGTCATAGACTTGTATTAGCATATCCACTGGGAGTATAACATATGTGAGCAGAGCCCTCTCTATGACATCAGAGCCCTCTCTATGACATCAGAGAGGACTGCTGTAACCTGTATGGAACTTTTTACTTGTGATCTATTTGGACTTATATAGCGCCTTTATCCAAAGCGCTTTACAACGGCCTCTCATTCACCCATTCACACACACATTCACACACCAATGGCGGCCTGCGGCCTCGTACCTATGACTGAATCTGTCTTGTTATTAGTAATAGAGTAAATAGCTGTCTGTTTTAAGGCTATCTAGTTAAAATTGGACTACTGATACCTGTCTGTTCATAGGGAGAGTGTGGGAATAGGGAGAAAGCACATTGGGATATAGGTAGTGTCATAGACTTGTATTAGCATATCCACTGGGAGTATAACATATGTGAGCAGAGCCCTCTCTATGACATCGGAGCCCTCTCTATGACATCAGAGAGGACTGCTGTAACCTGTATGGAACTTTTTACTTGTGATCTATTTGGACTTATATAGCGCCTTTATCCAAAGCGCTTTACAACGGCCTCTCATTCACCCATTCACACACACATTCACACACCAATGGCGGCCTGCGGCCTCGTACCTATGACTGAATCTGTCTTGTTATTAGTAATAGAGTAAATAGCTGTCTGTTTTAAGGCTATCTAGTTAAAATTGGACTACTGATACCTGTCTGTTCATAGGGAGAGTGTGGGAATAGGGAGAAAGCACATTGGGATATAGGTAGTGTCATAGACTTGTATTAGCATATCCACTGGGAGTATAACATATGTGAGCAGAGCCCTCTCTATGACATCAGAGCCCTCTCTATGACATCAGAGAGGACTGCTGTAACCTGTATGGAACTTTTTACTTGTGATCTATTTGGACTTATATAGCGCCTTTATCCAAAGCGCTTTACAACGGCCTCTCATTCACCCATTCACACACACATTCACACACCAATGGCGGCCTGCGGCCTCGTACCTATGACTGAATCTGTCTTGTTATTAGTAATAGAGTAATTAGCTGTCTGTTTTAAGGCTATCTAGTTAAAATTGGACTACTGATACCTGTCTGTTCATAGGGAGAGTGTGGGAATAGGGAGAAAGCACATTGGGATATAGGTAGTGTCATAGACTTGTATTAGCATATCCACTGGGAGTATAACATATGTGAGCAGAGCCCTCTCTATGACATCGGAGCCCTCTCTATGACATCAGAGAGGACTGCTGTAACCTGTATGGAACTTTTTACTTGTGATCTATTTGGACTTATATAGCGCCTTTATCCAAAGCGCTTTACAACGGCCTCTCATTCACCCATTCACACACACATTCACACACCAATGGCGGCCTGCGGCCTCGTACCTATGACTGAATCTGTCTTGTTATTAGTAATAGAGTAAATAGCTGTCTGTTTTAAGGCTATCTAGTTAAAATTGGACTACTGATACCTGTCTGTTCATAGGGAGAGTGTGGGAATAGGGAGAAAGCACATTGGGATATAGGTAGTGTCATAGACTTGTATTAGCATATCCACTGGGAGTATAACATATGTGAGCAGAGCCCTCTCTATGACATCAGAGCCCTCTCTATGACATCAGAGAGGACTGCTGTAACCTGTATGGAACTTTTTACTTGTGATCTATTTGGACTTATATAGCGCCTTTATCCAAAGCGCTTTACAACGGCCTCTCATTCACCCATTCACACACACATTCACACACCAATGGCGGCCTGCGGCCTCGTACGTATGACTGAATCTGTCTTGTTATTAGTAATAGAGTAAATAGCTGTCTGTTTTAAGGCTATCTAGTTAAAATTGGACTACTGATACCTGTCTGTTCATAGGGAGAGTGTGGGAATAGGGAGAAAGCACATTGGGATATAGGTAGTGTCATAGACTTGTATTAGCATATCCACTGGGAGTATAACATATGTGAGCAGAGCCCTCTCTATGACATCAGAGCCCTCTCTATGACATCAGAGAGGACTGCTGTAACCTGTATGGAACTTTTTACTTGTGATCTATTTGGACTTATATAGCGCCTTTATCCAAAGCGCTTTACAACGGCCTCTCATTCACCCATTCACACACACATTCACACACCAATGGCGGCCTGCGGCCTCGTACCTATGACTGAATCTGTCTTGTTATTAGTAATAGAGTAAATAGCTGTCTGTTTTAAGGCTATCTAGTTAAAATTGGACTACTGATACCTGTCTGTTCATAGGGAGAGTGTGGGAATAGGGAGAAAGCACATTGGGATATAGGTAGTGTCATAGACTTGTATTAGCATATCCACTGGGAGTATAACATATGTGAGCAGAGCCCTCTCTATGACATCAGAGCCCTCTCTATGACATCAGAAAGGACTGCTGTAACCTGTATGGAACTTTTTACTTGTGATCTATTTGGACTTATATAGCGCCTTTATCCAAAGCGCTTTACAACGGCCTCTCATTCACCCATTCACACACACATTCACACACCAATGGCGGCCTGCGGCCTCGTACATATGACTGAATCTGTCTTGTTATTAGTAATAGAGTATATAGCTGTCTGGTCTGTTTTAAGGCTATCTAGTTAAAATTGGACTACTGATACCTGTCTGTTCATAGGGAGAGTGTGGGAATAGGGAGAAAGCACATTGGGATATAGGTAGTGTCATAGACTTGTATTAGCATATCCACTGGGAGTATAACATATGTGAGCAGAGCCCTCTCTATGACATCAGAGCCCTCTCTATGACATCAGAGAGGACTGCTGTAACCTGTATGGAACTTTTTACTTGTGATCTATTTGGACTTATATAGCGCCTTTATCCAAAGCGCTTTACAACGGCCTCTCATTCACCCATTCACACACACATTCACACACCAATGGCGGCCTGCGGCCTCGTACCTATGACTGAATCTGTCTTGTTATTAGTAATAGAGTAAATAGCTATCTAGTTAAAATTGGACTACTGATACCTGTCTGTTCATAGGGAGAGTGTGGGAATAGGGAGAAAGCACATTGGGATATAGGTAGTGTCATAGACTTGTATTAGCATATCCACTGGGAGTATAACATATGTGAG
Source organism: Nansenia antarctica (assembly GCF_963989245.1). NCBI lineage: Eukaryota > Metazoa > Chordata > Actinopteri > Argentiniformes > Microstomatidae > Nansenia > Nansenia antarctica. Next base: position 24,661,966 of record NC_137691.1, read on the forward strand.
CAGAGCCCTCTCTATGACATCGGAGCCCTCTCTATGACATCAGAGAGGACTGCTGTAACCTGTATGGAACTTTTTACTTGTGATCTATTTGGACTTATATAGCGCCTTTATCCAAAGCGCTTTACAACGGCCTCTCATTCACCCATTCACACACACATTCACACACCAATGGCGGCCTGCGGCCTCGTACCTATGACTGAATCTGTCTTGTTATTAGTAATAGAGTAAATAGCTGTCTGTTTTAAGGCTATCTAGGTAAAATTGGACTACTGATACCTGTCTGTTCATAGGGAGAGTGTGGGAATAGGGAGAAAGCACATTGGGATATAGGTAGTGTCATAGACTTGTATTAGCATATCCACTGGGAGTATAACATATGTGAGCAGAGCCCTCTCTATGACATCAGAGCCCTCTCTATGACATCAGAGAGGACTGCTGTAACCTGTATGGAACTTTTTACTTGTGATCTATTTGGACTTATATAGCGCCTTTATCCAAAGCGCTTTACAACGGCCTCTCATTCACCCATTCACACACACATTCACACACCAATGGCGGCCTGCGGCCTCGTACCTATGACTGAATCTGTCTTGTTATTAGTAATAGAGTAAATAGCTGTCTGTTTTAAGGCTATCTAGTTCAAATTGGACTACTGATACCTGTCTGTTCATAGGGAGAGTGTGGGAATAGGGAGAAAGCACATTGGGATATAGGTAGTGTCATAGACTTGTATTAGCATATCCACTGGGAGTATAACATATGTGAGCAGAGCCCTCTCTATGACATCGGAGCCCTCTCTATGACATCAGAGAGGACTGCTGTAACCTGTATGGAACTTTTTACTTGTGATCTATTTGGACTTATATAGCGCCTTTATCCAAAGCGCTTTACAACGGCCTCTCATTCACCCATTCACACACACATTCACACACCAATGGCGGCCTGCGGCCTCGTACCTATGACTGAATCTGTCTTGTTATTAGTAATAGAGTAAATAGCTGTCTGTTTTAAGGCTATCTAGTTAAAATTGGACTACTGATACCTGTCTGTTCATAGGGAGAGTGTGGGAATAGGGAGAAAGCACATTGGGATATAGGTAGTGTCATAGACTTGTATTAGCATATCCACTGGGAGTATAACATATGTGAGCAGAGCCCTCTCTATGACATCAGAGCCCTCTCTATGACATCAGAGAGGACTGCTGTAACCTGTATGGAACTTTTTACTTGTGATCTATTTGGACTTATATAGCGCCTTTATCCAAAGCGCTTTACAACGGCCTCTCATTCACCCATTCACACACACATTCACACACCAATGGCGGCCTGCGGCCTCGTACCTATGACTGAATCTGTCTTGTTATTAGTAATAGAGTAATTAGCTGTCTGTTTTAAGGCTATCTAGTTAAAATTGGACTACTGATACCTGTCTGTTCATAGGGAGAGTGTGGGAATAGGGAGAAAGCACATTGGGATATAGGTAGTGTCATAGACTTGTATTAGCATATCCACTGGGAGTATAACATATGTGAGCAGAGCCCTCTCTATGACATCGGAGCCCTCTCTATGACATCAGAGAGGACTGCTGTAACCTGTATGGAACTTTTTACTTGTGATCTATTTGGACTTATATAGCGCCTTTATCCAAAGCGCTTTACAACGGCCTCTCATTCACCCATTCACACACACATTCACACACCAATGGCGGCCTGCGGCCTCGTACCTATGACTGAATCTGTCTTGTTATTAGTAATAGAGTAATTAGCTGTCTGTTTTAAGGCTATCTAGTTAAAATTGGACTACTGATACTTGTCTGTTCATAGGGAGAGTGTGGGAATAGGGAGAAAGCACATTGGGATATAGGTAGTGTCATAGACTTGTATTAGCATATCCACTGGGAGTATAACATATGTGAGCAGAGCCCTCTCTATGACATCAGAGCCCTCTCTATGACATCAGAGAGGACTGCTGTAACCTGTATGGAACTTTTTACTTGTGATCTATTTGGACTTATATAGCGCCTTTATCCAAAGCGCTTTACAACGGCCTCTCATTCACCCATTCACACACACATTCACACACCAATGGCGGCCTGCGGCCTCGTACGTATGACTGAATCTGTCTTGTTATTAGTAATAGAGTAATTAGCTGTCTGTTTTAAGGCTATCTAGTTAAAATTGGACTACTGATACCTGTCTGTTCATAGGGAGAGTGTGGGAATAGGGAGAAAGCACATTGGGATATAGGTAGTGTCATAGACTTGTATTAGCATATCCACTGGGAGTATAACATATGTGAGCAGAGCCCTCTCTATGACATCAGAGCCCTCTCTATGACATCAGAGAGGACTGCTGTAACCTGTATGGAACTTTTTACTTGTGATCTATTTGGACTTATATAGCGCCTTTATCCAAAGCGCTTTACAACGGCCTCTCATTCACCCATTCACACACACATTCACACACCAATGGCGGCCTGCGGCCTCGTACCTATGACTGAATCTGTCTTGTTATTAGTAATAGAGTAAATAGCTGTCTGTTTTAAGGCTATCTAGTTAAAATTGGACTACTGATACCTGTCTGTTCATAGGGAGAGTGTGGGAATAGGGAGAAAGCACATTGGGATATAGGTAGTGTCATAGACTTGTATTAGCATATCCACTGGGAGTATAACATATGTGAGCAGAGCCCTCTCTATGACATCGGAGCCCTCTCTATGACATCAGAGAGGACTGCTGTAACCTGTATGGAACTTTTTACTTGTGATCTATTTGGACTTATATAGCGCCTTTATCCAAAGCGCTTTACAACGGCCTCTCATTCACCCATTCACACACACATTCACACACCAATGGCGGCCTGCGGCCTCGTACCTATGACTGAATCTGTCTTGTTATTAGTAATAGAGTAAATAGCTGTCTGTTTTAAGGCTATCTAGTTAAAATTGGACTACTGATACCTGTCTGTTCATAGGGAGAGTGTGGGAATAGGGAGAAAGCACATTGGGTGTCAAGTTATCTGTGGTTTTCTGTGCTTCCCCTAACTTGAAAGGGCTTTGACTGTTTGACCAGAGTTTCACTGGGACTCCACTCTTTCTGCATCCAATGACCAGACAGCAATTATCTTTCTCCTTTTATTTTGGACTTAATTTTGTCTCTTTTTCATCAGATTTATACAGTTAGCAGTAGTAGTAGCAGGTGAAAAACCTTTGAAAAGGTATAAACACAAAATAAGCGGCTAAGAAACAATATGAAGGAATTTACAATGCAATAAAACATTTTTACAAGTAATGAAATAGTTTTCCCAAAATTATGTACCGCCCTTTTAACTTTACCATAAACTGAACTTGATATCAAACACCCAACAGCAACCAATTTGCTATCAAACAAATCCAAGATATCAAACAAATAATAACACACAGCCAAGTCATCTCACCGTCAGCCACTCTGGTTTCTGCAAACAGTTGGTTTTGGTCACAGCACTGCAATAGCACATGTTCCTGCCACAGTGTCTTTGTTGAACTGTGAGACTGCAGACTACAGGGAGTGGTGATTGTTCAGGTGAGCTGCTGGGTGATTAGTGAATTGACTTCAGCTGTGCAGGCCAAGACTGTCATCTCATGTCTCTCCTCTGGGGGGAAATGGGGGCCAAAACCCATGTTGGGATGGCTGAGTTTCTCTAGGGAGGGGAAATTGGGCTCTCCTTCCCTGTCTGTGAAGGAATGGCACTGTACTTGGTTTCTTGTTGAGTTTGCCAAGACACCTCCCACTCGATCTTTCCATGGATTACCAGGAAGATCGCCGACTGTAGGCAAACTGTAAGGGCACTGGGTCGTTGGAGTTGTGGTTCTGCCAAGGTTTATTTCTGTTCCTCAGCAGGTAGTAGGACAACCAACCGTCTCACGTCCCTGTGCAGAACGATGGCTTGAGGCTTCTCATTTCTTCTGCTGGAGTTGGGATGGCTGGTTTTTTCCTTTGGGGCTTTTGTCAGGGGGACACAGTAGCTTGGGAAGACCCTAATGTGGACATCCCTCACAACGCCTTTGCTGTCTGGGTTGGTGCTGACAACTCTGCCAAGTTTGAAGTGACCTCTCAGTGCGTTCTGGTCGCTTAACCAGACAATGTCTCCCACAGCAACATTCCTTTCGGCAGTATGCCACTTGCTCCTGACAACAAGGTTGGGACCAGCGAGTTGACTCCAGGATCTCCAGAACTTGGTCACCTCTGACTGCATCGCCCTGAGCCTTTTGTAGGGGTAGTTGGACAAGTCAAATGTTTTGAAGTCTCCACTTTGAGTTGCTCGACCAAGGAGGAGGCTGTTTGGTGTGACATATTGGATGCAATCTTCCCGGCTCTGAACTCTGGCATCAATCGGGCGCTCATTTGCAAGGTTGGCTGCCGTGTAGAGAGCTGTCTGGAACTCTGAGTAGCTGAGCCCAGACTCTTGACCAAGACTCTGAAGTGCCCTCTTTGCAACACGCACAGCAGCTTCTGCAGCACCGTTCCTGTGTGGAGAGTCAGCTGGGTGAATTTTCCACATCCACTTTGTTCCATTTTTGGCTGCAGTGTCTTCCAGTACTGTTTGATCCAGGTCGTCCAAGAACCTATACATCTCCTCCAGGACAGGTTTTGCTCCAATGAAATTGGTGCCTGGATCAGACCAGATCTTTCTTGGATGACCCCTGAGAGCTGTGAACCGTTGGTAAGCCATCAGAAAGCTTTCTGTTGATGGGGCGTTCACCAGTTCGGTGTGAATGGCTCTGCTGGCCATACAGCAGAAGACAACTCCCCAGACTTTCAGGGTGACTCTCTTCTTGACATCATCTCGTACTTGGTACGGTCCGAAGAGGTCTACGGTTGTAAACTCAAAGGGTGCAGCAGGCTCAGTCCTTTCTGGTGGCAAGTCACCCATCACTTGTCGACACTTCCTTGCTCTCAACTTCCTGCAGGTCATGCAGCCATCGACAACCTTTTGGGCAATTCTCCTGCCCCTTATGATCCATGCCTTCTTTCTCATTCTGAGCAATGTTCCGGCCACTCCATCATGACTCTCGTTGTGCGCCTCCCGAGCCAACAGTGTGGACACCCAGGCATCATGGGGTAGGAGTGGGACACAACACTGGTCTTCTTTGAACATCTGCACTCGGCCACCACAAACCAATAATCCAGAGTCCTGGTCTTTGTAGACCACCAGCCTGTCAGTGGTGGAGTTTGGAAAGATTGCTCCCTCTTGTGCTGCAAGAAAAATGTCTCTAAGGGCATCTTCTCTCTCTTGTACAGAGATGGCTCCTCCTGAGGAGACTGCCTCCCACTTTGGGCTGTCCAAGGCCTGACCTCGTCCATGGAACCTTTTTGCTGCTCTCCAGACCATTGCAACTGTTTTGACCAGTCTGGTCAGAACACTGAACCGTTTGACGTCCAGAAGATCTTGAACAACTGACCTTCTTGGCGGTCTCCCCTGTTCCATCTGGATTTGGTTCTGATTCCGTGAGGGCTCTTTCTTTTCCAGGGACTGTTTCAGAGCCTGGGCCCTTGTCAACACAGCAGCAAATGCTTTCCTCTGCAACTTGTTGATGCTTTCTCTGGCGGTGGTTGCTATTTCCTTAGCCGATTTGGTTTGCCACTCCCTTTCTGGCAGACTCAAGAACTTGGGTCCATTTTGCCACTCTGAATGTTCATCCAGATCCTGAGGGCTTGCTCCTCTGGTGATCCCATCAGCAATGTTTTGAGTCCCAGGGATCCACCACCAGTCCTGAACTGCTGTGCTGCTTTGAATCTCTCCAATCCTATTGGCAAAGAATGTTTGGTAGCCATAGCTTTCTCGCTGTATTGCCCCAAGGACTGTTTGACTGTCGACCAAGTGAAACCACCTTCCAACTTGGATTCGGCTGTGCCGCTCGAAGAACTTCCTTAGCCGTGAGGCGAACACTGCTCCACACATCTCTGCTTTGACAGCATCACCTTTGTGGTCCAAGGGAGTTAGCTTTGCCTTGGATTCCACCAATCTGATGATGGAACCCTGGTCTGTGGTCCATCTTAGGTACATCACTGCTCCATAGGCATGCTCACTTCCATCAGAGAACGTGATTGCCCATGGTGGTTCAGTAGTGAAGCCTTTGGGGGTTAGAGCTCTGTTGAATGTGACCTTGCTGAGTTGATGGTACTCCTCGAACAGGTTGATTGCATCTCCTCTGAGGCCATCTGAGAGTGCAATGTCCCATGTGTCCTTGACCGGACCGCTTTCAGCTTTAACCTCTTGGAACGCTCTCCGTACCAGAATAGCTCCCTTCTGCTTGGCAGGAGTTACTAGGCCAACTGGGTCATAAAGTGCTGACACTTGACTGAGAAGTTCTCTTTGTGTCAGAGGGTTTGGTGTCTGGGTTCTGATTTCCTCTTGCTGAAGGTCTTCACCCAGTCTCATCTTTTGCTTTCTCTTTGAGAAGTTGATTCCGATCATGACGTGGAGCTTATCTTCCTCGACTCTGTAGCCCAGGCCAAGCGCCTTGTTGTCATCATCACACATTTGGTTTGGTAAGACCATGGTCGTTGCCTTTGTCCTTTCCTCTTCACCAGTGTGCTCCTTCCTCCCACTTTGCCCAGAAAGGACCCATGGCTTTAGCTCAAAACCTCCAGCCCTCAGGATCCTCTCCACATTGGCTGTGATGATCTTTAGCTGGTCTGGGTTGTTGTGGGAAGTGAGGATGTCATCAACGTAGCTGTCATTGTGAATCACTAGACGCTCCTCTTCAAGATGGGCAAAGAGAGGGAGGTTAGCAGTTTCACGCATTGCCAGTTGCGCGATGCACCCTGCTGGTTTGTCTCCAATGTTCACTCTTGTGATTGCATATTCTCCCAGCTCTTCATCCTCAGCGTCTCGCCAGAGGAACCTGTGCAGGTGCACTTCTTGGTCTTCCAGCCAGACTGAGTTGTACATCTTTTTTATGTCACCCAGGGCAGCGAATACTCCACCTCTGAACCTGAGAAGCACAGCTCGAATCTGGTTGAGAACGTCGGGGCCTTTCATCAGCAGGTCGTTCATGCTCACACCTCTGTATCTTTGACTGCTGTTCCAAACGATTCTTACCGGAGTTGTGACAGAGTGTGGGTTAGGGGCAATGAGGTGACTGAGGTACCAAACTGGTCCATCCCAGTTGGTGATGGTGTCTTTAGGCAGTTTGAGCGCAGCTCTTCGACCTACCATGTCATGCACCTGTGCAGCGTATGCCACTTTCCATTCAGGTGTTTTGGCTAGTCGCTTTTCTGTTCTGAGAAATGTAGCCTCAACTGTTCTCTTGTTGTTCGGTAGGGAGACGGGGTCTTCCACCCAAGGATACCTGGCATGCCAGTGTGGCTCCTTGCTGTGGTTGTCTTCGGTGACATAGGTGAGACCGTTCCTTACCACTTCAAGCTCTCTCTCCTCTGCAAGAGTCATTTCTTTGCCGCCGGGTTGACATTTTCCACAGCGGCAGCCTCCACACTTTGGATCACATGCTGCGCCGATACTGTCCCATTTCCACCACTCTAGGAAGTCCCGGTTGGTGGTTGAAGTGCTTGACTTCTGGAGCGTGGCGTGAACTTGAGTGTTGGGATGTTTCTTTGAAACAGGGCCAGTGAGTTCCTCATACCTCACAGCAGCAGTTCTCATTGATCTTGCGAAATGTGCCTTGGACATGTGGGCTGACACGGTGAGGTCTTCGAAGAGCTCAGGATGAGTCCCTCCAACCGTCATCCCCAGTGGTCCATCCCACAGCACAAGGTCTCCAACAACTTTAATCCTTTGAGGTGCTAGCTGGCCTTCTCTGTGGCTTATGAGCAGATTGATTTCACCAGGCCTTGTCAGCTCCCCAAGTGGGATGTCTGGAAAGAGTTTCTGGAGCCGTTTGGGATCAACACTTTTGTGGATGTCTGCAATACTGTCGAGACCATAACATACCAATTGGTGTGATTTCAGAGTGCCTTTGGGAGTTTTCACCCTGATCTTCAAGAGGTACCGTTTTGTCTCCACAATGGTCTTCATTCCTCCAACACCATGGACAATGAGAGTGATGTCTTCACTCCTGAGGTTCAGTTTGTCTGCGGCCTTGTGAGTAATATAATTAGTGTCAGACGCCAGGTCGATTAATGTTCCAACCTTTTCTCCAGCATTTGCTGTGACCTCCAGAAGCATCATGATCACTGGCAGCTCCTGCAATCCACTCTCCACTAGAAGGCCTGGTTGCTCCTTTGTGGTGCTGAAAGCCTTTGATGTAGCATTTGAGAACACATCATGAAACTGTTTTGCCAGCTCTGGGGAAAGCTTCCTGACAAACTCCTCTTGTTCCTCTGTGTACTTTCTCCCGCTTTTCACATCCTCTGAACCAGGTCCTCTCTTTTTCTGTGATGAGTTATTCTTCTTGTTAGGACAGAGATAAAAGTGATGCTCAGGAGCATGTTCATCCTTGCAGGCATGGCTGGTGCACAGGAAGTCATCTCTGCAGTATGAACTGTCATCATGAACTTCAAGACATCTCTTGCATGCTCCCAACTCCTTAGCTGCAGCCTTCTTTTCAGCTAGCTTCAGTGACCGGAACTGCATGCAGAAGTAGAGCTTCTCCCTGTGTTTCCCATCTCCACAGACAACACATCCAGTGTGTTCGTCGCCTGCCTTGGTGGATTTTGTTCTGGCCTGTCTTGGCTCAAACTTGGTCTCTCTCCTGCTTGGTTCTTCATCCCTCAGTTGTTCAAGCTGCTCATATATGCTTTCTTGCTCTTTGAGAAATGTCAACAGGCTGTCGAACCGGTTGCCTGGAGTCACAGCATTTCTTGCCGCATAGACAAGCCATTCCTTTTTTAGGGATTCTGGGAGTTTTCCCTCGATGGACTTGGTCACCAGAGGGTTTTTTATAGCACCAGTGTCTCCAAGCTCAATCAGATCTCGAAGCGCCTTCTCCACAGCTTGGATTAGTTCCACAACTCTCAGTGGTTGGTTACTTCTGACGGGTGTCATGCCCTGCAGCTCCTCCACTATTTCAATAGCAATGGATGTCCGATTGCCATAGCGGTTCTCCAGAACACGGAAGATGTCATCAGCAGCACTGTGAGTAGTGAGGCGAAGGTCTCTCATGATCTTGTCATCAATACTATCCAGTAATTGGGCCTTCTTCACCTCCTTGGAACCAGTCGGTTCACCCTGCCTCTGGAGTGCTTCCCAGTCCTTTCTCCACCTGTGGAAGTCACGTTTGTTGCCAGTGAACTTGGGAAGGGCCGTTGGTTTCAGTTTGATGGTTGGCACAGGATGACTGGTCGCAATCGGTTGTCTTCTGGCTTCGTTATTTATCCTCTTCTGTATGAAGTCAGCCTTCTTGGAAACCAGATTGATGGCCTGAAGTTCCAGATGTTTTAAGTTATTCTGGATTTGTCCCTCTTCTTCAGGGATCCACTGTTTCCACCGTTTGTGCACCTCCTTCGCTGTCTTCACCAGTCCTTCCAGGTGGTTAAGCATGAATTCATAACCCTCCTGGTTCATATTCTCCTCACTGGCTTCCACCGCAGTAGTGCGCCTGCACTGCTGCTCTGCTGCCTGTAGAATTATGGACATTTCATCAGCTCCAAAGTTGTCCCACAGGGCCGTCTGGAGTAGACTTTTAACTCTCTTCAGCTTCAACACACATTCAGTCTCAGTCTTCGCCAGATCGGCAGTTTGCACTTCGGTCAGCTCAGTCTCTCCCTCTGCATTTGCCTTTGTGTGAAGTTTGGCCATCACATTGTCATTGGCTTCCATGACTTTGTCAGCTGCTGTTGTGAGTGCCTTGAAATTGTCTCTGAGTTCCTCCTCAGACGTGTCCTCATGGTTCCTGGTAATGCTGTTGACCAGACGAGAGAATGCTGCTTTTGCTGTCGTTCTCTCCGTCTTGAGCTGCTCAACAGTGGCCATATTTGGAGTTGGTTGCAGGCGATGGTTTGAGTGAGGCCTTGTGATGATTTAGTTGAATGTGAACTTGGATGTCCAGGGTCCCAATTTGCTGCTCCTGCTGTTTCAGTTTGCTGGCTTGAGAATCCTGGTTTTCCAATTCACCGGTCTCCGTTTCCTGGTTGTCCAGTGGGAGAGCGGTTTTTCACTGTCAAGTTATCTGTGGTTTTCTGTGCTTCCCCTAACTTGAAAGGGCTTTGACTGTTTGACCAGAGTTTCACTGGGACTCCACTCTTTCTGCATCCAATGACCAGACAGTAATTATCTTTCTCCTTTTATTTTGGACTTAATTTTGTCTCTTTTTCATCAGATTTATACAGTTAGCAGTAGTAGTAGCAGGTGAAAAACCTTTGAAAAGGTATAAACACAAAATAAGCGGCTAAGAAACAATATGAAGGAATTTACAATGCAATAAAACATTTTTACAAGTAATGAAATAGTTTTCCCAAAATTATGTACCGCCCTTTTAACTTTACCATAAACTGAACTTGATATCAAACACCCAACAGCAACCAATTTGCTATCAAACAAATCCAAGATATCAAACAAATAATAACACACAGCCAAGTCATCTCACCGTCAGCCACTCTGGTTTCTGCAAACAGTTGGTTTTGGTCACAGCACTGCAATAGCATATGTTCCTGCCACAGTGTCTTTGTTGAACTGTGAGACTGCAGACTACAGGGAGTGGTGATTGTTCAGGTGAGCTGCTGGGTGATTAGTGAATTGACTTCAGCTGTGCAGGCCAAGACTGTCATCTCATGTCTCTCCTCTGGGGGGAAATGGGGGCCAAAACCCATGTTGGGATGGCTGAGTTTCTCTAGGGAGGGGAAATTGGGCTCTCCTTCCCTGTCTGTGAAGGAATGGCACTGTACTTGGTTTCTTGTTGAGTTTGCCAAGACATTGGGATATAGGTAGTGTCATAGACTTGTATTAGCATATCCACTGGGAGTATAACATATGTGAGCAGAGCCCTCTCTATGACATCAGAGCCCTCTCTATGACATCAGAGAGGACTGCTGTAACCTGTATGGAACTTTTTACTTGTGATCTATTTGGACTTATATAGCGCCTTTATCCAAAGCGCTTTACAACGGCCTCTCATTCACCCATTCACACACACATTCACACACCAATGGCGGCCTGCGGCCTCGTACCTATGACTGAATCTGTCTTGTTATTAGTAATAGAGTAAATAGCTGTCTGTTTTAAGGCTATCTAGTTAAAATTGGACTACTGATACCTGTCTGTTCATAGGGAGAGTGTGGGAATAGGGAGAAAGCACATTGGGATATAGGTAGTGTCATAGACTTGTATTAGCATATCCACTGGGAGTATAACATATGTGAGCAGAGCCCTCTCTATGACATCGGAGCCCTCTCTATGACATCAGAGAGGACTGCTGTAACCTGTATGGAACTTTTTACTTGTGATCTATTTGGACTTATATAGCGCCTTTATCCAAAGCGCTTTACAACGGCCTCTCATTCACCCATTCACACACACATTCACACACCAATGGCGGCCTGCGGCCTCGTACCTATGACTGAATCTGTCTTGTTATTAGTAATAGAGTAAATAGCTGTCTGTTTTAAGGCTATCTAGTTAAAATTGGACTACTGATACCTGTCTGTTCATAGGGAGAGTGTGGGAATAGGGAGAAAGCACATTGGGATATAGGTAGTGTCATAGACTTGTATTAGCATATCCACTGGGAGTATAACATATGTGAGCAGAGCCCTCTCTATGACATCAGAGCCCTCTCTATGACATCAGAGAGGACTGCTGTAACCTGTATGGAACTTTTTACTTGTGATCTATTTGGACTTATATAGCGCCTTTATCCAAAGCGCTTTACAACGGCCTCTCATTCACCCATTCACACACACATTCACACACCAATGGCGGCCTGCGGCCTCGTACCTATGACTGAATCTGTCTTGTTATTAGTAATAGAGTAAATAGCTGTCTGTTTTAAGGCTATCTAGTTAAAATTGGACTACTGATACCTGTCTGTTCATAGGGAGAGTGTGGGAATAGGGAGAAAGCACATAGGGATATAGGTCCGTAGAGGGGAAGAGGGCTAATGAACCAACAGAAGTAGGGGTAGCTAAGTGCACTCAGTAGACTGATGTGCCAAGAGAAGACAGCAACACTACAAACAACTGGAAGAGAAGGTACTAAGTACCCTGGCTTCCTCTCAGGCCTTCCTCGATGGACTCCCACAGATAGACTCCCGTGTCTTGTTGTCACGAGTCTTAGTGTCATAGACTTGTATTAGCATATCCACTGGGAGTATAACATATGTGAGCAGAGCCCTCTCTATGACATCAGAGAGGACTGCTGTAACCTGTATGGAACTTTTTACTTGTGATCTATTTGGACTTTGTTAGAGTAAATTATTCAATAATGGCATCCTGTTTCGTTTCAAGATGTATAAGAAAAGATATTTAATATTCTTCTGCAGAAAGAGGAAGTTTACAGGTCCGTCAGACGAGTCTGAACGTTTCAAAGTTCCTCCCAAAAGTGATGATCATTCATTACAGGACAGCATTTATACAATTCAGGTTTCCACAGGTAAGGGGTCCGCCCTCAGGTGAGGTTTAGACCAATCATGAGCAAATGGGTGTGGACTTGTACATTGATGAAGATCTGATGAAGGCTAGGGGGGAAGCGGCCCCCACTTTCTCCCAGGAGACAAAAGGTGAAAACGTAACACAATGGCCACAACTGGTTCAGTCTGGTCTTAGAGTACTGGGTCTGGGGCAACATAAAGGTCCAAACTGCTCTAGATGGTTTGGTCCACTCCGGGACAAAAGAGGGCAATCAGGTCTTTGTAATCATTTAAATGTGTCTATTGTCTTAGCCCATGTCAAGCTTCAAGTAGAGAAACTGGTTCTGTTGTGTGTGACAACAGGAAATCATCTTCTACAGCCCGCTGCAGACATTCAACCCAAGATGATGTTTGGTTCTTAAATGTAGCTTATTACATATAATAATTTTCTCTCACATTCCACACTTTTTTAAGATGTAAACTCTTAAAACAAGAACAATTTGAAAAATATGGTTCAAAACATTTTTGGAGAAAGAATAACAAAAATTCATCACAACCCAAAAATCCTAAAATTAACAACCAAGCTTAAAATTAAGCACAGTACATCATACATAAGACAAAAATAATAATAAAATAAATCCAAACGACCGACGCTTTCTTGATTCTTGCATCTTCAATCTCTTCCTAATCGGTCGTTGTCTGTCAGTGTCATTGAGGTTCAGGCAGTCGTCTGTCTCCTTCCATGTTGGACATGGTCTGGGGAGTGGTCTTTAGCACCATCGAAAACATGATGCAGGCATTCACCAGCATCTTCACTAGTACAGGTGTCCACACTTTGGACCCTGGCTGGACTCACAGGTATCTGTTGACAGATCCAACAATCAGAGTAATTCATCCTCGAAGCAAAATCTCTCATGATACTATGTGTCTTTCCTCCTTGAAACGGGCTGTTGAAACTGGAACACTGTCGTCGATGGTCGTTTGGTGGTTCTCTGTCGGGCCTGGCACCCTGGTGGCTGCGTCCTCCTCTGTCGGGCCTGGTACCCTGGTGGCTCTGGTTCCTCCTCTGTCGGGCCTGGCACCCTGGTGGCTCTGGTTCCTCCTCTGTCGGGCCTGGCACCCTCATCGTCATCTCCTCGGTGTTCTCTGGTGGGTCTGGTAACCCTGGTCGTCGTTTCCCTCTCTGGTGGGTCTGGTTCATCCCTCAATCATCTGGCTGGATATTGCGTAGCACGCCGTCTCTGGATTCTGGTAAAACGGCTTCCACTCTGAAATATATATCACATTCTTGCCGTGGCAAAAATCAAGTGTATCTGCAATAATACAGGGCCACCACTGGTCTGTCTGAGGAGACAGTTAACAAAAAAACAAAAAAAACTGCAACAGAATTTTATGTCTAATCAAACCAACATCTTAATATCAAAATAGGAAACGGTAGAACATTTTCGTGTGATTTGAAAATCATAAACAAATGATATACTTACTGAAAAATCATTCGAAAACAAGAAAAAACAGGGTTAATTGTTAATGAGTTAGTGGGAGTTAGCAATCAAAAATATAGTATTTTATGAGCCTCTGATACGACAGGCCACATGGTTCTTTTTTCAATACATCATGGTCTGAACAATGCATGAATACCAAACAGATCTATATAATTTTGGACAGGTTTATGCAAAAAAACTCAAAGTGGAGAGTGATCAGTTCTCCCAGAGTTTCACACATAAACCTACCTTCTTGAGAATATAAATAACTCTCAGGGTCTTTCTGCGCAAGAAAGCAGCTCCCCATGACTTGGGTTAGAACATATAAAACCTTGCCTAATGCAAAAAAAAAGTTTTTAAAATAGAAAAACAGAAACTCAAAAACCCCTAGGGTCTCTTTTCACAACAAGAAAATTCAAAACTCAACAATTTTCCTCAAAGTGTCGGGAAACAAGAACATTCTTAAACCATCAAAGATATACAAAAAACTGGAGCTGTACATGGAGAAACAACAATTATAGACTATTTCCTAAAATTGCTGTTGTGGTGTCGGGCAGAATTTGTAGGAATGGTTGCCCCCACAATTATAACATGCAAAATCCTTATCACCCCACTCTCCGAAATGTGTCCGTGGCCGCCCACGCTGCTCTCCAGAACGTTTCTCCTGCCCCTCACAAAATCCAATTTGTGCAGAATGAGTCATATGTTTCTGTTTCCCATGGTTAGGAAACCTTTTTGACGTCGGACAGGATCTATAGGAATGGCCGCCCTTACCACAATTATAACATGCAAAATCCTTAACAACCTGCTGCCTATTATTTGTTTGTGGCTGGCTATGTTGTTCTCTAGAACGTTTCTCTTGTCTTTCTGAGTTCTTGTGTTTGTCCTCTGCCATGCGTTCCCACTTTCTAAAACAATCCCAATTTATCTCATTCTTTGCTTTCTTTCCTACAGATGTTTTCTCAAAAGTCTCCAATTCTATTCTAATCCCATTTAACATGCTAACGCTCAGTGTCCCACATGTAGCAGGAAAAGATGAATATTTGGACCATAACCCAATATGTTTAACAGCAGATAAACCCCATTTGTCTGCCATTATCTTAGCAGGACCAAGAAGTGGTGTCACTCTCTCTGACAATACACAAACAAACTTGGTCTGTGGAGATTAGACTCTGGGCTTCAGGGGAGGGGTGGCTGGTAGGTCTTTTACATATGCACTGAGTCAACAGAAAAACTGAAGTATTAACACTGATTAACTAATTAAAACTGGAGTTCAGAACTTTGATTAGCTCAATGAAACTCTATATTCATACATGGAAAATTCAGAACACCTGGTTGGCTCAATGGATTTTATGGATAAGTACCACCTCCCCACTTTTACACAGAACTAACCTCTGTGTAATAAAAACCCAATCCTAGATCAACCTAGGATTATTTTTAGACCTGTGTTAACCAATATGTTGGATCTTAGTTAACCAAGATATCAATATGTTGGACCTCTAGTTAACCAACTTGGACCTTTGTTGACCAAGATATCAATATGTTGGACCTCTAGTTAACCAACTTGGACCTCTGTTGACCAAGATATCAGCTGATTTGGATCTTTTGTTAACCAAAAAACAGCAAAGTCTTATCACAATCAAATGGCACTAGTTAACCACTGTTCACGATCGTTTAGACGCCATGGACCTGTTGTTAACCATGATCAGAAAGATACACGTATATATATATATATATATATATATCATATACACAAAAAGAGTAGTCTTATGATTTTGCCAGGCGCAATTATAGCCACGATAACATGTAAATCGTCTAAAAACGCCACAAGTCATGCATCACAAAGTGCACCCGGAAACAAAGACCTCTCCAAATGGGTATCTTTCTCCGATTAAATACCGTTCCGTATACAAATGAAAATCGACAGGCTTACCCTTGTTCGTGTAGTACGTAGACAGCGTGCTAAGGCCCTGATCATCCGCTCTCAGCCAATCCCAAAAAATAGAGGGGATCTCCTGACCGCGTCACTTGCTAGGTGAAACGGGAGAGCTCCGTCTCAAAAACAGCTCGTCAGCTGAAATGGCTGAGAACGGACAGAACAGGATACCTCCGCAGCCGCTCCCCTTGTTTCCTCGTCGCCAAGTTGTTAGAGTAAATTATTCAATAATGGCAGCCTGTTTCGTTTCAAGATGTATAAGAAAAGATATTTAATATTCTTCTGCAGAAAGAGGAAGTTTACAGGTCCGTCAGACGAGTCTGAACGTTTCAAAGTTCCTCCCAAAAGTGATGATCATTCATTACAGGACAGCATTTATACAATTCAGGTTTCCACAGGTAAGGGGTCCGCCCTCAGGTGAGGTTTAGACCAATCATGAGCAAATGGGTGTGGACTTGTACATTGATGAAGATCTGATGAAGGCTAGGGGGGAAGCGGCCCCCACTTTCTCCCAGGAGACAAAAGGTGAAAACGTAACACAATGGCCACAACTGGTTCAGTCTGGTCTTAGAGTACTGGGTCTGGGGCAACATAAAGGTCCAAACTGCTCTAGATGGTTTGGTCCACTCCGGGACAAAAGAGGGCAATCAGGTCTTTGTAATCATTTAAATGTGTCTATTGTCTTAGCCCATGTCAAGCTTCAAGTAGAGAAACTGGTTCTGTTGTGTGTGACAACAGGAAATCATCTTCTACAGTCCGCTGCAGACATTCAACCCAAGATGATGTTTTTGATTCTTAAATGTAGCTTATTACATATAATAATTTTCTCTCACAACTTATATAGCGCCTTTATCCAAAGCGCTTTACAACGGCCTCTCATTCACCCATTCACACACACATTCACACACCAATGGCGGCCTGCGGCCTCGTACCTATGACTGAATCTGTCTTGTTATTAGTAATAGAGTAAATAGCTGTCTGTTTTAAGGCTATCTAGTTAAAATTGGACTACTGATACCTGTCTGTTCATAGGGAGAGTGTGGAAATAGGGAGAAAGCACATTGGGATATAGGTCCGTAGAGGGGAAGAGGGCTAATGAACCAACAGAAGTAGGGGTAGCTAAGTGCACTCAGTAGACTGATGTGCCAAGAGAAGACAGCAACACTACAAACAACTGGAAGAGAAGGTACTAAGTACCCTGGCTTCCTCTCAGGCCTTCCTCGATGGACTCCCACAGATAGACTCCCTTGTCTTGTTGTCACGAGTCTTGGGGCCCTATTATGCACTTCATAAGTCTTAAGCAATAAGACGAGGCGGTAGATCTAAACTTAAGACGTGGAGGCGTGGTCAATGCCACTTTGCTATTATGCGTGCGGTAGTGGGCGCCTAAAACCCGGCGCTAAGCAAAGAAATTAGTCATGGGTGTGTTTTGGGCGTCTTCTCAATCAACCCAATCAGCGTGCCAGGTGCCATTCCCTTTAAGAACCGGCTGCGTTGAGTCATTAGCGCTATGCTATTATGGAAGTCCTAAGAAGGAGGTCAGCGCGCTTCTCTGCCTCTCCCTTCTGAAATAAAGCATTTATACTGTGACCGTAATTGACGTCTTGCCGTGGAGCCACGTGCGTGTTCATGTGTGCCCACATGCATGCGCAAACCGCGGAGGCGCGCTCGTGTTTCAAAACGTGCATGAAGTCTAAACTTAAGAACTTTTCAAAACACTTCTTAGCGCTAGGAGCAAAGTCAGATCGCATAATAGCAGCGGCGCCTAGTGCACTTCATTAACATATGAACACTCCCACAATGAGTAATATATTGTGGGGAACATGGCGCGTTCTGGCCTGCAGAGGGAGCTAGACTGCCGTGGAGGGGAATGATGGGCTGATTACGGACAGGTGTCAGTGATCAGGCTCGTTGTTCCACTGGTCTATTTAACCTGTGTGTGTTTGTTCCCACGGGAGATGAGTAGGGCAGGAAGTACCTGCCGCACGGAGACACGGAGAGACCGAGAGAGAGAGAGCCGCGGCGAGGACGCACAAGACCCCGAAAGGGGGTGAGGTGCAGGGAGCCGGACGGACGGAGCGGGTCCCGAAAGGGAGGACTAGCGGGGCGAGAGCGAGGGCTCAGCCAGGAGCGGAATATCGGGGCGAGAGCGAGGGCTCTGCCAGCAGCGGACGGAGCGGGTCCCGAAAGGGAGGACTAGCGGGGCGAGAGCGAGGGCTCAGCCAGGAGCGGAATATCGGGGCGAGAGCGAGGGCTCTGCCAGCAGCGGACGGAGCGGGTCCCGAAAGGGAGGACTAGCGGGGCGAGAGCGAGGGCTCAGCCAGGAGCGGAATATCGGGGCGAGAGCGAGGGCTCTGCCAGCAGCGGACGGAGCGGGTCCCGAAAGGGAGGACTAGCGGGGCGGGAGCGAGGGCTCTGCCGGGAGCGGAATAGCGGGGCGGGAGCGAGGGCTCCGCCGGACGGAGCGGGTCCCGAAAGGGAGAGACAGCGGGAGTGGGAAAAAGACTCGCTCAGCACGTCAGTGACGGTGCTGAGCTGTGCTGAACTAAATAAAGACCAATTCTGTACCATTCCTCTGTGTCGACCTCCCTCTGTGCCTAGAGACTGCTACATCTGGCGCCCAACGTGGGTCACAGAGAGGGGGTCGGCACACACGCCCAGAGGACCATGGACTCATCGGTCCAGGTGGTGGCGCACCTGGCCCGGATGCTACAGGCGCAGGAGGTGATGGCGGCGGAGTTGATGCGGGGACAGGCGGAGCAGCGGGCCATGCTCCGCGAGCTACTGGACCGCACCGAGCCACCGGTTCGGGCCCAGAGGAGGGGGGTGCGGGACGCGCCGGAGGCCATTCTCGACCCCTTCCCCGACAACCACCTGCCTCGACCGCAGGTTCCAGCCCCGGGCCCAGCCCCGGGCCCGCGCCCTACCCCGACCCCGGCTCCGCGCCAACGGGCCGGCGGGGCGCGGCCTGGGGTACGGCCTGGGGTGGAGCCGCGGCGGGAGCCACCAACGCCAGCCCGGAGGACGGGGCGGGACACCGGGGGGAGGAACACACACGGGGGGCCAACCTCCACCCCACAGACGGCCCCACGAGCGGTAGAGGAGGGATGCTGGCGATGCGGACAGCCTGGCCACCTCCGCCGGGAATGCCCCGAGATGGAGGTGGGTCAGGTAATCCGCGTCGTCGGCAGTCCGACCCCTCCCCCGCGTCCAGGACAGGCGTTTTACATCCCAGTAAGGGTACAACGCGAGACGCACCAGGCGCTGTTGGATTCTGGTTGCGGACAGACCATGATCCACCAGCGCCTGGTTCGACCCGGGGCATTGTTAGAGGCATCGCGGGTTGGGATACTGTGTATACATGGGGATTGTCACCAGTATCCGGTGGTCCCCATCGAAATCCGTTATGGGGGGAAAAAGTATAGTATCAAGGCGGCGGTTAGTCCGAGCCTCACGCACCCCCTAATTTTGGGTTTAGATTGGGCTGGGTTTCCGCAGGTATTAGGGGAAACCACGGGGGTGCGTGCACGACCGACAGGGAAATGTGAGGCGTGCGCAGTGCTCTGCGCTGATGCGAGGGCGTCCGACGCTGCCGAGGAGCCGGAGGAGGCGGTGGGTCCGGCACCCGCAGATCCGCCGCCTGCGTTCCCTCCAGTAGGCGACTTCCCCCTCGAGCAGTCTCGCGACGCCACTCTACGCTCCGCCTATGACCAGGTGATCAGTATTGATGGTGTGCTGGTACGGCCAGACGCTGTGCGCGCCCACCCGTATTTTGTATTGATTAGGGACAGACTGTATAGAGTGAGTCGTGACACTCGCAGGGACGAGGAAACGACCCAGTTGTTGGTACCTAGGAGCCGCCGGAAAGCTATATTTCAGGCGGCGCATTATAACCCGATGGCAGGCCACCTAGGATACGACAAAACACTCAACCGGATAATGGCTCGATTTTATTGGCCGGGGATTCGGGCAGAGGTGCATCTGTGGTGTGCATCCTGCCGCGAGTGCCAATTAGTCAATCCCCCGGCCGTGCCCAGGGCACCGTTGTGCCCCCTTCCCCTGGTAGAGGCACCATTCGACCGGATTGGGATGGATATAATCGGGCCATTTGAACGTTGCTCACAGGGCTATCGGTTCGTGTTAGTCCTCATAGACTACGCGACTCGATACCCCGAGGCAATACCGCTTCGTACTATCTCTGCAAAGAGTGTAGCACAGGCGTTATTCCAGGTCATCTCCCGGGTGGGGATCCTGAAAGAGATCCTCACCGACCAAGGCACTAACTTTATGTCACGAACACTTAGGGAACTTTACGGGTTGTTAGACATTAAGGCGGTCCGAACGAGCGTGTACCACCCAGCTACCGACGGGCTGTGTGAGCGGTTCAATCGGACGCTTAAGTCAATGATCCGTAAGTTCATTCACGAAGATAGTCGTAATTGGCATAAGTGGTTAGACCCTCTGTTGTTCGCAGTGCGGGAAGTACCCCAGGCTTCCACAGGGTTTTCCCCCTTTGAGCTCCTATACGGGCGCAAGCCACGGGGCGTCCTAGACCTGATTAAAGAAAGCTGGGAGGAAGGGTCTAGTGACAGTAAGAATGAAATACAATACGTCCTGGACCTACGAGCAAAGCTCCACACACTGGGGGTTATGTCACGGGAGCATTTGCTCGAGGCCCAGGAGCGGCAGAAACGGCTGTACGACAGAGGGACTAGACTACGCAATTTCGCACCGGGAGACAAAGTCCTCGTATTACTGCCCACGTCTAGCTCTAAATTACTCGCCAAGTGGCAAGGGCCGTTCGTGGTCACACGGCGAATTGGGGATGTAGACTACGAGGTAGTGCGGTCGGATAGAGGGGATTGCACGCAAATATACCACATTAACCTATTAAAAAAATGGAACGACGTGGTCCCTGTTTCCCTGGTGACGCTACTTCCCGAGCAGGATGAGTTCGGGCCGGAGGTCCCAAAAACGAGTACTAGCGCCCCGGCCTGCGTAGGCGACCATCTCTCGGCGAACCAGCGGGCGGACGTTGATCGATTGCAACATAGGTTCGCAGATGTGTTCTCCCCTATACCCGGTCGTACTCGCCTCATAGAGCATCAGATAGTTACGCCACCGGGGGTTACGGTACGTACGCGGCCATACAGGCTGCCGGCTCACAGACGAGACGTGGTGAGCCGGGAATTAGACTCTATGCTAAAACTGGGCGTGGTCGAGGAGTCGCATAGCGACTGGTGCAGCCCCATCGTGCTGGTGACAAAGCGCGATGGGTCTGTACGGTTCTGTGTGGACTATAGACGGGTGAACGCGGTGTCTAAATTCGATGCCTACCCTATGCCCCGGGTCGACGAGCTCCTGGACCGGCTTGGCACGGCTAAATATTACACAACATTGGATTGCACGAAGGGGTACTGGCAGATACCATTATCGTCGGCAGCCCGGGAAAAAACGGCATTCTCTACCCCGCGGGGGTTATTCCAGTTCACCGCGCTTCCGTTCGGGTTGTTTGGGGCCCCGGCCACGTTTCAGCGGCTGATGGACCGTATTCTGCGGCCGCACTCTGCGTATGCTGCGGCGTACGTAGACGACATTGTCGTCTATGCGGACACCTGGCCGCAGCATATGCAGAGGGTGGCTGCGGTACTACAGTCGCTGAGGCAGGCGGGGCTGACGGCGAACCCGGCGAAGTGCGTGATCGGGCGGGGGGAGATCCGGTATCTGGGGTACATCCTGGGCGGTGGGGAGGTGCGGCCGCAGGTGGACAAAACCACTGCGATCGCCGCCGCCCCGCGGCCCAGGAACCGGAAGGACGTGAGGCGGTTCCTGGGACTGGCCAGCTACTACCGGCAGTTTGTGCCGGGGTTCTCGGAGCTGGCCAGCCCCCTTACCGACCTCACCCGGAAGGGGGCCCCGGATCCGGTCCAATGGAGTGAGCGGTGCCAAGTAGCGTTCGATGGGATTAAGAACGCCCTCTGTGGGGAGACAGTCTTGTATGCTCCTAACTTTAACATTCCTTTTTCTCTGCAGACAGACGCGTCGGATAGAGGGCTGGGGGCGGTGCTGACCCAGCAGGTGGAGGGATTCGACCGTCCGGTGCTGTACCTGAGCCGAAAGCTGTCGGAGCGGGAGGGCAGGTACAGCACGGTGGAGAAGGAGTGTCTGGCCATTCGGTGGGCGGTCGGCGCCCTCCGGTACTACCTGCTGGGGCGCGCGTTCACCCTCTACTCCGACCATGCTCCCCTACAGTGGCTCCACCGCATGAAGGACACCAACGCGAGGATCACCCGGTGGTACCTCGCGTTGCAGCCCTTCAACTTCACGGTGGTTCACAGGCCGGGGACGCAGATGGTCGTGGCCGACTTCCTCTCCCGTGATGGGGGGGGGGAGTAGGCTATCGGCCGGTTGTATCCCCGGCCTCGAAACTGGCGGTGGGGATGTGTGGGGAACATGGCGCGTTCTGGCCTGCAGAGGGAGCTAGACTGCCGTGGAGGGGAATGATGGGCTGATTACGGACAGGTGTCAGTGATCAGGCTCGTTGTTCCACTGGTCTATTTAACCTGTGTGTGTTTGTTCCCTCGGGAGATGAGTAGGGCAGGAAGTACCTGCCGCACGGAGACACGGAGAGACCGAGAGAGAGAGAGCCGCGGCGAGGACGCACAAGACCCCGAAAGGGGGTGAGGTGCAGGGAGCCGGACGGACGGAGCGGGTCCCGAAAGGGAGGACTAGCGGGGCGAGAGCGAGGCGAGAGCGAGGGCTCAGCCAGGAGCGGAATATCGGGGCGAGAGCGAGGGCTCTGCCAGCAGCGGACGGAGCGGGTCCCGAAAGGGAGGACTAGCGGGGCGAGAGCGAGGGCTCAGCCAGGAGCGGAATATCGGGGCGAGAGCGAGGGCTCTGCCAGCAGCGGACGGAGCGGGTCCCGAAAGGGAGGACTAGCGGGGCGAGAGCGAGGGCTCAGCCAGGAGCGGAATATCGGGGCGAGAGCGAGGGCTCTGCCAGCAGCGGACGGAGCGGGTCCCGAAAGGGAGGACTAGCGGGGCGGGAGCGAGGGCTCTGCCGGCAGCGGAATAGCGGGGCGGGAGCGAGGGCTCCGCCGGACGGAGCGGGTCCCGAAAGGGAGAGACAGCGGGAGTGGGAAAAAGACTCGCTCAGCACGTCAGTGACGGTGCTGAGCTGTGCTGAACTAAATAAAGACCAATTCTGTACCATTCCTCTGTGTCGACCTCCCTCTGTGCCTAGAGACTGCTACATATATGCACGGGAGTATTACGTCTTATGTGTGGGCGCCTATCGACACCTGCATAATAGCAGTAGCGCGTATGAAGCGCATAATAAGGGTGGCGGTAGGTCTTAACCTGGCGGTGCGTCTTAATTAAGACTTAAGACGGCAAGTTAAGAAGTGCATAATAGGGCCCTTAGTGTCATAGACTTGTATTAGCATATCCACTGGGAGTATAACATATGTGAGCAGAGCCCTCTCTATGACATCAGAGCCCTCTCTATGACATCGGAGAGGACTGCTGTAACCTGTATGGAACTTTTTACTTGTGATCTATTTGGACTTATATAGCGCCTTTATCCAAAGCGCTTTACAACGGCCTCTCATTCACCCATTCACACACACATTCACACACCAATGGCGGCCTGCGGCCTCGTACCTATGACTGAATCTGTCTTGTTATTAGTAATAGAGTAAATAGCTGTCTGTTTTAAGGCTATCTAGTTAAAATTGGACTACTGATACCTGTCTGTTCATAGGGAGAGTGTGGGAATAGGGAGAAAGCACATTGGGATATAGGTCCGTAGAGGGGAAGAGGGCTAATGAACCAACAGAAGTAGGGGTAGCTAAGTGCACTCAGTAGACTGATGTGCCAAGAGAAGACAGCAACACTACAAACAACTGGAAGAGAAGGTACTAAGTACCCTGGCTTCCTCTCAGGCCTTCCTCGATGGACTCCCACAGATAGACTCCCTTGTCTTGTTGTCACGAGTCTTAGTGTCATAGACTTGTATTAGCATATCCACTGGGAGTATAACATATGTGAGCAGAGCCCTCTCTATGACATCAGAGAGGACTGCTGTAACCTGTATGGAACTTTTTACTTGTGATCTATTTGGACTTATAGGGCCCTATTATGCACTTCATAAGTCTTAAGCAATAAGACGAGGCGGTAGATCTAAACTTAAGACGTGGAGGCGTGGTCAAGGCCACTTTGCTATTATGCGTGCTGTAGTGGGCGCCTAAAACCCGGCGCTAAGCCCAGAAATTAGTCATGGGTGTGTTTTGGGCGTCTTCTCAATCAACCCAATCAGCGTGCCAGGTGCCATTCCCTTTAAGAACCGGCTGCGTTGAGTCTTTAGCGCTATGCTATTATGGAAGTCCTAAGAAGGAGGTCAGCGCGCTTCTCTGAAGAAGAAAGTAACAAGCTCGTGCATGAGGTCAAGGCTCGTCAGTTCGCAATCTTTGGAACGGCGCGAAATCCTCCCCGAGCCGAGGAGCCCACATGCATGCGCAAAACGAGCAGGCGCGCTCGTGTTTGAAAACGTGCATGAAGTCTAGCGCCTAAGAACTTTTCAAACCACTTCTTAGCGCTAGGCGCAAAGTCAGATCGCATAATAGCAGGGGCGCCTAACGCACTTCATTAACATATGAACACTCCCACAATGAGTAATATATGCACGGGAGTCTTACGTCTTATGTGTGGGCGCCTAGGGACACCTGCATAATAGCAGTAGCGCGTATGAAGCGCATAATAAGGGTGGGGGTAGGTCTTAACCTGGCGGTGCGTCTTAATTAAGACTTAAGACGGCAAGTTAAGAAGTTCATAATAGGGCCCTTAGTGTCATAGACGTGTATTAGCATATCCACTGGGAGTATAACATATGTGAGCAGAGCCCTCTCTATGACATCAGAGCCCTCTCTATGACATCAGAGAGGACTGCTGTAACCTGTATGGAACTTTTTACTTGTGATCTATTTGGACTTATATAGCGCCTTTATCCAAAGCGCTTTACAACGGCCTCTCATTCACCCATTCACACACCCATTCACACACACATTCACACACCAATGGCGGCCTGCGGCCTCGTACCTATGACTGAATCTGTCTTGTTATTAGTAATAGAGTAAATAGCTGTCTGTTTTAAGGCTATCTAGTTAAAATTGGACTACTGATACCTGTCTGTTCATAGGGAGAGTGTGGGAATAGGGAGAAAGCACATTGGGATATAGGTCCGTAGAGGGGAAGAGGGCTAATGAACCAACAGAAGTAGGGGTAGCTAAGTGCACTCAGTAGACTGATGTGCCAAGAGAAGACAGCAACACTACAAACAACTGGAAGAGAAGGTACTAAGTACCCTGGCTTCCTCTCAGGCCTTCCTCGATGGACTCCCACAGATAGACTCCCTTGTCTTGTTGTCACGAGTCTTAGTGTCGTAGACTTGTATTAGCATATCCACTGGGAGTATAACATAATGTGAGCAGAGCCCTCTCTATGACATCAGAGCCCTCTCTATGACATCAGAGAGGACTGCTGTAACCTGTATGGAACTTTTTACTTGTGATCTATTTGGACTTATATAGCGCCTTTATCCAAAGCGTTTTACAACAGCCTCTCATTCACCCATTCACAAACACATTCACACACCAATGGCGGCCTGCGGCCTCGTACCTATGACTGAATCTGTCTTGTTATTAGTAATAGAGTAAATAGCTGTCTGTTTTAAGGTTATCTAGTTAAAATTGGACTACTGATACCTGTCTGTTCATAGGGAGAGTGTGGGAATAGGGAGAAAGCACATTGGGATATAGGTCCGTAGAGGGGAAGAGGGCTAATGAACCAACAGAAGTAGGGGTAGCTAAGTGCACTCAGTAGACTGATGTGCCAAGAGAAGACAGCAACACTACAAACAACTGGAAGAGAAGGTACTAAGTACCCTGGCTTCCTCTCAGGCCTTCCTCGATGGACTCCCACAGATAGACTCCCTTGTCTTGTCACGAGTCTTAGTGTCATAGACTTGTATTAGCATATCCACTGGGAGTATAACATATGTGAGCAGAGCCCTCTCTATGACATCAGAGCCCTCTCTATGACATCAGAGAGGACTGCTGTAACCTGTATGGAACTTTTTACTTGTGATCAATTTGGACTTATATAGCGCCTTTATCCAAAGTGCTTTACAACGGCCTCTCATTCACCCATTCACACACACACATTCACACACCAATGGCGGCCTGCGGCCTCGTACCTATGACTGAATCTGTCTTGTTATTAGTAATAGAGTAAATAGCTGTCTGTTTTAAGGCTATCTAGTTAAAATTGGACTACTGATACGTGTCTGTTCATAGGGAGAGTGTGGGAATAGGGAGAAAGCACATTGGGATATAGGTCCGTAGAGGGGAAGAGGGCTAATGAACCAACAGAAGTAGGGGTAGCTAAGTGCACTCAGTAGACTGATGTGCCAAGAGAAGACAGCAACACTACAAACAACTGGAAGAGAAGGTACTAAGTACCCTGGCTTCCTCTCAGGCCTTCCTCGATGGACTCCCACAGATAGACTCCCTTGTCTTGTTGTCACGAGTCTTAGTGTCATAGACTTGTATTAGCATATCCACTGGGAGTATAACATATGTGAGTAGAGCCCTCTCTATGACATCAGAGCCCTCTCTATGACATCAGAGAGGACTGCTGTAACCTGTATGGAACTTTTTACTTGTGATCTATTTGGACTTACATAGCGCCTTTATCCAAAGCGCTTTACAACGGCCTCTCATTCACCCATTCACACACACATTCACACACCAATGGCGGCCTGCGGCCTCGTACCTATGACTGAATCTGTCTTGTTATTAGTAATAGAGTAAATAGCTGTCTGTTTTAAGGCTATCTAGTTAAAATTGGACTACTGATACCTGTCTGTTCATAGGGAGAGTGTGGGAATAGGGAGAAAGCACATTGGGATATAGGTCCGTAGAGGGGAAGAGGGCTAATGAACCAACAGAAGTAGGGGTAGCTAAGTGCACTCAGTAGACTGATGTGCCAAGAGAAGACAGCAACACTACAAACAACTGGAAGAGAAGGTACTAAGTACCCTGGCTTCCTCTCAGGCCTTCCTCGATGGACTCCCACAGATAGACTCCCTTGTCTTGTTGTCACGAGTCTTAGTGTCATAGACTTGTATTAGCATATCCACTGGGAGTATAACATATGTGAGCAGAGCCCTCTCTATGACATCAGAGCCCTCTCTATGACATCAGAGAGGACTGCTGTAACCTGTATGGAACTTTTTACTTGTGATCTATTTGGACTTATATAGCGCCTTTATCCAAAGCGCTTTACAACGGCCTCTCATTCACACACACATTCACACACCAATGGCGGCCTGCGGCCTCGTACCTATGACTGAATCTGTCTTGTTATTAGTAATAGAGTAAATAGCTGTCTGTTTTAAGGCTATCTAGTTAAAATTGGACTACTGATACGTGTCTGTTCATAGGGAGAGTGTGGGAATAGGGAGAAAGCACATTGGGATATAGGTCCGTAGAGGGGAAGAGGGCTAATGAACCAACAGAAGTAGGGGTAGCTAAGTGCACTCAGTAGACTGATGTGCCAAGAGAAGACAGCAACACTACAAACAACTGGAAGAGAAGGTACTAAGTACCCTGGCTTCCTCTCAGGCCTTCCTCGATGGACTCCCACAGATAGACTCCCTTGTCTTGTTGTCACGAGTCTTAGTGTCGTAGACTTGTATTAGCATATCCACTGGGAGTATAACATATGTGTCACAATTTGATGTAATCAGCCACCTCTCGGAAATGAGAAAGACGTGAAATTCGTCTTGAAAGTATTTCTGACATAAAACTCAGATTTTCGTTTTTTTAGCTAACATTCAACTCGAAGATGTGAAGTACCCACTCGTTATTTTTCCGAACAGTTTTACGTTCATTAAATAAGTGTAATCTAGCATCAAAATAGGCTTGTTTGTCCTGCTTCTAGCTCAAAATAACACGAGCATCACACTTGGGTGTGATTGGCTGTTGAGCTCTCGGGGGAGGGACAAAGGAAGCCCTGTTTCAATGTTTTCATTGACAATGTATTTCGAGTTTGTACATCGATGAACACGGCTTAGCTCGTCAATTGTTCAGTAATGACTGAAGGCACAAAGAAAGTCCCCAAGAAATGAAACTTTACTAGGACAACATACGGATTTCACGGGATCAACACATGTAAGTAGCCTACAGTCCTTTGTTTGTTTGTTGGGCTAGCCGCGTTAGCGTTAGCATTAGCTAGTACGTTCTGTGTCGTCGTATTGCCTTTTAAAGACTTTCTAAAACAATCGCATAGTAGCACATTATGCTGTTCTTATAAGTTGTGTTGTTGCTACTGTGTACAGTTAGTTAACTGTTTGTCTTTTGTTACTTGGGTTGGGCTAGCTGTGTTAGTGTTAGTGTAACAGGTTAAGGAATGAGTAATGTTTTTGTAACCTTTCATTTTATATTTTGTGGTTAGGTAAGTTTTATTTAACCAAAATCTGGTGTTGTTCATTGTGGTTTGTAGGTATTGGGAGATTTGTGTGTAGTTGCGCCCCTAGAGGACAGTGGTGGCTATAGGCTGCATTTTCCGCGTTTCTCTCTCAGTCTGCATTCTATGAGACGGAGAGAGGTACGTGTCTATAGCAGTGCAATGTAAACTTATAACATACCTATCATAACTTTAATTTGAGTGCACATGAGAAGTTGTACATGCATTTAAGGATGAGTGCACATAAATGCTGTCATGTTGTATCAAAAACATTGGTGTTTTGAGCGTTTTAGAGACTTTAATTTAGCTAACCTCGTGGTTCATTTTTCTGTATGCTAGCGCTCGTCACTGTTCTCCGTGTCAGTTAGCTGAAATGTTTCTTTTGTGCTAGGTTGACTCGTGCTGAGAAGACACCTACATGTTTTGATGTTTCATTCCAACATTATTTTTGTGTGCATTGTACAGGTATGTTGCTACTCCCAATACCAGGTTTAAAATGTAATGTGTTGAGGTGTTTTCTTTTGTTCGATGTTCAGTGGCACTGAGCTGCTAGATGTGGGGCAGGCATTTTGTATCATGCATGTCACTGTATGCGAGGGGAAGGTGATTGGTGAAGAGAGGGTGGTTTATTTGGTGTTGTAAAGTGTAAAAGCCCAAATCTAAATATTTTCTGTTTATTATTATTATTATTATTATTACTATTAGAGCTCAGTCTGCATTCTATGAGACGGAGAGAGGTTGACTCGTGCTGAGAAGACACCTACATGTTTTGATGTTTCATTCCAACATTATTTTTGTGTGCATTGTACAGATTAAAAGTGCCTAAAGTACATATCAGCGTCCTGTCATCGGTCAGCACAGAACACAACGCAGGTAGTCGACTCGAGACAGACCGAGCCGGTTACAGTGGTGCCGTGACCCGGATATCTTCGCTCCAGATCATCGCCAGGGTGATCGCCGGTGGTTGCTGTGAAAAGTTGGAACCTCTTCGGAACGTTGATGAGTACTTGGTCCACTGTTGATGTGTATATCGTGTAACTCTTAAATGCCTCTATCTCACTTAGTATAATTTCACATTGTGACTTTTTTTTTTGATATTAGCATTTGTTAGTAATTCCCATATTATTACCATAGTCTAATACATCACAACTGTTACAAAAATGACTGATGGTAAGGATGAGCAGACACCTCTTAGCCGTGGAAACGCTGCTCTGGTAACCCTAGGAAGGGGCAGGCTAATGAGTAGGGTGGAGTGCACGCCAGTTAAAGGTGCTGGTGCACTAGGCAAACCTGTACTCTCGTCCACACACATAATAATGTAGTAGAACTTGCATGGCCGCAGAGTGTGGAGTGGGGGGTTGCAAAGATATTACTATTGTTATTATTCACAAATAGAAGGTCACTGTCCTTACGCACCTTGTTTTAGATAGAAGGGCAATACTTAAGTGCTGTGGTATGCTTTTCTTTTATCACATGTAGTATGACTTGAGTAATGAGATGTTCATATATGGGAGGGGAAGTGTGCCCAGATATGATATGGTGTAAAAGGCATCATATTCACTAGAAGAGGCAGTAGCCTGATCAACTACTGTTTTTCTTGTAACTTACTTTGTAAGTAGCTTCTTATGCTGTGTATGGGAAAGTCCCCAGGGTTATCTTGGACCAAGTGAACATCAGCCTTGTTTTCTATCTTTTGTTTCTTTTCCGACCCTCTACGCGTTGAAGGATTTTGGTGAAATTAAAGAGGGGTGAATGTAACAGGTTAAGGAATGAGTAATGTTTTTGTAACCTTTCATTTTATATTTTGTGGTTAGGTAAGTTTTATTTAACCAACATCTGGTGTTGTTCATTGTGGTTTGTAGGTATTGGGAGATTTGTGTGTAGTTGCGCCCCTAGAGGACAGTGGTGGCTATAGGCTGCATTTTCCGCGTTTCTCTCTCAGTCTGCATTCTATGAGACGGAGAGAGGTACGTGTCTACAGCAGTGCAATGGAAACTTATAACATACCTATCATAACTTTAATTTGAGTGCACATGAGAAGTTGTACATGCATTTAAGGATGAGTGCACATAAATGCTGTCATGTTGTATCAAAAACATTGGTGTTTTGAGCGTTTTAGAGACTATAATTTAGCTAACCTCGTGGTTCATTTTTCTGTATGCTAGCGCTCGTCACTGTGTCAGCTAGCGCTCGTCACTGTTCTCTGTATCAGTTAGCTGAAATGTTTCTTTTGTGCTAGGTTGACTCGTGCTGAGAAGACACCTACATGTTTTGATGTTTCATTCCAACATTATTTTTGTGTGCATTGTACAGATTAAAAGTGCCTGAAGTACACATCAGCGTCCTGTCATCGGTCAGCACAGAACACAACGCAGGTAGTCGACTCGAGACAGACCGAGCCGGTTACATTAGCATAGCACATTATGCTGTTGTGTTGTGTTGTGTTGTGTTGTTGATACTGTGTACAGCTAGCTAACTGTGTTTATTTTTGTCTGTTTCAGCTTTGATATAAGGAACCTGGCGTGGTTATGGCTGAAAATCACTGATGTCAAGATCTGTCCAGACAGAAGTATCTCAGTAGCTCAGCACAGCACAGCAAAGACCTAGGTTCTGGGCCCTGGACAATCTAGACAAATTGATGGCAGCTACTAGATTGAAATCAAGTGTAATACTGAAACACAACTGTGTACATTTCAAACCTGCAAACTGCGACACTTTAAATGAATGTGCAATAAAACTATGTGCAATATGACAACCCTAGGGTACATAAGGTTCAGAGAATAGGAAATGTTAGGATATGTATAGCATAGCATAGAGTACAGCACAGTGTTTTATTTGTATAGTATAGTATAGTGGATAGTGTACATAGCCTTTATTTATGTAAACCAGCTCTTTTCCCTTCTTGTTTTTAGTTTTTTTTCCACTAGCACCAGGGGAGCCCCCCCTCCCAAATGTCGTTGTTTGGTACCTGTACTATATCAATGACAATAAAGACCATTCATTCATTCATCATTCATTATTTACTTGTGATTATTGTGATGGTATTGTTGTGATTATGTACCTTGCTGCAAAGCTAATGTTGAAGAACCACAGCCAAAGAGTTGTATTATTGTGTACTGTAAAATACATTCTGATTCTGATTCAAGACTTTTTTGTTTCATTAAAAGAATAATAGTTACAACAACCATAAAGCCTCCATAATGATAAGCTGGCTAATTAGCTTAGGTAATACCTTGCTAGGTAATAATGTTAGCTATACTGTAGCTGTCTGACCCAGTGAGTAACACTGACATATTGACAGCTGAGTGGTTGGGGGTGGGGTTAACCAGACATTGTTACCGCCCATTACCTGGCTGTGTGAAGGTGAGGAAAAACATTATCTTTGAAAGGCATTTTCTCTGCTTAGTGATTTCAGGTGTAGCAACTTTCAAATACTCATGTCGTCTTAAATTTGTTTCCAATTTCAATGTATGATGCATCATTTGAAAGCTTACAATCTGTAGTTTAAGCACATGTAAAAAACTGAAAAATGATTTCGCCTACAGGTAGCCCTTTTCATTGGCACGTGTCACATATGTGAGCAGAGCCCTCTCTATGACATCAGAGCCCTCTCTAGGATCAGAGAGGACTGCTGTAACCTGTATGGAACTTTTTATTTGTGATCTATTTGGACTTATATAGCGCCTTTATCCAAAGCGCTTTACAACGGCCTCTCATTCACCCATTCACACACCAATGGCGGCCTGCGGCCTCGTACCTATGACTGAATCTGTCTTGTTATTAGTAATAGAGTAAATAGCTGTCTGTTTTAAGGCTATCTAGTTAAAATTGGACTACTGATACCTGTCTGTTCATAGGGAGAGTGTGGGAATAGGGAGAAAGCACATTGGGATATAGGTCCGTAGAGGGGAAGAGGGCTAATGAACCAACAGAAGTAGGGGTAGCTAAGTGCACTCAGTAGACTGATGTGCCAAGAGAAGACAGCAACACTACAAACAACTGGAAGAGAAGGTACTAAGTACCCTGGCTTCCTCTCAGGCCTTCCTCGATGGACTCCCACATATAGACTCCCTTGTCTTGTTGTCACAAGTCTTAGTGTCATAGACTTGTATTAGCATATCCACTGGGAGTATAACATATGTGAGCAGAGCCCTCTCTATGACATCAGAGCCCTCTCTATGACATCAGAGAGGACTGCTGTAACCTGTATGGAACTTTTTACTTGTGATCTATTTGGACTTATATAGCGCCTTTATCCAAAGCGCTTTACAACGGCCTCTCATTCACCCATTCACACACACACATTCACACACCAATGGCGGCCTGCGGCCTCGTACCTATGACTGAATCTGTCTTGTTATTAGTAATAGAGTAAATAGCTGTCTGTTTTAAGGCTATCTAGTTAAAATTGGACTACTGATACCTGTCTGTTCATAGGGAGAGTGTGGGAATAGGGAGAAAGCACATTGGGATATAGGTCCGTAGAGGGGAAGAGGGCTAATGAACCAACAGAAGTAGGGGTAGCTAAGTGCACTCAGTAGACTGATGTGCCAAGAGAAGACAGCAACACTACAAACAACTGGAAGAGAAGGTACTAAGTACCCTGGCTTCCTCTCAGGCCTTCCTCGATGGACTCCCACAGATAGACTCCCTTGTCTTGTTGTCACGAGTCTTAGTGTCATAGACTTGTATTAGCATATCCACTGGGAGTATAACATATGTGAGCAGAGCCCTCTCTATGACATCAGAGCCCTCTCTATGACATCAGAGAGGACTGCTGTAACCTGTATGGAACTTTTTACTTGTGATCTATTTGGACTTATATAGCGCCTTTATCCAAAGCGCTTTACAACGGCCTCTCATTCACCCATTCACACACACATTCACACACCAATGGCGGCCTGCGGCCTCGTACCTATGACTGAATCTGTCTTGTTATTAGTAATAGAGTAAATAGCTGTCTGTTTTAAGGCTATCTAGGTAAAATTGGACTACTGATACCTGTCTGTTCATAGGGAGAGTGTGGGAATAGGGAGAAAGCACATTGGGATATAGGTCCGTAGAGGGGAAGAGGGCTAATGAACCAACAGAAGTAGGGGTAGCTAAGTGCACTCAGTAGACTGATGTGCCAAGAGAAGACAGCAACACTACAAACAACTGGAAGAGAAGGTACTAAGTACCCTGGCTTCCTCTCAGGCCTTCCTCGATGGACTCCCACAGATAGACTCCCTTGTCTTGTTGTCACGAGTCTTAGGCCCCGTCCCAATTCACCCCTAGCCCTTCGTTTTCACCCCTATGGCTCGATTTGCGCGTTCACGTTTAGGGCGAGGGCTGTCCCAATTCATATTTCATCGAGGGCTAGGGGTAAGGGGGAGGGCTAACTATTACTTCGTTTCGAGCGATTTCAGGACCAGACTAGCTTTGAATCCGTACCCCTTGATTCCATGATGCATTGCGAATCATCTACAGAAATCTTATGTCGCTCTATTCAATGCGGAAATGTCATTTTAATTCTCTGTAATTACTTATTAATAAAGATTTGAAAAATTATGATAACCATCTTATTGTCTTAGTTTAATGTCATTACAATGCATTATAGACCTTTTATTTATAACACGCATAACCCAAAAATCGCTTTTATGTCGGTGCTGTGTCTAACGTTACAGTAACGCAACGCTGCATGACAGTCGAGCATTTCAGCGATGTACAATCATAAATCAATTATTACCTGTGGCGTTTGACAGCGGATGATGGTACACATATGTAAAGTTATCTATCAAATGTTCGGCTGACTTGTACATGATGCGCATTTTGACCTATTTCCACCCGCAATCTAATCCGAGCAGTTGTTATTATGTAATATTATTAATGGGTTGTATCATTCATTTCAATGCATTATAGACCTTTTCTTTATAACAAGCACAACAACAACAAAACTTTATCATGCCGATGTGCTGTGTGCTGTGTGTCTAACGTTACAAGCTGATTTGTGCATGACAGCCGCGCATTGACATATTTCCATGTCTAATGGCATATGACACGCGAAATGTAACTACAGTTAAGGATACGCGTAAAGGATGATGATCTATCACCGTTCGACTCTACTGAGAAATGTTTCCGCTTATTTGTCATCTCTCCTTCACGGGCAAATGTGGCCGCGTCCCCAAGAGATCCTCTTTCTACGTTTTTGACCACCACTATGATGGATTGATTTTTGGACTCTAGACGACGAATTGTTCTGAGAAAGAGGCTTGGTAACGTGATTTTTGGACAACGCTTTATGACTACTGATGGACTGGTTGTTTTGGTTGGAGTCATTCATTGTCATTAAATTCATTGTCATTATTGCGATGTCCACAAAAAAGACATCGCTGACGGAAGAGACTAAAAAAGGAACGTCTAAACAATACAGTGTGTTGATAACAAACGAAAAAAGATCCTTATAGCACACGCAACAGAAATAAACACAGCTGAAGAAGGCATTGCGAGATCGCGTCACCCGTACCGCGTCTATTTAAACCACTGTTGTTGACGTCATGAAGGGCTGTCCCAATTCATAGGGGTAGATTTTGCTTGTGCCTCTGTTCGAAGGCCTTTGCTTCGAATCGATTCACACTCGAAAACGAGCCATAGGGGTAGAAAAGGGAATTGGGATTGGCCCTAGTGTCATAGACTTGTATTAGCATATCCACTGGGAGTATACCATATGTGAGCAGAGCCCTCTCTATGACATCAGAGCCCTCTCTATGACATCAGAGAGGACTGCTGTAACCTGTATGGAACTTTTTACTTGTGATCTATTTGGACTTATATAGCACCTTTATCCAAAGCGCTTTACAACGGCCTCTCATTCACCCATTCACACACACATTCACACACCAATGGCGGCCTGCGGCCTCGTACCTATGACTGAATCTGTCTTGTTATTAGTAATAGAGTAAATAGCTGTCTGCTTTAAGGCTATCTAGTTAAAATTGAAATACTGATACCTGTCTGTTCATAGGGAGAGTGTGGGAATAGGGAGAAAGTACATTGGGATATAGGTCCGTAGAGGGGAAGAGGGCTAATGAACCAACAGAAGTAGGGGTAGCTAAGTGCACTCAGTAGATTGATGTGCCAAGAGAAGACAGAAACACTACAAACAACTGGAAGAGAAGGTACTAAGTACCCTGGC
Organism: Nansenia antarctica; assembly: GCF_963989245.1. Classification (NCBI taxonomy): domain Eukaryota; kingdom Metazoa; phylum Chordata; class Actinopteri; order Argentiniformes; family Microstomatidae; genus Nansenia; species Nansenia antarctica. The sequence goes on from NC_137691.1 coordinate 24,697,581, forward strand.
TTCCTCTCAGGCCTTCCTCGATGGACTCCCACAGATAGACTCCCTTGTCTTGTTGTCACGAGTCTTAGTGTCATAGACTTGTATTAGCATATCCACTGGGAGTATAACATATGTGAGCAGAGCCCTCTCTATGACATCAGAGCCCTCTCTATGACATCAGAGAGGACTGCTGTAACCTGTATGGAACTTTTTACTTGTGATCTATTTGGACTTATATAGCGCCTTTATCCAAAGCGCTTTACAACGGCCTCTCATTCACCCATTCACACACCCATTCACACACCAATGGCGGCCTGCGGCCTCGTACCTATGACTGAATCTGTCTTGTTATTAGTAATAGAGTAAATAGCTGTCTGCTTTAAGGCTATCTAGTTAAAATTGAAATACTGATACCTGTCTGTTCATAGGGAGAGTGTGGGAATAGGGAGAAAGCACATTGGGATATAGGTCCGTAGAGGGGAAGAGGGCTAATGAACCAACAGAAGTAGGGGTAGCTAAGTGCACTCAGTAGATTGATGTGCCAAGAGAAGACAGAAACACTACAAACAACTGGAAGAGAAGGTACTAAGTACCCTGGCTTCCTCTCAGGCCTTCCTCGATGGACTCCCACAGATAGACTCCCTTGTCTTGTTGTCACGAGTCTTAGTGTCATAGACTTGTATTAGCATATCCACTGGGAGTATAACATATGTGAGCAGAGCCCTCTCTATGACATCAGAGCCCTCTCTATGACATCAGAGAGGACTGCTGTAACCTGTATGGAACTTTTTACTTGTGATCTATTTGGACTTATATAGCGCCTTTATCCAAAGCGCTTTACAACGGCCTCTCATTCACCCATTCACACACACATTCACACACCAATGGCGGCCTGCGGCCTCGTACCTATGACTGAATCTGTCTTGTTATTAGTAATAGAGTAAATAGCTGTCTGTTTTAAGGCTATCTAGTTAAAATTGGACTACTGATACCTGTCTGTTCATAGGGAGAGTGTGGGAATTCATAGCTTTCAGTCACGTGGTTTCTTCCCTAGCAACCACCAACCTGACGGGCAAAAAGGATCATAGCAACATCGCGCAACATGGCGATTGGACGCAATTTACCGGCTGCCTACTATTTAGACCACCTCCCCCATGAAGAACTATCAAGATACACGGAAAAGCTACACATATTGGGCACTTGCGACCCATATTTAGCCCCCGCGGCTGTGTTTGAACCACTAAATGCAGCTAAGTCCCTGCCTGATCTCGTGTTCGGTGACATCTGGATATATCTGGTGGAGAATCCATCCCCATACACCGCAGCCAGGATGAAGGCTTTTAAAAGCACCGAAAGCTACAAATATTTCCACTCTGGTTGGGTAACTAATGCTGGCGTGTGGAAAGTGAAGAATTTCTTCATCGTCAAAGCCAAGGTTAGTGACGTTAAATTAGCCAATGCTATCGGTATGCTAGCTAACGTTACGTTACGGTCAGTGGTAAGCTAGCTCTAGCCTCTTGTCAAAGCGAAGGTGCCTAACGTTTGCCTTTGGTTATGCTACATTGTCTAATCTAACGTTACACAGCTAAATTACTCTCTTGTGCTAGATAGCTCTAATTTTGGTAGATAGTTACGTTGATCACAGATGTTTACAGCTGGTGACAGGGCTGACATTGATGAAATGAAATCTAAACAAAACCTCTGTCCGTGTCAGGTGAACCATTCCTACTGCCTCAATGATCCACCACTGACAGCATGGGTTGCTGTGGAAAAGGACGGATTAATCCGATTTGGTCACTGTGTCTGCATGGCAGGATTAGGAGAAGTTTGCTCCCACATAGGTGCCATAACCTATGCCCTGCTTGCAGCTGTGAACAGGTATGATTTGATTTGATTCAACAAATGCATTATACATCACAGTAAAGTCATTTGTTAGGGACGTCACGACAAAGTTCGGGACTTATTTCCAGTGTGGTTCGCTTTACTACATCCAATTACATGCAGGCTAGATGGCACTGCATGCACTGAAAAGGCCTGCAGCTGGATTGAGCCCAGTATGGCATCCTTGAAACCAGCTGACTTAGATAGATAGATAGATAGATAGACTTTATTTGTCATTGCTACAGTACAGGTACCAAACAACGAAATTTAGGAGGGGAGGCTCCCCTGGTGTTTAGGAAAGGAAAAAGAAACACATTTTGGAAAAAGCATAGATGCATAAAAATCACAAGAAGGTAAGGAGCTGGTTTACATCAATAGAGGCTATGTACATGTAACGGAGTAGAAAGGGCAAGTTCAATTATAGCTAAAATAGGTATAAACTGCGCCCTCTAGGGGTTTAATGACGTGGTATACCCGGGGTGTGTCCGTGACCCGGATGCTGTGTCCGTGACCCGGATGCTGTGTAAATATAGCTGGACAGTGCAATTGCACGGGACGTAACGTGATCTCCCTCAGTGCATTCTTAACCACTGAGACGGTAAGGTCATGTTTTCTGCAGGGTCTGAGATCGCATATAATTTAAGAGATTATTAATGTACCTATGTTTTATTTGAATGTTTGATAAGTAAGATAGCTGTTTTGAGTTTCCCATTCATAGTATGTTAGTTTGGAACATATCACAAGTTTGTTAATGTGAGTTTTCTGTTGTTAACAATGATGGCGCTAACGTGAATGTCCGTGTGTAACATCATTTTAGAATGTAGCTCGATGACCCTGCAAGTCCCGTGTCCAGAAATTGATGCACTGTTTTCTACAGGTAATATTATTATTGTTGTGTTATTATATGTCTGTTGTTCTGTTAGTAGACCGTATTGTATGAGGTTGGGTCTTCCACCTCGCTAGTTTGCAACACGCTCGCGGCTTACCTAGCAGTCAGGTTGTAGCTATTGTTGCACGTGGTGCGCATGCGTATTCCAAGTGCGTGGTTTTTCCATGCATTTGGATGTTATGATTTCTTGTTGTTGTTGTTAAATGAATACCACTATATGATCACACAAGTGAAGATTTATGTAGTCTACACATTTTGTATTTTTGTTTCATATTATTGTTATAATTTGTGTAGTATGAGTGACTACTGTATGCTCAGTTCATTCTTAACCACTGATGCGAATGTAGCTCGATGACCCTGCAAGTCCCGTGTCCAGAAATTGATGCACTGTTTTCTACAGAATAAATGAACGTGAGCCATCCAGCTGAGAGTGATTCATGAAAAGATACACCCCGTCACATACACAATCCACTGTACTATACTGCACAGATAGTCAACTAGGGTTGTCATATTTCACAGAAAGTATTTTTTCACATTTTTTTAAAGTGTCACAGTTTGCAGGCTTGAAAATGTACATGTTTGTGCCTCAGCACTAGCTGCCATACAATCCGTCCGGACTGTCCTGGGCCCAGAACTTAGGCCTTTTCTGTGTTCAGGGCCTTGACGGCCCTGTGGTAGAAGCTGTCCTTCAGTCTGTTTGTCTTAGCGGCCGGGGTCCTGTACCTCCTGTTCGAGGGCAGCTTGACAAAGTGTTCGTGCCCAGGGTGGGTCGGGTCCTTGGAGATCTTGGAGGCCCTCCTGAGACAGCGTGTTTTGTACAGCTCCTCCAGAGAGGGGAGGGGGGCGCCGGTGATCCTCTGTGCTGTTCTCACGACTCTCTGTAGATCGCTTCTCTCCACTGCCGTGCAGCTGTGGTACCAGTTGGAGATGCCGAAGGTGAGGATACTCTCCACTGCGCCGTGGTAGAAGGCCACCAGCATCTCCTGCTTGCTGTGTTGTTTCTTGAGGCATCTCAGGGTGTATAGCCGCTGTTGTGCCCTCTTGATGGTGCCTTTAGTGTTGTCCTTCCAGGCCAGGTCATCCCGCATGTTGTGTCCCAGGAATCGGAGGTTTGAGACTATCTCCACGCTCTCTCCGTCGATGAGCAGGGGCAGGATCTCAGACTTTTTCCTCCTGAAGTCTACGATGAATTCCTGGGTCTTTGACTTGTTTAGCAGCAGGTTGTTAACCTTGCACAGCTTGCTCAATTGCTCTACCTCATCCCTGTACGCCGCCTCGTCCCCCCCCCGAGATACATCCCACCACGGTGGTGTCATCTGCAAACTTTACGATGTAGTTGCTGGGGTGGACGGGGGTGAAGTCGTGGGTGTAGAGGTTGTAGAGGATGGGGCTTAGCACGCAGCCCTGGGGTGACCCAGTGCTGAGGCTGAGGGCTGTGGAGGTGTGGGGGCCCACCCGCACCCTCTGGGGGCGGTCGGTCAGGAAGTCCTTGATCCACGCACATATAGAGTGTGATAGACCCAGGTCTAGTAGTTTGGTCACTAGCCTGTCTGGAAGGATGGTGTTAAAGGCGGAGCTGAAGTCCACGAAGAGCAGTCTCGCGTAGCTGTTTCCCCTCTCCAGGTGGGATAGAGTGGCGTGGAGAGTCGTCGCTATGGCGTCCTCTGTGGACCTGTGGGCTCTGTAGGCGAACTGGTATGGATCCAGGTTGGGCGAGAGGCGTGTGAGTATGTGGGCCCGGACTAGTTTCTCGAAGCACTTCATGATGATTGGTGTGAGTGCCACCGGGCGGTAGTCGTTTAGGCAGCTCACCGTGCTTTTCTTCGGGACTGGAATGATAGTTGAGGTTTTCAGGCAGGGTGGGACGGTGGCCTGGGACAGGGACTGGTTAAAGATGTTGGTGAAAACCCCGGCCAGCTGGTCGGCGCAGTCTCTCAGCACCCGTCCCAGGACGCCATCCGGCCCCGAGGCTTTCCTGGGGTCCACCGCCTTCAGTACGCGTCTCACCTCGTGCTCTGTGAGGGTGAGGCTGCTGAGAGCTGGAGAGAGTGGTGTCTGTGTTGTGGTTACCTCCGTTCGCCCCTCGTCGAACCGGGCGTAGAAGGTGTTCAGCTGCGGCTGTGAGCCTGTTGGCTCTGAAGTTTGTCATCTGCTGAACCCCCTGCCACATCCGCCTGGAGTCGTTGCTCAGGAGGCATTCCTCAATCTTCTCTCTGTGCTCTGCCTTGGCCGCTTTGATGCCGCGCTTTAGGTTGGCCCTGGTGGAGCTGTACAGCGGTGTGCGCTTCCCTGCGATGAAGGCGTTGTCCCTCTCATTTAACAGTTTTTGGACCTTCCCAGTCATCCATGGCTTCGTGTTGGGGTAGACCCGGACCCGTTTGTCCACGGTGACTGAGTTGGTGCAGTTCACTATGTGGTTCAGAACCGACGACGTGTACTGTTCTAGGTCCTCATGCTCATATTCCTGCCATAGGGTGTCATTTAGGCAGATCTGCAGTGGAGCGGACCCTTCTGGCCAGGTTCTGACAGTCTTAGTGGTGGTGGGAGCACTTTTCCCCATTGTGGTGTATGCAGGAATCAGGAGGATTGACACATGGTCAGACATGCCTAGATGAGCTAGCGGACTAGCCTTGTAAGCACGTTTGATGTTGGTGTATACCTTATCCAGTGTTTTTTCTCCTCTCGTTGCACATTTTACATGCTGGTAGAACTTGGGTAGTACTGCCTTCAGGTCGACATGATTAAAGTCCCCCGCTATGATGTGGATAGCCTGTGGATCAGTACTTTGTTGGCTACTAATGACGTTGTATAGTCGCGCCAATGCTACTTTGCTGTCTGAGCTAGGTGCAATATACACACATGTAATTAGCACCGCGTTAAACTCCCTAGGCAGGTATGTGGGTCGGCATTTAACAGTCAAGTATTCTAGGTCTGGGGAACAGTGGCTACTTACAGTTTTCGTGTTTAAGCACCAGCTATCCTTCGACTTGTATGCTGAAGCGAGCCAGATAAGGTTTACAAAGGTCCAGCGAAAGAGAGAAGCTGCTGGCTGGGGTGACCTCCCCCCAGCAAAGATACCACCTCCAACCCCTGATGAATGTACAGCATTCTACAGCATGCTGCATGCAACTGAAGACAGGGAGAAAAAAACAGTGAAAAGCTGCATCCTGTCTGTTGTCCCTGGCCATGCAGAGAGGTTAACACTAAATAATAATGATTGTTTGGTTTCCCAAAAAATAACTAACATGCCATGCCATCTTTAGACACACTTTATGATAATAATTCATTGCATTTATATGGCAACTTTTCTCAGCACCAATAACAATTTACAATGGTCTTTTCATTCACACTCAGGTTCATACCAAGGGCAGTGCAGCTGAACATCCCTGCACCTTTAAGCCAACTGTACATGCCCCAGTATCGAGCTTTATCAGACAAAGAACTACAGGCAAAGAGTGAAGAGATCTTTACAGGGTTGAGTTTGACAGAAGAACAGGTAGGCTACATTTAGGCCACATCAGTCAGTAAATTTGGTCATATCCACATGTCACAAACGTGTTACTAAACCTTATTTCTTTCAAATAGTGCCACGTGATAGAGAAGGAGACACAATTTCAAGCAAAATGTGCCATGTGGTTTGAGCAGAAGGCAGGAAGGGTGACTGCTTCCAACATACGAGCAGTCTGCCACACTGACCCAGTCAAACCATCAGTCTCCCTGCTGAAGAAAGTGTGCTATCCTGTCGCCTACAAGGATACAAAGAAAACACCACATTCCCTCAGGTATTCACAGCCACTTAGGTACTCACATCGACAGCGATCTAGGGGATGTAAGAGAAAATTATCATATGCAATACTTGACTTGGGCTAGAACAATAGACACATTTAAATGACTACAAAGACTTGATTGCACAGTTTCTGCCTTTCTGTGTTCCATAAGATACATTTGAATATATGCAATTACCCTTTTGTATTCCATGCCTGTCGTTGACCCTAGAAACTCAAAACAATGCTGAGTCACTCTAGAGTGATGGCCCTGCATTGTTCATTCCAGGCCACCACTCCACCATTCCCCCTAAATCTTCATCCCCCATCACCTTTCTCGATGTACAATGAGTATATGATGATCCCTCAGTAATGTTACTGTGATAAGAGCTGTGTTCATTGCTGTCATATTAGCTGTGCACTTTGTTGTGGTAAACATGTAAGCTATTACCATAAATTGCTAAGACACACTGTTTGTGTTGTTTTTAGATGGGGTGTTGAACAGGAAGAAGAGGTTGTTAAGAAATACACCAAGCTCACGGAGAGCCAACACACCAACCTCACTGTTAACAAAGCAGGGCTGTTCATCACCCCCAAATATCCTTGGTTAGGGGCATCACCTGATGGTGTCCTAACATGTGACTGCCATGACATGGGTGTGGTGGAGGTTAAGGCACCCAGCAGCCTTCAGGGTACCACAATGGTGGAGAAAAGCAGAGACAGCACGTTTTGTCTACAACTGACTGAGGGCAAACTATCACTAAAGAGGGACCATCAGTACTATTATCAGGTGATTTTTTAAAAATCAATCTGTTTTTATATTTGCTGGTGTAAAGCATCGCAATTGTTACTTTCATTTCAAGTTGACTAAATATAATGCATTATTTATTATTAGGTCCAGACCCAAATTCACCTGACAGAAGCAAGCTACTGTGACTTCGCTGTTTGGGGACCAGGGACAGCAGACACAGAAGAAATGTACATTGAGAGAGTTCTGCCTGATTCAGACTTCTTTGACATTATCTGCGAGAAGGTCCACACATTTGTCAGGACCTGTGTACTGTAATTCCAGAGCTAGTAGGTAAAGTCTTCACAGCTCCTGTTCTAGCATCACATGCCACCAAACCAGCTGAAGGCAAGAGTTGTTACTGTGGAATGCCTGTCCTGCCTACTGATGACATACTTGAGTGTACATCAGGGATCTGTAAAACACAATACATTCACAGCGCTTGCTTAAAGATAGACACCACTAACATAAAACGATCATGTTGGAAATGCAGTGACTGTAAAAGAGAACTAGCTAAACAGAAGAGGGAGCAGAAAAAACTGAACAAACCTTGACATGTCTTCATTCATTCTATGGTATACACAGCACAAAGGACAAAAATGTTCAGATGTTAATATTTAATAAAACAATACAAATTAAAATAAAACAAACTTTCAGTACATGTTCAGTTTTTTTATTTCATTAAATGTACATAAGAATATGCAGTTTTTCCAAATGAAATGTACACATTTGTGATGAGGCATACAAAGAAATCTTCTACGGTGTGCGGGACATCCTATTTCCTAGTTTATTCTATTCACCCAGCACCTGTCGATGTGCGTACCATATACAGCTTTATCCATGTAGGTACTAACCCAAAGGAAGGGAGCAACATTTATCAGAGCGCAGCACACTTGCACTATCTTGTCTAGAGGTGTAAGAGCATGAGGATGTTCAGCTTCACACATTTGAATTCCAATTCTACTCTGAAGGATGGTGTATCTATTTCGGGCCTCACCAATGACCCTCTCCACGTGGATTCTGACAGATGCAAGCCCTCGTGTGGACTCCAACTCTACTGGACTCAGTTGCTTTTTGGCCCTTGTAAATGCTGGGATCTTAAGTTGAGCATTGAAAAGACCAACTGAATCTGCTACATCAAATCCTCGATCTGCCAATATAACATCCCCTGGGTTAAGTTTATCCAAAAACCCACATCTTTCAGTCAGGTGTTTGTCGGATGTTCTACCACCCCATCCGTTAGATATAAAAGAAACAGTTCCTTGTGGTGTGATACCAATAAGATATTTTATGGTATGGTTGTGTTTGTAATTTGAATATGTCTGTGCTCTTGCTCTTGGGTCTCCAGGCTTTTCAATAAATATCTCGAAGCAGTCAATTATACAAGCACATCTACGAAAGACCTGTCTAAATACCATAGGCATTGACAGCAATAGTTCATCTCTATTTGGCCAAAACACAAGTGCTGGAACAAGCTTGGCATTCAATGCATCAATGGTGTTTCTAAATGTTCTGCTAGCAGTTGGAACGGAGACTCTAAAGATGCAGCTAAGCAATGCAAGGGGCAGGTTCATTTTGAGTCTCATAAGGGTTAAGACAAGTTGTTGGAAAGGAGAGAGGATTGTACCAGTTGGTAACAGGGAGAAGACAAACATATAAACAACGTGTAATTTGGCATAGGTGGGCATTCCAGTCATTGTTATCACTTTTTCATCATCATTTTCTAAGGTGGCTTCATCAAATGTACTTAATTTGATCATGTCCTTCAGCCGACGGTTCTCTTCCCTAAGGTAGTTGCATTCCCTCTCCAGTCTTGCAACATTATCCTTGCACCTGTTGTTGTTACACTGCTCAGCCTCAGGAGCAGGTAGCTCTGGCTCCATGTCAGGTAGGCTTTGATCTGGCAGTGCTGGGGCAGCTGCATCTTGCTGCTTCTCCTCACGCTTTTTCATAATTGTGTTGTGCTGCTCGTACCTGTCCATTGCTTTCTCCCTTTTCCTCTTCTTGTTGGGTGATGTGTGCGAGAACACTGATGGAACCCAGTCAGGAGACAAAGGGTCGTCAGATTTGAAACCTATGAATCAAGGCGATAATAACGTTACGGCATTAGTAGCTAGCAACCTTTTGGCAAGCCACCTAAACAAACCATGCAGAAATGATTAACGTTAGCTATGTACAGATAATGGCTAAATGCTTTGCAATTGTAGCTAATTATATTAACATTACTTTAGCTAACTTACCTTTGATGAAATGTTCGCTGCACAGACGTGTGTGCTTTGATGGCATCCATTCTTTCTGTCCCGCTCCTGGTACACTTCGTTTGATGGCATTAATCCACACATTTCTCCTCTCTTTATTTTCTTTTTCACTCGGTATCCTATAAAGACACAACCCAGGCCTATCTCCTCGCCGGTTTGTACACCCGATTGCACAGCAACTATCTGGCATGATTGTTTTCTAACCAATGCTACTGTGTTTCCTGGTGCTCTGCAACTTCACAGGCAGTGCCTTTTGCCCGTCAGGTGGGCGTTTCCACTATGCTGTGACGTCACATGAAAGCTATGAATAGGGAGAAAGCACATTGGGATATAGGTCCGTAGAGGGGAAGAGGGCTAATGAACCAACAGAAGTAGGGGTAGCTAAGTGCACTCAGTAGACTGATGTGCCAAGAGAAGACAGCAACACTACAAACAACTGGAAGAGAAGGTACTAAGTACCCTGGCTTCCTCTCAGGCCTTCCTCGATGGACTCCCACAGATAGACTCCCTTGTCTTGTTGTCACGAGTCTTAGTGTCATAGACTTGTATTAGCATATCCACTGGGAGTATAACATATGTGAGCAGAGCCCTCTCTATGACATCATTGCCCTCTCTATGACATCAGAGAGGACTGCTGTAACCTGTATGGAACTTTTTACTTGTGATCTATTTGGACTTATATAGCGCCTTTATCCAAAGCGCTTTACAACGGCCTCTCATTCACCCATTCACACACACATTCACACACCAATGGCGGCCTGCGCCCTCGTACCTATGACTGAATCTGTCTTGTTATTAGTAATAGAGTAAATAGCTGTCTGTTTTAAGGCTATCTAGTTAAAATGGGACTACTGATACCTGTCTGTTCATAGGGAGAGTGTGGGAATAGGGAGAAAGCACATTGGGATATAGGTAGTGTCATAGACTTGTATTAGCATATCCACTGGGAGTATAACATATGTGAGCAGAGCCCTCTCTATGACATCAGAGCCCTCTCTATGACATCAGAGAGGACTGCTGTAACCTGTATGGAACTTTTTACTTGTGATCTATTTGGACTTATATAGCGCCTTTATCCAAAGCGCTTTACAACGGCCTCTCATTCACCCATTCACACACACATTCACACACCAATGGCGGCCTGCGGCCTCGTACCTATGACTGAATCTGTCTTGTTATTAGTAATAGAGTAAATAGCTGTCTGTTTTAAGGCTATCTAGTTAAAATTGGACTACTGATACCTGTCTGTTCATAGGGAGTGTGTGGGAATAGGGAGAAAGCACATTGGGATATAGGTCCGTAGAGGGGAAGAGGGCTAATGAACCAACAGAAGTAGGGGTAGCTAAGTGCACTCAGTAGACTGATGTGCCAAGAGAAGACAGCCACACTACAAACAACTGGAAGAGAAGGTACTAAGTACCCTGGCTTCCTCTCAGGCCTTCCTCGATGGACTCCCACAGATAGACTCCCTAGTCTTGTTGTCACGAGTCTTAGTGTCATAGACTTGTATTAGCATATCCACTGGGAGTATAACATATGTGAGCAGAGCCCTCTCTATGACATCAGAGCCCTCTCTATGACATCAGAGAGGACTGCTGTAACCTGTATGGAACTTTTTACTTGTGATCTATTTGGACTTATATAGCGCCTTTATCCAAAGCGCTATACAACGGCCTCTCATTCACACATTCACACACACATTCACACACCAATGGCGGCCTGCGGCCTCGTACCTATGACTGAATCTGTCTTGTTATTAGTAATAGAGTAAATAGCTGTCTGTTTTAAGGCTATCTAGTTAAAATGGGACTACTGATTTCTGTCTGTTCATAGGGAGAGTGTGGGAATAGGGAGAAAGCACATTGGGATACAGGTCCGTAGAGGGGAAGAGGGCTAATGAACCAACAGAAGTAGGGGTAGCTAAGTGCACTCAGTAGACTGATGTGCCAAGAGAAGACAGCAACACTACAAACAACTGGAAGAGAAGGTACTAAGTACCCTGGCTTCCTCTCAGGCCTTCCTCGATGGACTCCCACAGATAGACTCCCTTGTCTTGTTGTCACGAGTCTTAGTGTCGTAGACGTGTATTAGCATATCCACTGGGAGTATAACATATGTGAGCAGAGCCCTCTCTATGACATCAGAGCCCTCTCTATGACATCAGAGAGGACTGCTGTAACCTGTATGGAACTTTTTACTTGTGATCTATTTGGACTTATATAGCGCCTTTATCCAAAGCGCTTTACAACGGCCTCTCATTCACCCATTCACACACACATGCACACACCAATGGCGGCCTGCGGCCTCGTACCTATGACTGAATCTGTCTTGTTATTAGTAATAGAGTAAATAGCTGTCTGTTTTAAGGCTATCTAGTTCACATTGGACTACTGATACCTGTCTGTTCATAGGGAGAGTGTGGGAATAGGGAGAAAGCACATTGGGATATAGGTCCGTAGAGGGGAAGAGGGCTAATGAACCAACAGAAGTAGGGGTAGCTAAGTGCACTCAGTAGACTGATGTGCCAAGAGAAGACAGCAACACTACAAACAACTGGAAGAGAAGGTACTAAGTACCCTGGCTTCCTCTCAGGCCTTCCTCGATGGACTCCCACAGATAGACTCCCTTGTCTTGTTGTCACGAGTCTTAGTGTCGTAGACTTGTATTAGCATATCCACTGGGAGTATAACATAATGTGAGCAGAGCCCTCTCTATGACATCAAAACCCTCTCTATGACATCAGAGAGGACTGCTGTAACCTGTATAGAACGTTTTACTTGTGATCTATTTGGACTTATATAGCGCCTTTATCCAAAGCGCTTTACAACGGCCTCTCATTCACCCATTCAGACACACATTCACACACCAATGGCGGCCTGCGGCCTCGTACCTATGACTGAATCTGTCTTGTTATTAGTAATAGAGTAAATAGCTGTCTGTTTTAAGGCTATCTAGGTAAAATTGGACTACTGATGCCTGTCTGTTCATAGGGAGAGTGTGGGAATAGGGAGAAAGCACATTGGGATATAGGTCCGTAGAGGGGAAGAGGGCTAATGAACCAACAGAAGTAGGGGTAGCTAAGTGCACTCAGTAGACTGATGTGCCAAGAGAAGACAGCAACACTACAAACAACTGGAAGAGAAGGTACTAAGTACCCTGGCTTCCTCTCAGGCCTTCCTCGATGGACTCCCACAGATAGACTCCCTTGTCTTGTTGTCACGAGTCTTAGTGTCGTAGACTTGTATTAGCATATCCACTGGGAGTATAACATAATGTGAGCAGAGCCCTCTCTATGACATCAGAGCCCTCTCTATGACATCAGAGAGGACTGCTGTAACCTGTATGGAACTTTTTACTTGTGATCTATTTGGACTTATATAGCGCCTTTATCCAAAGCGCTTTACAACGGCCTCTCATTCACCCATTCACACACACATTCACACACCAATGGCGGCCTGCGGCCTCGTACCTATGACTGAATCTGTCTTGTTATTAGTAATAGAGTAAATAGCTGTCTGTTTTAAGGCTATCTAGTTAAAATTGGACTACTGATACCTGTCTGTTCATAGGGAGAGTGTGGGAATAGGGAGAAAGCACATTGGGATATAGGTCCGTAGAGGGGAAGAGGGCTAATGAACCAACAGAAGTAGGGGTAGCTAAGTGCACTCAGTAGACTGATGTGCCAAGAGAAGACAGCAACACTACAAACAACTGGAAGAGAAGGTACTAAGTACCCTGGCTTCCTCTCAGGCCTTCCTCGATGGACTCCCACAGATAGACTCCCTTGTCTTGTTGTCACGAGTCTTAGTGTCGTAGACTTGTATTAGCATATCCACTGGGAGTATAACATAATGTGAGCAGAGCCCTCTCTATGACATCAGAGCCCTCTCTATGACATCAGAGAGGACTGCTGTAACCTGTATGGAACTTTTTACTTGTGATCTATTTGGACTTATATAGCGCCTTTATCCAAAGCGCTATACAACGGCCTCTCATTCACCCATTCACACACACATTCACACACCAATGGCGGCCTGCGGCCTCGTACCTATGACTGAATCTGTCTTGTTATTAGTAATAGAGTAAATAGCTGTCTGTTTTAAGGCTATCTAGTTCAAATGGAACTACTGATTTCTGTCTGTTCATAGGGAGAGTGTGGGAATAGGGAGAAAGCACATTGGGATATAGGTCCGTAGAGGGGAAGAGGGCTAATGAACCAACAGAAGTAGGGGTAGCTAAGTGCACTCAGTAGACTGATGTGCCAAGAGAAGACAGCAACACTACAAACAACTGGAAGAGAAGGTACTAAGTACCCTGGCTTCCTCTCAGGCCTTCCTCGATGGACTCCCACAGATAGACTCCCTTGTCTTGTTGTCACGAGTCTTAGTGTCGTAGACTTGTATTAGCATATCCACTGGGAGTATAACATAATGTGAGCAGAGCCCTCTCTATGACATCAGAGCCCTCTCTATGACATCAGAGAGGACTGCTGTAACCTGTATGGAACTTTTTACTTGTGATCTATTTGGACTTATATAGCGCCTTTATCCAAAGCGCTTTACAACGGCCTCTCATTCACCCATTCACACACACATTCACACACCAATGGCGGCCTGCGGCCTCGTACCTATGACTGAATCTGTCTTGTTATTAGTAATAGAGTAAATAGCTGTCTGTTTTAAGGCTATCTAGTTAAAATTGGACTACTGATACCTGTCTGTTCATAGGGAGAGTGTGGGAATTCATAGCTTTCAGTCACGTGGTTTCTTCCCTAGCAACCACCAACCTGACGGGCAAAAAGGATCATAGCAACATCGCGCAACATGGCGATTGGACGCAATTTACCGGCTGCCTACTATTTAGACCACCTCCCCCATGAAGAACTATCAAGATACACGGAAAAGCTACACATATTGGGCACTTGCGACCCATATTTAGCCCCCGCGGCTGTGTTTGAACCACTAAATGCAGCTAAGTCCCTGCCTGATCTCGTGTTCGGTGACATCTGGATATATCTGGTGGAGAATCCATCCCCATACACCGCAGCCAGGATGAAGGCTTTTAAAAGCACCGAAAGCTACAAATATTTCCACTCTGGTTGGGTAACTAATGCTGGCGTGTGGAAAGTGAAGAATTTCTTCATCGTCAAAGCCAAGGTTAGTGACGTTAAATTAGCCAATGCTATCGGTATGCTAGCTAACGTTACGTTACGGTCAGTGGTAAGCTAGCTCTAGCCTCTTGTCAAAGCGAAGGTGCCTAACGTTTGCCTTTGGTTATGCTACGTTGTCTAATCTAACGTTACACAGCTAAATTACTCTCTTGTGCTAGATAGCTCTAATTTTGGTAGATAGTTACGTTGATCACAGATGTTTACAGCTGGTGACAGGGCTGACATTGATGAAATGAAATCTAAACAAAACCTCTGTCCGTGTCAGGTGAACCATTCCTACTGCCTCAATGATCCACCACTGACAGCATGGGTTGCTGTGGAAAAGGACGGATTAATCCGATTTGGTCACTGTGTCTGCATGGCAGGATTAGGAGAAGTTTGCTCCCACATAGGTGCCATAACCTATGCCCTGCTTGCAGCTGTGAACAGGTATGATTTGATTTGATTCAACAAATGCATTATACATCACAGTAAAGTCATTTGTTAGGGACGTCACGACAAAGTTCGGGACTTATTTCCAGTGTGGTTCGCTTTACTACATCCAATTACATGCAGGCTAGATGGCACTGCATGCACTGAAAAGGCCTGCAGCTGGATTGAGCCCAGTATGGCATCCTTGAAACCAGCTGACTTAGATAGATAGATAGATAGATAGACTTTATTTGTCATTGCTACAGTACAGGTACCAAACAACGAAATTTAGGAGGGGAGGCTCCCCTGGTGTTTAGGAAAGGAAAAAGAAACACATTTTGGAAAAAGCATAGATGCATAAAAATCACAAGAAGGTAAGGAGCTGGTTTACATCAATAGAGGCTATGTACATGTAACGGAGTAGAAAGGGCAAGTTCAATTATAGCTAAAATAGGTATAAACTGCGCCCTCTAGGGGTTTAATGACGTGGTATACCCGGGGTGTGTCCGTGACCCGGATGCTGTGTCCGTGACCCGGATGCTGTGTAAATATAGCTGGACAGTGCAATTGCACGGGACGTAACGTGATCTCCCTCAGTGCATTCTTAACCACTGATGCGGTAAGGTCATGTTTTCTGCAGGGTCTGAGATCGCATATAATTTAAGAGATTATTAATGTACCTATGTTTTATTTGAATGTTTGATAAGTAAGATAGCTGTTTTGAGTTTCCCATTCATAGTATGTTAGTTTGGAACATATCACAAGTTTGTTAATGTGAGTTTTCTGTTGTTAACAATGATGGCGCTAACGTGAATGTCCGTGTGTAACATCATTTTAGAATGTAGCTCGATGACCCTGCAAGTCCCGTGTCCAGAAATTGATGCACTGTTTTCTACAGGTAATATTATTATTGTTGTGTTATTATATGTCTGTTGTTCTGTTAGTAGACCGTATTGTATGAGGTTGGGTCTTCCACCTCGCTAGTTTGCAACATGCTCGCGGCTTACCTAGCAGTCAGGTTGCAGCCATTGTTGCACGTGGTGCGCATGCGTATTCCAAGTGCGTGGTTTTTCCATGCATTTGGATGTTATGATTTCTTGTTGTTGTTGTTAAATGAATACCACTATATGATCACACAAGTGAAGATTTATGTAGTCTACACATTTTGTATTTTTGTTTCATATTATTGTTATAATTTGTGTAGTATGAGTGACTACTGTATGCTCAGTTCATTCTTAACCACTGATGCGAATGTAGCTCGATGACCCTGCAAGTCCCGTGTCCAGAAATTGATGCACTGTTTTCTACAGAATAAATGAACGTGAGCCATCCAGCTGAGAGTGATTCATGAAAAGATACACCCCGTCACATACACAATCCACTGTACTATACTGCACAGATAGTCAACTAGGGTTGTCATATTTCACAGAAAGTATTTTTTCACATTTTTTTAAAGTGTCACAGTTTGCAGGCTTGAAAATGTACATGTTTGTGCCTCAGCACTAGCTGCCATACAATCCGTCCGGACTGTCCTGGGCCCAGAACTTAGGCCTTTTCTGTGTTCAGGGCCTTGACGGCCCTGTGGTAGAAGCTGTCCTTCAGTCTGTTTGTCTTAGCGGCCGGGGTCCTGTACCTCCTGTTCGAGGGCAGCTTGACAAAGTGTTCGTGCCCAGGGTGGGTCGGGTCCTTGGAGATCTTGGAGGCCCTCCTGAGACAGCGTGTTTTGTACAGCTCCTCCAGAGAGGGGAGGGGGGCGCCGGTGATCCTCTGTGCTGTTCTCACGACTCTCTGTAGATCGCTTCTCTCCACTGCCGTGCAGCTGTGGTACCAGTTGGAGATGCCGAAGGTGAGGATACTCTCCACTGCGCCGTGGTAGAAGGCCACCAGCATCTCCTGCTTGCTGTGTTGTTTCTTGAGGCATCTCAGGGTGTATAGCCGCTGTTGTGCCCTCTTGATGGTGCCTTTAGTGTTGTCCTTCCAGGCCAGGTCATCCCGCATGTTGTGTCCCAGGAATCGGAGGTTTGAGACTATCTCCACGCTCTCTCCGTCGATGAGCAGGGGCTGGATCTCGGACTTTTTCCTCCTGAAGTCTACGATGAATTCCTGGGTCTTTGACTTGTTTAGCAGCAGGTTGTTAACCTTGCACAGCTTGCTCAATTGCTCTACCTCATCCCTGTACGCCGCCTCGTCCCCCCCCCGAGATACATCCCACCACGGTGGTGTCATCTGCAAACTTTACGATGTAGTTGCTGGGGTGGATGGGGGTGAAGTCGTGGGTGTAGAGGTTGTAGAGGATGGGGCTTAGCACGCAGCCCTGGGGTGACCCAGTGCTGAGGCTGAGGGCTGTGGAGGTGTGGGGGCCCACCCGCACCCTCTGGGGGCGGTCGGTCAGGAAGTCCTTGATCCACGCACATATAGAGTGTGATAGACCCAGGTCTAGTAGTTTGGTCACTAGCCTGTCTGGAAGGATGGTGTTAAAGGCGGAGCTGAAGTCCACGAAGAGCAGTCTCGCGTAGCTGTTTCCCCTCTCCAGGTGGGATAGAGTGGCGTGGAGAGTCGTCGCTATGGCGTCCTCTGTGGACCTGTGGGCTCTGTAGGCGAACTGGTATGGATCCAGGTTGGGCGAGAGGCGTGTGAGTATGTGGGCCCGGACTAGTTTCTCGAAGCACTTCATGATGATTGGTGTGAGTGCCACCGGGCGGTAGTCGTTTAGGCAGCTCACCGTGCTTTTCTTCGGGACTGGAATGATAGTTGAGGTTTTCAGGCAGGGTGGGACGGTGGCCTGGGACAGGGACTGGTTAAAGATGTTGGTGAAAACCCCGGCCAGCTGGTCGGCGCAGTCTCTCAGCACCCGTCCCAGGACGCCATCCGGCCCCGAGGCTTTCCTGGGGTCCACCGCCTTCAGTACGCGTCTCACCTCGTGCTCTGTGAGGGTGAGGCTGCTGAGAGCTGGAGAGAGTGGTGTCTGTGTTGTGGTTACCTCCGTTCGCCCCTCGTCGAACCGGGCGTAGAAGGTGTTCAGCTGCGGCTGTGAGCCTGTTGGCTCTGAAGTTTGTCATCTGCTGAACCCCCTGCCACATCCGCCTGGAGTCGTTGCTCAGGAGGCATTCCTCAATCTTCTCTCTGTGCTCTGCCTTGGCCGCTTTGATGCCGCGCTTTAGGTTGGCCCTGGTGGAGCTGTACAGCGGTGTGCGCTTCCCTGCGATGAAGGCGTTGTCCCTCTCATTTAACAGTTTTTGGACCTTCCCAGTCATCCATGGCTTCGTGTTGGGGTAGACCCGGACCCGTTTGTCCACGGTGACTGAGTTGGTGCAGTTCACTATGTGGTTCAGAACCGACGACGTGTACTGTTCTAGGTCCTCATGCTCATATTCCTGCCATAGGGTGTCATTTAGGCAGATCTGCAGTGGAGCGGACCCTTCTGGCCAGGTTCTGACAGTCTTAGTGGTGGTGGGAGCACTTTTCCCCATTGTGGTGTATGCAGGAATCAGGAGGATTGACACATGGTCAGACATGCCTAGATGAGCTAGCGGACTAGCCTTGTAAGCACGTTTGATGTTGGTGTATACCTTATCCAGTGTTTTTTCTCCTCTCGTTGCACATTTTACATGCTGGTAGAACTTGGGTAGTACTGCCTTCAGGTCGACATGATTAAAGTCCCCCGCTATGATGTGGATAGCCTGTGGATCAGTACTTTGTTGGCTACTAATGACGTTGTATAGTCGCGCCAATGCTACTTTGCTGTCTGAGCTAGGTGCAATATACACACATGTAATTAGCACCGCGTTAAACTCCCTAGGCAGGTATGTGGGTCGGCATTTAACAGTCAAGTATTCTAGGTCTGGGGAACAGTGGCTACTTACAGTTTTCGTGTTTAAGCACCAGCTATCCTTCGACTTGTATGCTGAAGCGAGCCAGATAAGGTTTACAAAGGTCCAGCGAAAGAGAGAAGCTGCTGGCTGGGGTGACCTCCCCCCAGCAAAGATACCACCTCCAACCCCTGATGAATGTACAGCATTCTACAGCATGCTGCATGCAACTGAAGACAGGGAGAAAAAAACAGTGAAAAGCTGCATCCTGTCTGTTGTCCCTGGCCATGCAGAGAGGTTAACACTAAATAATAATGATTGTTTGGTTTCCCAAAAAATAACTAACATGCCATGCCATCTTTAGACACACTTTATGATAATAATTCATTGCATTTATATGGCAACTTTTCTCAGCACCAATAACAATTTACAATGGTCTTTTCATTCACACTCAGGTTCATACCAAGGGCAGTGCAGCTGAACATCCCTGCACCTTTAAGCCAACTGTACATGCCCCAGTATCGAGCTTTATCAGACAAAGAACTACAGGCAAAGAGTGAAGAGATCTTTACAGGGTTGAGTTTGACAGAAGAACAGGTAGGCTACATTTAGGCCACATCAGTCAGTAAATTTGGTCATATCCACATGTCACAAACGTGTTACTAAACCTTATTTCTTTCAAATAGTGCCACGTGATAGAGAAGGAGACACAATTTCAAGCAAAATGTGCCATGTGGTTTGAGCAGAAGGCAGGAAGGGTGACTGCTTCCAACATACGAGCAGTCTGCCACACTGACCCAGTCAAACCATCAGTCTCCCTGCTGAAGAAAGTGTGCTATCCTGTCGCCTACAAGGATACAAAGAAAACACCACATTCCCTCAGGTATTCACAGCCACTTAGGTACTCACATCGACAGCGATCTAGGGGATGTAAGAGAAAATTATCATATGCAATACTTGACTTGGGCTAGAACAATAGACACATTTAAATGACTACAAAGACTTGATTGCACAGTTTCTGCCTTTCTGTGTTCCATAAGATACATTTGAATATATGCAATTACCCTTTTGTATTCCATGCCTGTCGTTGACCCTAGAAACTCAAAACAATGCTGAGTCACTCTAGAGTGATGGCCCTGCATTGTTCATTCCAGGCCACCACTCCACCATTCCCCCTAAATCTTCATCCCCCATCACCTTTCTCGATGTACAATGAGTATATGATGATCCCTCAGTAATGTTACTGTGATAAGAGCTGTGTTCATTGCTGTCATATTAGCTGTGCACTTTGTTGTGGTAAACATGTAAGCTATTACCATAAATTGCTAAGACACACTGTTTGTGTTGTTTTTAGATGGGGTGTTGAACAGGAAGAAGAGGTTGTTAAGAAATACACCAAGCTCACGGAGAGCCAACACACCAACCTCACTGTTAACAAAGCAGGGCTGTTCATCACCCCCAAATATCCTTGGTTAGGGGCATCACCTGATGGTGTCCTAACATGTGACTGCCATGACATGGGTGTGGTGGAGGTTAAGGCACCCAGCAGCCTTCAGGGTACCACAATGGTGGAGAAAAGCAGAGACAGCACGTTTTGTCTACAACTGACTGAGGGCAAACTATCACTAAAGAGGGACCATCAGTACTATTATCAGGTGATTTTTTAAAAATCAATCTGTTTTTATATTTGCTGGTGTAAAGCATCGCAATTGTTACTTTCATTTCAAGTTGACTAAATATAATGCATTATTTATTATTAGGTCCAGACCCAAATTCACCTGACAGAAGCAAGCTACTGTGACTTCGCTGTTTGGGGACCAGGGACAGCAGACACAGAAGAAATGTACATTGAGAGAGTTCTGCCTGATTCAGACTTCTTTGACATTATCTGCGAGAAGGTCCACACATTTGTCAGGACCTGTGTACTGTAATTCCAGAGCTAGTAGGTAAAGTCTTCACAGCTCCTGTTCTAGCATCACATGCCACCAAACCAGCTGAAGGCAAGAGTTGTTACTGTGGAATGCCTGTCCTGCCTACTGATGACATACTTGAGTGTACATCAGGGATCTGTAAAACACAATACATTCACAGCGCTTGCTTAAAGATAGACACCACTAACATAAAACGATCATGTTGGAAATGCAGTGACTGTAAAAGAGAACTAGCTAAACAGAAGAGGGAGCAGAAAAAACTGAACAAACCTTGACATGTCTTCATTCATTCTATGGTATACACAGCACAAAGGACAAAAATGTTCAGATGTTAATATTTAATAAAACAATACAAATTAAAATAAAACAAACTTTCAGTACATGTTCAGTTTTTTTATTTCATTAAATGTACATAAGAATATGCAGTTTTTCCAAATGAAATGTACACATTTGTGATGAGGCATACAAAGAAATCTTCTACGGTGTGCGGGACATCCTATTTCCTAGTTTATTCTATTCACCCAGCACCTGTCGATGTGCGTACCATATACAGCTTTATCCATGTAGGTACTAACCCAAAGGAAGGGAGCAACATTTATCAGAGCGCAGCACACTTGCACTATCTTGTCTAGAGGTGTAAGAGCATGAGGATGTTCAGCTTCACACATTTGAATTCCAATTCTACTCTGAAGGATGGTGTATCTATTTCGGGCCTTACCAATGACCCTCTCCACGTGGATTCTGACAGATGCAAGCCCTCGTGTGGACTCCAACTCTACTGGACTCAGTTGCTTTTTGCCCCTTGTAAATGCTGGGATCTTAAGTTGTGCATTGAAAAGACCAACTGAATCTGCTACATCAAATCCTTGATCTGCCAATATAACATCCCCTGGGTTAAGTTTATCCAAAAACCCACATCTTTCAGTCAGGTGTTTGTCGGATGTTCTACCACCCCATCCGTTAGATATAAAAGAAACAGTTCCTTGTGGTGTGATACCAATAAGATATTTTATGGTATGGTTGTGTTTGTAATTTGAATATGTCTGTGCTCTTGCTCTTGGGTCTCCAGGCCTTTCAATAAATATCTCGAAGCAGTCAATTATACAAGCACATCTACGAAAGACCTGTCTAAATACCATAGGCATTGACAGCAATAGTTCATCTCTATTTGGCCAAAACACAAGTGCTGGAACAAGCTTGGCATTCAATGCATCAATGGTGTTTCTAAATGTTCTGCTAGCAGTTGGAACGGAGACTCTAAAGATGCAGCTAAGCAATGCAAGGGGCAGGTTCATTTTGAGTCTCATAAGGGTTAAGACAAGTTGTTGGAAAGGAGAGAGGATTGTACCAGTTGGTAACAGGGAGAAGACAAACTTAAAAATATAAACAACGTGTAATTTGGCATAGGTGGGCATTCCAGTCATTGTTATCACTTTTTCATCATCATTTTCTAAGGTGGCTTCATCAAATGTACTTAATTTGATCATGTCCTTCAGCCGACGGTTCTCTTCCCTAAGGTAGTTGCATTCCCTCTCCAGTCTTGCAACATTATCCTTGCACCTGTTGTTGTTACACTGCTCAGCCTCAGGAGCAGGTAGCTCTGGCTCCATGTCAGGTAGGCTTTGATCTGGCAGTGCTGGGGCAGCTGCATCTTGCTGCTTCTCCTCACGCTTTTTCATAATTGTGTTGTGCTGCTCGTACCTGTCCATTGCTTTCTCCCTTTTCCTCTTCTTGTTGGGTGATGTGTGCGAGAACACTGATGGAACCCAGTCAGGAGACAAAGGGTCGTCAGATTTGAAACCTATGAATCAAGGCGATAATAACGTTACGGCATTAGTAGCTAGCAACCTTTTGGCAAGCCACCTAAACAAACCATGCAGAAATGATTAACGTTAGCTATGTACAGATAATGGCTAAATGCTTTGCAATTGTAGCTAATTATATTAACATTACTTTAGCTAACTTACCTTTGATGAAATGTTCGCTGCACAGACGTGTGTGCTTTGATGGCATCCATTCTTTCTGTCCCGCTCCTGGTACACTTCGTTTGATGGCATTAATCCACACATTTCTCCTCTCTTTATTTTCTTTTTCACTCGGTATCCTATAAAGACACAACCCAGGCCTATCTCCTCGCCGGTTTGTACACCCGATTGCACAGCAACTATCTGGCATGATTGTTTTCTAACCAATGCTACTGTGTTTCCTGGTGCTCTGCAACTTCACAGGCAGTGCCTTTTGCCCGTCAGGTGGGCGTTTCCACTATGCTGTGACGTCACATGAAAGCTATGAATAGGGAGAAAGCACATTGGGATATAGGTCCGTAGAGGGGAAGAGGGCTAATGAACCAACAGAAGTAGGGGTAGCTAAGTGCACTCAGTAGACTGATGTGCCAAGAGAAGACAGCAACACTACAAACAACTGGAAGAGAAGGTACTAAGTACCCTGGCTTCCTCTCAGGCCTTCCTCGATGGACTCCCACAGATAGACTCCCTTGTCTTGTTGTCACGAGTCTTAGTGTCGTAGACTTGTATTAGCATATCCACTGGGAGTATAACATATGTGAGCAGAGCCCTCTCTATGACATCAGAGCCCTCTCTATGACATCAGAGAGGACTGCTGTAACCTGTATGGAACGTTTTACTTGTGATCTATTTGGACTTATATAGCGCCTTTATCCAAAGCGCTTTACAACGGTCTCTCATTCACCCATTCACACACACATTCACACACCAATGGCGGCCTGCGGCCTCGTACCTATGACTGAATCTGTCTTGTTATTAGTAATAGAGTAAATAGCTGTCTGTTTTAAGGCTATCTAGTTAAAATTGGACTACTGATACCTGTCTGTTCATAGGGAGAGTGTGGGAATAGGGAGAAAGCACATTGGGATATAGGTCCGTAGAGGGGAAGAGGGCTAATGAAACAACAGAAGTAGGGGTAGCTAAGTGCACTCAGTAGACTGATGTGCCAAGAGAAGACAGCAACACTACAAACAACTGGAAGAGAAGGTACTACCCTGGCTTCCTCTCAGGCCATCCTCGATGGACTCCCACAGATAGACTCCCTTGTCTTGTTGTCACGAGTCTTAGTGTCGTAGACTTGTATTAGCATATCCACTGGGAGTATAACATAATGTGAGCAGAGCCCTCTCTATGACATCAGAGCCCTCTCTATGACATCAGAGAGGACTGCTGTAACCTGTATGGAACTTTTTACTTGTGATCTATTTGGACTTATATAGCGCCTTTATCCAAAGCGCTTTACAACGGCCTCTCATTCACCCATTCACACACCCATTCACACACACATTCACACACCAATGGCGGCCTGCGGCCTCGTACCTATGACTGAATCTGTCTTGTTATTAGTAATAGAGTAAATAGCTGTCTGTTTTAAGGCTATCTAGTTAAAATTGGACTACTGATACCTGTCTGTTCATAGGGAGAGTGTGGGAATAGGGAGAAAGCACATTGGGATATAGGTCCGTAGAGGGGAAGAGGGCTAATGAACCAACAGAAGTAGGGGTAGCTAAGTGCACTCAGTAGACTGATGTGCCAAGAGAAGACAGCAACACTACAAACAACTGGAAGAGAAGGTACTAAGTACCCTGGCTTCCTCTCAGGCCTTCCTCGATGGACTCCCACAGATAGACTCCCTTGTCTTGTTGTCACGAGTCTTAGTGTCATAGACTTGTATTAGCATATCCACTGGGAGTATAACATATGTGAGCAGAGCCCTCTCTATGACATCATTGCCCTCTCTATGACATCAGAGAGGACTGCTGTAACCTGTATGGAACTTTTTACTTGTGATCTATTTGGACTTATATAGCGCCTTTATCCAAAGCGCTTTACAACGGCCGCTCATTCACCCATTCACACACACATTCACACACCAATGGCGGCCTGCGCCCTCGTACCTATGACTGAATCTGTCTTGTTATTAGTAATAGAGTAAATAGCTGTCTGTTTTAAGGCTATCTAGTTAAAATGGGACTACTGATACCTGTCTGTTCATAGGGAGAGTGTGGGAATAGGGAGAAAGCACATTGGGATATAGGTAGTGTCATAGACTTGTATTAGCATATCCACTGGGAGTATAACATATGTGAGCAGAGCCCTCTCTATGACATCAGAGCCCTCTCTATGACATCAGAGAGGACTGCTGTAACCTGTATGGAACTTTTTACTTGTGATCTATTTGGACTTATATAGCGCCTTTATCCAAAGCGCTTTACAACGGCCTCTCATTCACCCATTCACACACACATTCACACACCAATGGCGGCCTGCGGCCTCGTACCTATGACTGAATCTGTCTTGTTATTAGTAATAGAGTAAATAGCTGTCTGTTTTAAGGCTATCTAGGTAAAATTGGACTACTGATACCTGTCTGTTCATAGGGAGAGTGTGGGAATAGGGAGAAAGCACATTGGGATATAGGTCCGTAGAGGGGAAGAGGGCTAATGAACCAACAGAAGTAGGGGTAGCTAAGTGCACTCAGTAGACTGATGTGCCAAGAGAAGACAGCCACACTACAAACAACTGGAAGAGAAGGTACTAAGTACCCTGGCTTCCTCTCAGGCCTTCCTCGATGGACTCCCACAGATAGACTCCCTTGTCTTGTTGTCACGAGTCTTAGTGTCATAGACTTGTATTAGCATATCCACTGGGAGTATAACATATGTGAGCAGAGCCCTCTCTATGACATCAGAGCCCTCTCTATGACATCAGAGAGGACTGCTGTAACCTGTATGGAACTTTTTACTTGTGATCTATTTGGACTTATATAGCGCCTTTATCCAAAGCGCTATACAACGGCCTCTCATTCACACATTCACACACACATTCACACACCAATGGCGGCCTGCGGCCTCGTACCTATGACTGAATCTGTCTTGTTATTAGTAATAGAGTAAATAGCTGTCTGTTTTAAGGCTATCTAGTTCAAATGGGACTACTGATTTCTGTCTGTTCATAGGGAGAGTGTGGGAATAGGGAGAAAGCACATTGGGATATAGGTCCGTAGAGGGGAAGAGGGCTAATGAACCAACAGAAGTAGGGGTAGCTAAGTGCACTCAGTAGACTGATGTGCCAAGAGAAGACAGCAACACTACAAACAACTGGAAGAGAAGGTACTAAGTACCCTGGCTTCCTCTCAGGCCTTCCTCGATGGACTCCCACAGATAGACTCCCTTGTCTTGTTGTCACGAGTCTTAGTGTCGTAGACGTGTATTAGCATATCCACTGGGAGTATAACATATGTGAGCAGAGCCCTCTCTATGACATCAGAGCCCTCTCTATGACATCAGAGAGGACTGCTGTAACCTGTATGGAACTTTTTACTTGTGATCTATTTGGACTTATATAGCGCCTTTATCCAAAGCGCTTTACAACGGCCTCTCATTCACCCATTCACACACACACATTCACACACCAATGGCGGCCTGCGGCCTCGTACCTATGACTGAATCTGTCTTGTTATTAGTAATAGAGTAAATAGCTGTCTGTTTTAAGGCTATCTAGTTCAAATTGGACTACTGATACCTGTCTGTTCATAGGGAGAGTGTGGGAATAGGGAGAAAGCACATTGGGATATAGGTCCGTAGAGGGGAAGAGGGCTAATGAACCAACAGAAGTAGGGGTAGCTAAGTGCACTCAGTAGACTGATGTGCCAAGAGAAGACAGCAACACTACAAACAACTGGAAGAGAAGGTACTAAGTACCCTGGCTTCCTCTCAGGCCTTCCTCGATGGACTCCCACAGATAGACTCCCTTGTCTTGTTGTCACGAGTCTTAGTGTCATAGACTTGTATTAGCATATCCACTGGGAGTATAACATATGTGAGCAGAGCCCTCTCTATGACATCAGAGCCCTCTCTATGACATCAGAGAGGACTGCTGTAACCTGTATGGAACTTTTTACTTGTGATCTATTTGGACTTATATAGCGCCTTTATCCAAAGCGCTATACAACGGCCTCTCATTCACACATTCACACACACATTCACACACCAATGGCGGCCTGCGGCCTCGTACCTATGACTGAATCTGTCTTGTTATTAGTAATAAGGTAAATAGCTGTCTGTTTTAAGGCTATCTAGTTAAAATGGGACTACTGATTTCTGTCTGTTCATAGGGAGAGTGTGGGAATAGGGAGAAAGCACATTGGGATATAGGTCCGTAGAGGGGAAGAGGGCTAATGAACCAACAGAAGTAGGGGTAGCTAAGTGCACTCAGTAGACTGATGTGCCAAGAGAAGACAGCAACACTACAAACAACTGGAAGAGAAGGTACTAAGTACCCTGGCTTCCTCTCAGGCCTTCCTCGATGGACTCCCACAGATAGACTCCCTTGTCTTGTTGTCACGAGTCTTAGTGTCGTAGACGTGTATTAGCATATCCACTGGGAGTATAACATATGTGAGCAGAGCCCTCTCTATGACATCAGAGCCCTCTCTATGACATCAGAGAGGACTGCTGTAACCTGTATGGAACTTTTTACTTGTGATCTATTTGGACTTATATAGCGCCTTTATCCAAAGCGCTTTACAACGGCCTCTCATTCACCCATTCACACACACATGCACACACCAATGGCGGCCTGCGGCCTCGTACCTATGACTGAATCTGTCTTGTTATTAGTAATAGAGTAAATAGCTGTCTGTTTTAAGGCTATGTAGTTCAAATTGGACTACTGATACCTGTCTGTTCATAGGGAGAGTGTGGGAATAGGGAGAAAGCACATTGGGATATAGGTCCGTAGAGGGGAAGAGGGCTAATGAACCAACAGAAGTAGGGGTAGCTAAGTGCACTCAGTAGACTGATGTGCCAAGAGAAGACAGCAACACTACAAACAACTGGAAGAGAAGGTACTAAGTACCCTGGCTTCCTCTCAGGCCTTCCTCGATGGACTCCCACAGATAGACTCCCTTGTCTTGTTGTCACGAGTCTTAGTGTCGTAGACTTGTATTAGCATATCCACTGGGAGTATAACATAATGTGAGCAGAGCCCTCTCTATGACATCAAAACCCTCTCTATGACATCAGAGAGGACTGCTGTAACCTGTATAGAACGTTTTACTTGTGATCTATTTGGACTTATATAGCGCCTTTATCCAAAGCGCTTTACAACGGCCTCTCATTCACCCATTCAGACACACATTCACACACCAATGGCGGCCTGCGGCCTCGTACCTATGACTGAATCTGTCTTGTTATTAGTAATAGAGTAAATAGCTGTCTGTTTTAAGGCTATCTAGTTAAAATTGGACTACTGATGCCTGTCTGTTCATAGGGAGAGTGTGGGAATAGGGAGAAAGCACATTGGGATATAGGTCCGTAGAGGGGAAGAGGGCTAATGAACCAACAGAAGTAGGGGTAGCTAAGTGCACTCAGTAGACTGATGTGCCAAGAGAAGACAGCAACACTACAAACAACTGGAAGAGAAGGTACTAAGTACCCTGGCTTCCTCTCAGGCCTTCCTCGATGGACTCCCACAGATAGACTCCCTTGTCTTGTTGTCACGAGTCTTAGTGTCGTAGACTTGTATTAGCATATCCACTGGGAGTATAACATAATGTGAGCAGAGCCCTCTCTATGACATCAGAGCCCTCTCTATGACATCAGAGAGGACTGCTGTAACCTGTATGGAACTTTTTACTTGTGATCTATTTGGACTTATATAGCGCCTTTATCCAAAGCGCTTTACAACGGCCTCTCATTCACCCATTCACACACACATTCACACACCAATGGCGGCCTGCGGCCTCGTACCTATGACTGAATCTGTCTTGTTATTAGTAATAGAGTAAATAGCTGTCTGTTTTAAGGCTATCTAGTTAAAATTGGACTACTGATACCTGTCTGTTCATAGGGAGAGTGTGGGAATAGGGAGAAAGCACATTGGGATATAGGTCCGTAGAGGGGAAGAGGGCTAATGAACCAACAGAAGTAGGGGTAGCTAAGTGCACTCAGTAGACTGATGTGCCAAGAGAAGACAGCAACACTACAAACAACTGGAAGAGAAGGTACTAAGTACCCTGGCTTCCTCTCAGGCCTTCCTCGATGGACTCCCACAGATAGACTCCCTTGTCTTGTTGTCACGAGTCTTAGTGTCGTAGACTTGTATTAGCATATCCACTGGGAGTATAACATATGTGAGCAGAGCCCTCTCTATGACATCAGAGCCCTCTCTATGACATCAGAGAGGACTGCTGTAACCTGTATGGAACGTTTTACTTGTGATCTATTTGGACTTATATAGCGCCTTTATCCAAAGCGCTTTACAACGGCCTCTCATTCACCCATTCACACACACATTCACACACCAATGGCGGCCTGCGGCCTCGTACCTATGACTGAATCTGTCTTGTTATTAGTAATAGAGTAAATAGCTGTCTGTTTTAAGGCTATCTAGTTAACATTGGACTACTGATACCTGTCTGTTCATAGGGAGAGTGTGGGAATAGGGAGAAAGCACATTGGGATATAGGTCCGTAGAGGGGAAGAGGGCTAATGAACCAACAGAAGTAGGGGTAGCTAATTGCACTCAGTAGACTGATGTGCCAAGAGAAGACAGCAACACTACAAACAAATGGAAGAGAAGGTACTAAGTACCCTGGCTTCCTCTCAGGCCTTCCTCGATGGACTCCCACAGATAGACTCCCTTGTCTTGTTGTCACGAGTCTTAGTGTCGTAGACTTGTATTAGCATATCCACTGGGAGTATAACATATGTGAGCAGAGCTCTCTCTATGACATCAGAGCCCTCTCTATGACATCAGAGAGGACTGCTGTAACCTGTATGGAACGTTTTACTTGTGATCTATTTGGACTTATATAGCGCCTTTATCCAAAGCGCTTTACAACGGCCTCTCATTTACCCATTCACACACACATTCACACACCAATGGCGGCCTGCGGCCTCGTACCTATGACTGAATCTGTCTTGTTATTAGTAATAGAGTAAATAGCTGTCTGTTTTAAGGCTATCTAGTTAACATTGGACTACTGATACCTGTCTGTTCATAGGGAGAGTGTGGGAATAGGGAGAAAGCACATTGGGATATAGGTCCGTAGAGGGGAAGAGGGCTAATGAACCAACAGAAGTAGCGGTAGCTAAGTGCACTCAGTAGACTGATGTGCCAAGAGAAGACAGCAACACTACAAACAACTGGAAGAGAAGGTACTAAGTACCCTGGCTTCCTCTCAGGCCTTCCTCGATGGACTCCCACAGATAGACTCCCTTGTCTTGTTGTCACGAGTCTTAGTGTCGTAGACTTGTATTAGCATATCCACTGGGAGTATAACATATGTGAGCAGAGCCCTCTCTATGACATCAGAGCCCTCTCTATGACATCAGAGAGGACTGCTGTAACCTGTATGGAACTTTTTACTTGTGATCTATTTGGACTTATATAGCGCCTTTATCCAAAGCGCTATACAACGGCCTCTCATTCACCCATTCACACACACATTCACACACCAATGGCGGCCTGCGGCCTCGTACCTATGACTGAATCTGTCTTGTTATTAGTAATAGAGTAAATAGCTGTCTGTTTTAAGGCTATCTAGTTCAAATGGAACTACTGATTTCTGTCTGTTCATAGGGAGAGTGTGGGAATAGGGAGAAAGCACATTGGGATATAGGTCCGTAGAGGGGAAGAGGGCTAATGAACCAACAGAAGTAGGGGTAGCTAAGTGCACTCAGTAGACTGATGTGCCAAGAGAAGACAGCAACACTACAAACAACTGGAAGAGAAGGTACTAAGTACCCTGGCTTCCTCTCAGGCCTTCCTCGATGGACTCCCACAGATAGACTCCCTTGTCTTGTTGTCACGAGTCTTAGTGTCGTAGACTTGTATTAGCATATCCACTGGGAGTATAACATAATGTGAGCAGAGCCCTCTCTATGACATCAGAGCCCTCTCTATGACATCAGAGAGGACTGCTGTAACCTGTATGGAACTTTTTACTTGTGATCTATTTGGACTTATATAGCGCCTTTATCCAAAGCGCTTTACAACGGCCTCTCATTCACCCATTCACACACACATTCACACACCAATGGCGGCCTGCGGCCTCGTACCTATGACTGAATCTGTCTTGTTATTAGTAATAGAGTAAATAGCTGTCTGTTTTAAGGCTATCTAGTTAAAATTGGACTACTGATACCTGTCTGTTCATAGGGAGAGTGTGGGAATAGGGAGAAAGCACATTGGGATATAGGTCCGTAGAGGGGAAGAGGGCTAATGAACCAACAGAAGTAGGGGTAGCTAATTGCACTCAGTAGACTGATGTGCCAAGAGAAGACAGCAACACTACAAACAACTGGAAGAGAAGGTACTAAGTACCCTGGCTTCCTCTCAGGCCTTCCTCGATGGACTCCCACAGATAGACTCCCTTGTCTTGTTGTCACGAGTCTTAGTGTCGTAGACTTGTATTAGCATATCCACTGGGAGTATAACATAATGTGAGCAGAGCCCTCTCTATGACATCAGAGCCCTCTCTATGACATCAGAGAGGACTGCTGTAACCTGTATGGAACTTTTTACTTGTGATCTATTTGGACTTATATAGCGCCTTTATCCAAAGCGCTTTACAACGGCCTCTCATTCACCCATTCACACACACATTCACACACCAATGGCGGCCTGCGGCCTCGTACCTATGACTGAATCTGTCTTGTTATTAGTAATAGAGTAAATAGCTGTCTGTTTTAAGGCTATCTAGTTAAAATTGGACTACTGATACCTGTCTGTTCATAGGGAGAGTGTGGGAATAGGGAGAAAGCACATTGGGATATAGGTCCGTAGAGGGGAAGAGGGCTAATGAACCAACAGAAGTAGGGGTAGCTAAGTGCACTCAGTAGACTGATGTGC
This sequence comes from Nansenia antarctica, assembly GCF_963989245.1. Classification (NCBI taxonomy): domain Eukaryota; kingdom Metazoa; phylum Chordata; class Actinopteri; order Argentiniformes; family Microstomatidae; genus Nansenia; species Nansenia antarctica. Next base: position 24,729,343 of record NC_137691.1, read on the forward strand.
CAAGAGAAGACAGCAACACTACAAACAACTGGAAGAGAAGGTACTAAGTACCCTGGCTTCCTCTCAGGCCTTCCTCGATGGACTCCCACAGATAGACTCCCTTGTCTTGTTGTCACGAGTCTTAGTGTCGTAGACTTGTATTAGCATATCCACTGGGAGTATAACATATGTGAGCAGAGCCCTCTCTATGACATCAGAGCCCTCTCTATGACATCAGAGAGGACTGCTGTAACCTGTATGGAACGTTTTACTTGTGATCTATTTGGACTTATATAGCGCCTTTATCCAAAGCGCTTTACAACGGCCTCTCATTCACCCATTCACACACACATTCACACACCAATGGCGGCCTGCGGCCTCGTACCTATGACTGAATCTGTCTTGTTATTAGTAATAGAGTAAATAGCTGTCTGTTTTAAGGCTATCTAGTTAAAATTGGACTACTGATACCTGTCTGTTCATAGGGAGAGTGTGGGAATAGGGAGAAAGCACATTGGGATATAGGTCCGTAGAGGGGAAGAGGGCTAATGAACCAACAGAAGTAGGGGTAGCTAATTGCACTCAGTAGACTGATGTGCCAAGAGAAGACAGCAACACTACAAACAACTGGAAGAGAAGGTACTAAGTACCCTGGCTTCCTCTCAGGCCTTCCTCGATGGACTCCCACAGATAGACTCCCTTGTCTTGTTGTCACGAGTCTTAGTGTCGTAGACTTGTATTAGCATATCCACTGGGAGTATAACATAATGTGAGCAGAGCCCTCTCTATGACATCAGAGCCCTCTCTATGACATCAGAGAGGACTGCTGTAACCTGTATGGAACTTTTTACTTGTGATCTATTTGGACTTATATAGCGCCTTTATCCAAAGCGCTTTACAACGGCCTCTCATTCACCCATTCACACACACATTCACACACCAATGGCGGCCTGCGGCCTCGTACCTATGACTGAATCTGTCTTGTTATTAGTAATAGAGTAAATAGCTGTCTGTTTTAAGGCAATCTTGTTAAAATTGGACTACTGATACCTGTCTGTTCATAGGGAGAGTGTGGGAATAGGGAGAAAGCACATTGGGATATAGGTCCGTAGAGGGGAAGAGGGCTAATGAACCAACAGAAGTAGGGGTAGCTAAGTGCACTCAGTAGACTGATGTGCCAAGAGAAGACAGCAACACTACAAACAACTGGAAGAGAAGGTACTAAGTACCCTGGCTTCCTCTCAGGCCTTCCTCGATGGACTCCCACAGATAGACTCCCTTGTCTTGTTGTCACGAGTCTTAGTGTCGTAGACTTGTATTAGCATATCCACTGGGAGTATAACATATGTGAGCAGAGCCCTCTCTATGACATCAGAGCCCTCTCTATGACATCAGAGAGGACTGCTGTAACCTGTATGGAACGTTTTACTTGTGATCTATTCGGACTTATATAGCGCCTTTATCCAAAGCGCTTTACAACGGCCTCTCATTCACCCATTCACACACACATTCACACACCAATGGCGGCCTGCGGCCTCGTACCTATGACTGAATCTGTCTTGTTATTAGTAATAGAGTAAATAGCTGTCTGTTTTAAGGCTATCTAGTTAACATTGGACTACTGATACCTGTCTGTTCATAGGGAGAGTGTGGGAATAGGGAGAAAGCACATTGGGATATAGGTCCGTAGAGGGGAAGAGGGCTAATGAACCAACAGAAGTAGGGGTAGCTAAGTGCACTCAGTAGACTGATGTGCCAAGAGAAGACAGCAACACTACAAACAACTGGAAGAGAAGGTACTAAGTACCCTGGCTTCCTCTCAGGCCTTCCTCGATGGACTCCCACAGATAGACTCCCTTGTCTTGTTGTCACGAGTCTTAGTGTCGTAGACTTGTATTAGCATATCCACTGGGAGTATAACATAATGTGAGCAGAGCCCTCTCTATGACATCAGAGCCCTCTCTATGACATCAGAGAGGACTGCTGTAACCTGTATGGAACTGTTTACTTGTGATCTATTTGGACTTATATAGCGCCTTTATCCAAAGCGCTTTACAACGGCCTCTCATTCACCCATTCACACACACATTCACACACCAATGGCGGCCTGCGGCCTCGTACCTATGACTGAATCTGTCTTGTTATTAGTAATAGAGTAAATAGCTGTCTGTTTTAAGGCTATCTAGTTAAAATTGGACTACTGATACCTGTCTGTTCATAGGGAGAGTGTGGGAATAGGGAGAAAGCACATTGGGATATAGGTCCGTAGAGGGGAAGAGGGCTAATGAACCAACAGAAGTAGGGGTAGCTAAGTGCACTCAGTAGACTGATGTGCCAAGAGAAGACAGCAACACTACAAACAACTGGAAGAGAAGGTACTAAGTACCCTGGCTTCCTCTCAGGCCTTCCTCGATGGACTCCCACAGATAGACTCCCTTGTCTTGTTGTCACGAGTCTTAGTGTCGTAGACTTGTATTAGCATATCCACTGGGAGTATAACATATGTGAGCAGAGCCCTCTCTATGACATCAGAGCCCTCTCTATGACATCAGAGAGGACTGCTGTAACCTGTATGGAACGTTTTACTTGTGATCTATTTGGACTTATATAGCGCCTTTATCCAAAGCGCTTTACAACGGCCTCTCATTCACCCATTCACACACACATTCACACACCAATGGCGGCCTGCGGCCTCGTACCTATGACTGAATCTGTCTTGTTATTAGTAATAGAGTAAATAGCTGTCTGTTTTAAGGCTATCTAGTTAACATTGGACTACTGATACCTGTCTGTTCATAGGGAGAGTGTGGGAATAGGGAGAAAGCACATTGGGATATAGGTCCGTAGAGGGGAAGAGGGCTAATGAACCAACAGAAGTAGGGGTAGCTAATTGCACTCAGTAGACTGATGTGCCAAGAGAAGACAGCAACACTACAAACAACTGGAAGAGAAGGTACTAAGTACCCTGGCTTCCTCTCAGGCCTTCCTCGATGGACTCCCACAGATAGACTCCCTTGTCTTGTTGTCACGAGTCTTAGTGTCGTAGACTTGTATTAGCATATCCACTGGGAGTATAACATAATGTGAGCAGAGCCCTCTCTATGACATCAGAGCCCTCTCTATGACATCAGAGAGGACTGCTGTAACCTGTATGGAACTTTTTACTTGTGATCTATTTGGACTTATATAGCGCCTTTATCCAAAGCGCTTTACAACGGCCTCTCATTCACCCATTCACACACACATTCACACACCAATGGCGGCCTGCAGCCTCGTACCTATGACTGAATCTGTCTTGTTATTAGTAATAGAGTAAATAGCTGTCTGTTTTAAGGCTATCTAGTTAACATTGGACTACTGATACCTGTCTGTTCATAGGGAGAGTGTGGGAATAGGGAGAAAGCACATTGGGATATAGGTCCGTAGAGGGGAAGAGGGCTAATGAACCAACAGAAGTAGGGGTAGCTAAGTGCACTCAGTAGACTGATGTGCCAAGAGAAGACAGCAACACTACAAACAACTGGAAGAGAAGGTACTAAGTACCCTGGCTTCCTCTCAGGCCTTCCTCGATGGACTCCCACAGATAGACTCCCTTGTCTTGTTGTCACGAGTCTTAGTGTCGTAGACTTGTATTAGCATATCCACTGGGAGTATAACATAATGTGAGCAGAGCCCTCTCTATGACATCAGAGCCCTCTCTATGACATCAGAGAGGACTGCTGTAACCTGTATGGAACTTTTTACTTGTGATCTATTTGGACTTATATAGCGCCTTTATCCAAAGCGCTTTACAACGGCCTCTCATTCACCCATTCACACACACATTCACACACCAATGGCGGCCTGCGGCCTCGTACCTATGACTGAATCTGTCTTGTTATTAGTAATAGAGTAAATAGCTGTCTGTTTTAAGGCTATCTAGTTAAAATTGGACTACTGATACCTGTCTGTTCATAGGGAGAGTGTGGGAATAGGGAGAAAGCACATTGGGATATAGGTCCGTAGAGGGGAAGAGGGCTAATGAAACAACAGAAGTAGGGGTAGCTAAGTGCACTCAGTAGACTGATGTGCCAAGAGAAGACAGCAACACTACAAACAACTGGAAGAGAAGGTACTACCCTGGCTTCCTCTCAGGCCATCCTCGATGGACTCCCACAGATAGACTCCCTTGTCTTGTTGTCACGAGTCTTAGTGTCGTAGACTTGTATTAGCATATCCACTGGGAGTATAACATAATGTGAGCAGAGCCCTCTCTATGACATCAGAGCCCTCTCTATGACATCAGAGAGGACTGCTGTAACCTGTAAGGAACTTTTTACTTGTGATCTATTTGGACTTATATAGCGCCTTTATCCAAAGCGCTTTACAACGGCCTCTCATTCACCCATTCACACACCCATTCACACACACATTCACACACCAATGGCGGCCTGCGGCCTCGTACCTATGACTGAATCTGTCTTGTTATTAGTAATAGAGTAAATAGCTGTCTGTTTTAAGGCTATCTAGTTAAAATTGGACTACTGATACCTGTCTGTTCATAGGGAGAGTGTGGGAATAGGGAGAAAGCACATTGGGATATAGGTCCGTAGAGGGGAAGAGGGCTAATGAACCAACAGAAGTAGGGGTAGCTAAGTGCACTCAGTAGACTGATGTGCCAAGAGAAGACAGCAACACTACAAACAACTGGAAGAGAAGGTACTAAGTACCCTGGCTTCCTCTCAGGCCTTCCTCGATGGACTCCCACAGATAGACTCCCTTGTCTTGTTGTCACGAGTCTTAGTGTCATAGACTTGTATTAGCATATCCACTGGGAGTATAACATATGTGAGCAGAGCCCTCTCTATGACATCAGAGCCCTCTCTATGACATCAGAGAGGACTGCTGTAACCTGTATGGAACTTTTAACTTGTGATCTATTTGGACTTATTAGTCCTTGGGCCAAACCATTTTTCACTACCAAATTCTGGGCAAATCCTAGATGTGATTTTCTTATTCCTATACATCCCTAGATTATGTTTTGATATGATAGACCTTTTGGATATCACCTCGTAAAGGTACGGAGTGCTTTTTTCAAAACCGGAGTTTTGCCTAGAAAAGTCCCCTGCCATATCCTGCTCCCCTTCGCATGATTCGCGCCTAGCTGTGCTGTGATTGTGATAGAGACATGAGCCCTTTCATGTTCTTTATGCGCCTGAGTCTCCTAAACACGTAGAGACCAACCCCGAGTCGATCAATGATTCCTACGATGAGCTATGGTAACTTTACCGCACCTACCCCCTACCGATGAATGCCTAATTTTTGCGGTTTTCCGGAGGTATTGTGCGGTAGGTGCGGGAAAGTTACCATAGCTCAGCGTAGGAAGCTCTGATCGACTCGGGGTTGGTCTCTACTTGTTCAGGAGACCCAGGCGCATAAAGCTAACCTGGCTCATGTCTCTATCACAAGCACAGCCCGAGCTATGCGCGACTGACGCGAAGGGGAGCAGAATATGGCCGGGGACTTTTTGATGGGTAAAACATTTTACCTAATAGATATCACCATGAGACTTCCCCAGTTGATTACTTACATTGAGACAATAATTTTTTGTATTACAAGTTTTCAGAAATGTTCTGTTTAAATATGCAAATGATGTATTATCTACTTAAAATATGAGTTAATTTGCATATCTTTAAAGAACATTTGGACCACAGATTGGATAAAGACAGTAATTAATTACTATACATCCCTAGATTATTATTTGATGTGATAGACCTTGTTGGACCTTGTTGTTAGTAGTTTAATACCTTATCCCCTCTTAAAGTATGGACTGCTGTCATTTAAAATGTGTGTTAGCCTACGTTCTGTACGGGAGTGGACCCGAATGCAGGACACTGAGGCGGAGGCAGATGAACAGTTACATTTATTTAGCCCACAAGGCAGTGAAAGCTGTAGGTGTATGGAGTCCGGTGGTAGGTGTGGTCCAAAATTGGGAGATGTTTTCTGATTTCTGCCGCCCTCAACAAAGTTCTCCATAAGTCCAGGTTTTGGGGTGACACCAGGTTTGAGTTGGAGTCATCATCAGAGCAGTGGATGATGCTGTCCATCATCAGAGCAGTGGATGATGCTGTCCATGATCAGAGCAGTGGGTGATGCTGTCCATGATCAGAGCAGTGGGTGATGCTGTCCATGATCAGAGCAGTGGGTGATGCTGTCCATGATCAGAGCAGTGGATGATGCTGTCCATGACAGAGCAGTGGATGATGCTGTCCATGATCAGAGCAGTGGATGATGCTGTCCATGATCAGAGCAGTGGATGATGCTGTCCATGATCAGAGCAGTGGATGATGCTGTCCATGACAGAGCAGTGGATGATGCTGTCCATGATCAGAGCAGTGGATGATGCTGTCCATCATCAGAGCAGTGGATGATGCTGTCCATGACAGAGCAGTGGATGATGCTGTCCATGATCAGAGCAGTGGATGATGCTGTCCATGATCAGAGCAGTGGATGATGCTGTCCATCATCAGAGCAGTGGATGATGCTGTCCATGATCAGAGCAGTGGATGATGCTGTCCATCATCAGAGCAGTGGATGATGCTGTCCATGATCAGAGCAGTGGATGATGCTGTCCATGATCAGAGCAGTGGATGATGCTGTCCATCATCAGAGCAGTGGATGATGCTGTCCATGATCAGAGCAGTGGATGATGCTGTCCATCATCAGAGCAGTGGATGATGCTGTCCATGATCAGAGCAGTGGATGATGCTGTCCATGATCAGAGCAGTGGATGATGCTGTCCATGATCAGAGCAGTGAATGATGCTGTCCATCATCAGAGCAGTGGATGATGCTGTCCATGATCAGAGCAGTGGATGATGCTGTCCATCATCAGAGCAGTGGATGATGCTGTCCATGCCGCTTTCTTGGCAGGTTGCTACAGAAAAAAAAAACTAAAACATAATAAGTTAAAAACATAGTAAAACAACTCAAAATAAATCACAAAAATGAACACAGTTCAACAGTCAAAGGCCTGTCTTAAAAGAGTCCAGGCTCTGTACTGCCCATAGCTGGCTAGGAAGGCTGTTCCACAGGCTCTGTACTGCCCTTAGCTGGCTAGGAAGGCTGTTGCACAGGCTCTGTACTGCCCTTAGCTGGCTAGGAAGGCTGTTCCACAGGCTCTGTACTGCCCTTAGCTGGCTAGGAAGGCTGTTCCACAGGCGCTGTACTGCCCTTAGCTGGCTAGGAAGGCTGTTCCACAGGCTCTGTACTGCCCTTAGCTGGCTAGGAAGGCTGTTCCACAGGCTCTGTACTGCCCTTAGCTGGCTAGGAAGGCTGTTCCACAGGCTCTGTACTGCCCTTAGCTGGCTAGGAAGGCTGTTCCACAGGCTCTGTACTGCCCTTAGCTGGCTAGGAAGGCTGTTGCACAGGCTCTGTACTGCCCTTAGCTGGCTAGGAAGGCTGTTCCACAGGCACGGCGGAGCCGAACAGAAGGCTCGGTCCCCCATGGTGCGGAGCCTGGTATTGGGGACCTGGAGGAGCAAACTGTTTGAAGACCTGAGGGTGCGGGTGGAGGTTTGTGGAGTGATGAGTGCTTGTAGATAGGGAGGTGTGTGTCCGTTGATGCATTTGTGGGTGAGAAGAAGGACTTTGTAGTCAACCCTGAATGAGACAGGGAGCCAGTGTAGTGAGTGTAGAACAGGGGTTATGTGCTTGTATTTGTGGACTCTCATCAGGATCCTGGCAGCGCTGTTCTGGATGTATGGCAGCTTCTGTATGCTTTTGCCAGGAATCCCGATGAAGAGCGGATTGCAGTAGTCAAAGGCATGGACAAGTTCTCTGCATCTGACAGGGTTAGAGTGGGACGGAGTTTGGAAATATTTCTGAGATGATAGAAGGAGGTTTTGCACAGGTGTTTTATATGGTCACTGAAGGTCAGGTGAGGGTCAAACCTAACCCCCAGATTTGAAACTGAGGAGGAGAAGAGGATGACTTGACCCTCGAAGGTGAGCTGTGATATGGGCGAAGACTGAACCTGGTGTGGGGTGCCAACAAGACGAGCTTCGGATTTGTTACTGTTTAACTGAAGGAAGTTGTTGTTCATCCATGCCTTTATCTCCTCAAGACAGGTGGTGAGACATGACATGGCTGCAGAGGGGCTTGGGGTAGTTTTAATGTAGAGCTGTGTGTCATCAGCATAACAATGGAAAGACATCCCATATCTGGTGATGACACGACCGAGGGGGAGCATGTAGGTGATGAAGAGGATGGGGCCGAGAACCGACCCCTGTGGAACACCACAGGTAACAGGGAGAAGTCTGGACTTGCATCCTCCCAGTGAGACGTATTCAGTCCTGCCAGAGAGATAGGACTGAAACCACTTCAGTGCAGAGTCTGAGAGTCCAATGGTGGTGTGGAGGCGCTCTAGGAGGATAGTGTGATCCACCATGTCAAATGCTGCTGTCAGGTCCAGGAGGATGTCATTAGCAGTTCATTCGTCACCCTTAGCATAGCCGTTTCTGTACTGTGGGCTGAGCGAAAGCCTGACTGAAATCTTTCAAACAGGTTGTTGTGTTTGAGGTGATCCTGGAGTTGGGAAGCAACTTCCTTCACTAGCACCTTGGACAGGAAGGCAAGGTTGGTGTATGACTTGAGCAGAGCAGTGGGAATGGGGTCCAGGGCGCAAGTGCATGATTTCATTCCTCTAAGGATTTCCATAATGTGGCTCTGTTGAACCTCTGTGAAACATGGGAGAGATGGCAAACTCCCAGGCGAGGGGTTGGTAGCAGAGGGAGACAGAGAGGAAGAGCTGGGCATCAGAGAGCGAATGTTGTTGACCTTGGATCTGAAAAAGTCAATGAAGCTGTTACATCGCTGCTCTGTAGCCTCAGTAGTGGGAGATGGTTGTGGCTTCAGGAGATAATTTATGGTAGAAAAAACTAGCTAGCTAGTTATAATAATAATAATAATAATAATAATAACTTGCATTTATATAGCACCTTTCAGGGAACCCAAGGTCGCTTCGTTATCTAACCAGTAACCAGCTATACATTACCACTAACTCTAAACTAGCTTGCTAACTTACCTCTAAATATGGATCTGGCTGGGGCTAAGTTAATTTATTTGAGGAGGTAAACACACACTTTATTTGTTTTAAGCACTTTGTTTTAGATTTTTATTCTGGAAAACTATGTAAATTAACGCATATTTTAAGTAGATAATGTATCATTTGTATATTTAAACATACAAATTCAGAAAACAATAAATGTACCCATCCATGGGTTTGACCTTTCATCTGACTCCGCCTCAGTGTCCTGCATTCGGGTCCACAAGTCCCCTGCCATATTTTGCTCCCCTTCACGTCAGTCGCGCATAGCTCGGGCTGTGCTTGCGATAGAGACATGAGCCATGTTAGCTTTATGCGCCTGGGTCTCCTGAACACGTAGAGACCAACCCCGAGTCGATCAGAGCTTCCTACGCTGAGCTATGGTAACTTTCCCACACCTACCGCACAATACCTCCGGAAAACCGCAAAAATTAGGCATTCATCGGTAGGGGGTAGGTGCGGTAAAGTTACCATAGCTCATCGTAGGAATCATTGATCGACTCGGGGTTGGTCTCTACGTGTTTAGGAGACTCAGGCGCATAAAGAACATGAAAAGGCTCATGTCTCTATCACAACCACAGCACAGCTAGGCGCGAATCATGCGAAGGGGAGCAAGATATGGCAGGGGACTTTTCTAGGCAAAACTCCGGTTTTGAAAAAAGCACTCCGTACCTTTACGAGGTGATAACTACTAATAAGCTGCCAATCCAAAAGGTCTATCATATCAAAACATAATCTAGGGATGTATAGGAATAAGAAAATCACATCTAGGATTTGCCCAGAATTTGGTAGTGAAATGTTCAATTTGGGGGTTTGGCCCAAGGACTATATATAGCGCCTTTATCCAAAGCGCTTTACAACGGCCTCTCATTCACCCATTTACACACACATTCACACACCAATGGCGGCCTGCGGCCTCGTACCTATGACTGAATCTGTCTTGTTATTAGTAATAGAGTAAATAGCTGTCTGTTTTAAGGCTATCTAGTTAAAATTGGACTACTGATACCTGTCTGTTCATAGGGAGAGTGTGGGAATAGGGAGAAAGCACATTGGGATATAGGTAGTGTCATAGACTTGTATTAGCATATCCACTGGGAGTATAACATATGTGAGCAGAGCCCTCTCTATGACATCAGAGCCCTCTCTATGACATCAGAGAGGACTGCTGTAACCTGTATGGAACTTTTTACTTGTGATCTATTTGGACTTATATAGCGCCTTTATCCAAAGCGCTTTACAACGGCCTCTCATTCACCCATTCACACACACATTCACACACCAATGGCGGCCTGCGGCCTCGTACCTATGACTGAATATGTCTTGTTATTAGTAATAGAGTAAATAGCTGTCTGTTTTAAGGCTATCTATTTAAATTGGACTACTGATACCTGTCTGTTCATAGGGAGAGTGTGGGAATAGGGAGAAAGCACATTGGGATATAGGTCCGTAGAGGGGAAGAGGGCTAATGAACCAACAGAAGTAGGGGTAGCTAAGTGCACTCAGTAGACTGATGTGCCAAGAGAAGACAGCAACACTACAAACAACTGGAAGAGAAGGTACTAAGTACCCTGGCTTCCTCTCAGGCCTTCCTCGATGGACTCCCACAGATAGACTCCCTTGTCTTGTTGTCACGAGTCTTAGTGTCATAGACTTGTATTAGCATATCCACTGGGAGTATAACATATGTGAGCAGAGCCCTCTCTATGACATCAGAGCCCTCTCTATGACATCAGAGAGGACTGCTGTAACCTGTATGGAACTTTTTACTTGTGATCTATTTGGACTTATATAGCGCCTTTATCCAAAGCGCTTTACAACGGTCTCTCATTCACCCATTCACAAACACATTCACACACCAATGGCGGCCTGCGGCCTCGTACCTATGACTGAATCTGTCTTGTTATTAGTAATAGAGTAAATAGCTGTCTGTTTTAAGGCTATCTAGTTAAAATTGGACTACTGATACCTGTCTGTTCATAGGGAGAGTGTGGGAATAGGGAGAAAGCACATTGGGATATAGGTCCATAGAGGGGAAGAGGGCTAATGAACCAACAGAAGTAGGGGTAGCTAAGTGCACTCAGTAGACTGATGTGCCAAGAGAAGACAGCAACACTACAAACAACTGGAAGAGAAGGTACTAAGTACCCTGGCATCCTCTCAGGGCTTCCTCGATGGACTCCCACAGATAGACTCCCTTGTCTTGTTGTCACAAGTCTTAGTGTCATAGACTTGTATTAGCATATCCACTGGGAGTATAACATATGTGAGCAGAGCCCTCTCTATGACATCAGAGCCCTCTCTATGACATCAGAGAGGACTGCTGTAACCTGTATGGAACTTTTTACTTGTGATCCATTTGGACTTATATAGCGCCTTTATCCAAAGCGCTTTACAACGGTCTCTCATTCACCCATTCACACACACATTCACACACCAATGGCGGCCTGCGGCCTCGTACCTATGACTGAATCTGTCTTGTTATTAGTAATAGAGTAAATAGCTGTCTGTTTTAAGGCTATCTAGTTAAAATGGGACTACTGATTTCTGTCTGTTCATAGGGAGAGTGTGGGAATAGGGAGAAAGCACATTGGGATATAGGTCCGTAGAGGGGAAGAGGGCTAATGAACCAACAGAAGTAGGGGTAGCTAAGTGCACTCAGTAGACTGATGTGCCAAGAGAAGACAGCAACACTACAAACAACTGGAAGAGAAGGTACTAAGTACCCTGGCTTCCTCTCAGGCCTTCCTCGATGGACTCCCACAGATAGACTCCCTTGTCTTGTTGTCACAAGTCTTAGTGTCATAGACTTGTATTAGCATATCCACTGGGAGTATAACATATGTGAGCAGAGCCCTCTCTATGACATCAGAGCCCTCTCTATGACATCAGAGAGGACTGCTGTAACCTGTATAGAACTTTTTACTTGTGATCTATTTGGACTTATATAGCGCCTTTATCCAAAGCGCTTTACAACGGCCTCTCATTCACCCATTCACACACACATTCACACACCAATGGCGGCCTGCGGCCTCGTACCTATGACTGAATCTGTCTTGTTATTAGTAATAGAGTAAATAGCTGTCTGTTTTAAGGCTATCTAGTTAAAATTGGACTACTGATACCTGTCTGTTCATAGGGAGAGTGTGGGAATAGGGAGAAAGCACATTGGGATATAGGTCCGTAGAGGGGAATAGGGCTAATGAACCAACAGAAGTAGGGGTAGCTAAGTGCACTCAGTAGACTGATGTGCCAAGAGAAGACAGCAACACTACAAACAACTGGAAGAGAAGGTACTAAGTACCCTGGCTTCCTCTCAGGCCTTCCTCGATGGACTCCCACAGATAGACTCCCTTGTCTTGTTGTCACGAGTCTTAGTGTCGTAGACTTGTATTAGCATATCCACTGGGAGTATAACATAATGTGAGCAGAGCCCTCTCTATGACATCAGAGCCCTCTCTATGACATCAGAGAGGACTGCTGTAACCTGTATGGAACTTTTTACTTGTGATCTATTTGGACTTATATAGCGCCTTTATCCAAAGCGCTTTACAACGGCCTCTCATTCACCCATTCACACACACATTCACACACCAATGGCGGCCTGCGGCCTCGTACCTATGACTGAATCTGTCTTGTTATTAGTAATAGAGTAAATAGCTGTCTGTTTTAAGGCTATCTAGTTAAAATTGGACTACTGATACCTGTCTGTTCATAGGGAGAGTGTGGGAATAGGGAGAAAGCACATTGGGATATAGGTCCGTAGAGGGGAAGAGGGCTAATGAACCAACAGAAGTAGGGGTAGCTAATTGCACTCAGTAGACTGATGTGCCAAGAGAAGACAGCAACACTACAAACAACTGGAAGAGAAGGTACTAAGTACCCTGGCTTCCTCTCAGGCCTTCCTCGATGGACTCCCACAGATAGACTCCCTTGTCTTGTTGTCACGAGTCTTAGTGTCGTAGACTTGTATTAGCATATCCACTGGGAGTATAACATAATGTGAGCAGAGCCCTCTCTATGACATCAGAGCCCTCTCTATGACATCAGAGAGGACTGCTGTAACCTGTATGGAACTTTTTACTTGTGATCTATTTGGACTTATATAGCGCCTTTATCCAAAGCGCTTTACAACGGCCTCTCATTCACCCATTCACACACACACATTCACACACCAATGGCGGCCTGCGGCCTCGTACCTATGACTGAATCTGTCTTGTTATTAGTAATAGAGTAAATAGCTGTCTGTTTTAAGGCTATCTAGTTAAAATTGGACTACTGATACCTGTCTGTTCATAGGGAGAGTGTGGGAATAGGGAGAAAGCACATTGGGATATAGGTCCGTAGAGGGGAAGAGGGCTAATGAACCAACAGAAGTAGGGGTAGCTAAGTGCACTCAGTAGACTGATGTGCCAAGAGAAGACAGCAACACTACAAACAACTGGAAGAGAAGGTACTAAGTACCCTGGCTTCCTCTCAGGCCTTCCTCGATGGACTCCCACAGATAGACTCCCTTGTCTTGTTGTCACGAGTCTTAGTGTCGTAGACTTGTATTAGCATATCCACTGGGAGTATAACATATGTGAGCAGAGCCCTCTCTATGACATCAGAGCCCTCTCTATGACATCAGAGAGGACTGCTGTAACCTGTATGGAACGTTTTACTTGTGATCTATTTGGACTTATATAGCGCCTTTATCCAAAGCGCTTTACAACGGCCTCTCATTCACCCATTCACACACACATTCACACACCAATGGCGGCCTGCGGCCTCGTACCTATGACTGAATCTGTCTTGTTATTAGTAATAGAGTAAATAGCTGTCTGTTTTAAGGCTATCTAGTTAACATTGGACTACTGATACCTGTCTGTTCATAGGGAGAGTGTGGGAATAGGGAGAAAGCACATTGGGATATAGGTCCGTAGAGGGGAAGAGGGCTAATGAACCAACAGAAGTAGGGGTAGCTAAGTGCACTCAGTAGACTGATGTGCCAAGAGAAGACAGCAACACTACAAACAACTGGAAGAGAAGGTACTAAGTACCCTGGCTTCCTCTCAGGCCTTCCTCGATGGACTCCCACAGATAGACTCCCTTGTCTTGTTGTCACGAGTCTTAGTGTCGTAGACTTGTATTAGCATATCCACTGGGAGTATAACATATGTGAGCAGAGCCCTCTCTATGACATCAGAGCCCTCTCTATGACATCAGAGAGGACTGCTGTAACCTGTGTGGAACGTTTTACTTGTGATCTATTTGGACTTATATAGCGCCTTTATCCAAAGCGCTTTACAACGGCCTCTCATTCACCCATTCACACACACATTCACACACCAATGGCGGCCTGCGGCCTCGTACCTATGACTGTATCTGTCTTGTTATTAGTAATAGAGTAAACAGCTGTCTGTTTTAAGGCTATCTAGTTAAAATTGGACTACTGATACCTGTCTGTTCATAGGGAGAGTGTGGGAATAGGGAGAAAGCACATTGGGATATAGGTAGTGTCATAGACTTGTATTAGCATATCCACTGGGAGTATAACATATGTGAGCAGAGCCCTCTCTATGACATCAGAGCCCTCTCTATGACATCAGAGAGGACTGCTGTAACCTCTATGGAACTTTTTACTTGTGATCTATTTGGACTTATATAGCGCCTTTATCCAAAGCGCTTTACAACGGCCTCTCATTCACCCATTCACACACACATTCACACACCAATGGCGGCCTGCGGCCTCGACACCTATGACTGAATCTGTCTTGTTATTAGTAATAGAGTAAAAAGCTGTCTGTTTTAAGGCTATCTAGTTAAAATTGGACTACTGATACCTGTCTGTTCATAGGGAGAGTGTGGGAATAGGGAGAAAGCACATTGGGATATAGGTCCGTAGAGGGGAAGAGGGCTAATGAACCAACAGAAGTAGGGGTAGCTAATTGCACTCAGTAGACTGATGTGCCAAGAGAAGACAGCAACACTACAAACAACTGGAAGAGAAGGTACTAAGTACCCTGGCTTCCTCTCAGGCCTTCCTCGATGGACTCCCACAGATAGACTCCCTTGTCTTGTTGTCACGAGTCTTAGTGTCGTAGACTTGTATTAGCATATCCACTGGGAGTATAACATAATGTGAGCAGAGCCCTCTCTATGACATCAGAGCCCTCTCTATGACATCAGAGAGGACTGCTGTAACCTGTATGGAACTTTTTACTTGTGATCTATTTGGACTTATATAGCGCCTTTATCCAAAGCGCTTTACAACGGCCTCTCATTCACCCATTCACACACACACATTCACACACCAATGGCGGCTTGCGGCCTCGTACCTATGACTGAATCTGTCTTGTTATTAGTAATAGAGTAAATAGCTGTCTGTTTTAAGGCTATCTAGTTAAAATTGGACTACTGATACCTGTCTGTTCATAGGGAGAGTGTGGGAATAGGGAGAAAGCACATTGGGATATAGGTCCGTAGAGGGGAAGAGGGCTAATGAACCAACAGAAGTAGGGGTAGCTAAGTGCACTCAGTAGACTGATGTGCCAAGAGAAGACAGCAACACTACAAACAACTGGAAGAGAAGGTACTAAGTACCCTGGCTTCCTCTCAGGCCTTCCTCGATGGACTCCCACAGATAGACTCCCTTGTCTTGTTGTCACGAGTCTTAGTGTCGTAGACTTGTATTAGCATATCCACTGGGAGTATAACATATGTGAGCAGAGCCCTCTCTATGACATCAGAGCCCTCTCTATGACATCAGAGAGGACTGCTGTAACCTGTATGGAACGTTTTACTTGTGATCTATTTGGACTTATATAGCGCCTTTATCCAAAGCGCTTTACAACGGCCTCTCATTCACCCATTCACACACACATTCACACACCAATGGCGGCCTGCGGCCTCGTACCTATGACTGAATCTGTCTTGTTATTAGTAATAGAGTAAATAGCTGTCTGTTTTAAGGCTATCTAGTTAACATTGGACTACTGATACCTGTCTGTTCATAGGGAGAGTGTGGGAATAGGGAGAAAGCACATTGGGATATAGGTCCGTAGAGGGGAAGAGGGCTAATGAACCAACAGAAGTAGGGGTAGCTAAGTGCACTCAGTAGACTGATGTGCCAAGAGAAGACAGCAACACTACAAACAACTGGAAGAGAAGGTACTAAGTACCCTGGCTTCCTCTCAGGCCTTCCTCGATGGACTCCCACAGATAGACTCCCTTGTCTTGTTGTCACGAGTCTTAGTGTCGTAGACTTGTATTAGCATATCCACTGGGAGTATAACATATGTGAGCAGAGCCCTCTCTATGACATCAGAGCCCTCTCTATGACATCAGAGAGGACTGCTGTAACCTGTGTGGAACGTTTTACTTGTGATCTATTTGGACTTATATAGCGCCTTTATCCAAAGCGCTTTACAACGGCCTCTCATTCACCCATTCACACACACATTCACACACCAATGGCGGCCTGCGGCCTCGTACCTATGACTGTATCTGTCTTGTTATTAGTAATAGAGTAAATAGCTGTCTGTTTTAAGGCTATCTAGTTAAAATTGGACTACTGATACCTGTCTGTTCATAGGGAGAGTGTGGGAATAGGGAGAAAGCACATTGGGATATAGGTAGTGTCATAGACTTGTATTAGCATATCCACTGGGAGTATAACATATGTGAGCAGAGCCCTCTCTATGACATCAGAGCCCTCTCTATGACATCAGAGAGGACTGCTGTAACCTCTATGGAACTTTTTACTTGTGATCTATTTGGACTTATATAGCGCCTTTATCCAAAGCGCTTTACAACGGCCTCTCATTCACCCATTCACACACACATTCACACACCAATGGCGGCCTGCGGCCTCGACACCTATGACTGAATCTGTCTTGTTATTAGTAATAGAGTAAAAAGCTGTCTGTTTTAAGGCTATCTAGTTAAAATTGGACTACTGATACCTGTCTGTTCATAGGGAGAGTGTGGGAATAGGGAGAAAGCACATTGGGATATAGGTCCGTAGAGGGGAAGAGGGCTAATGAACCAACAGAAATAGGGGTAGCTAAGTGCACTCAGTAGACTGATGTGCCAAGAGAAGACAGCAACACTACAAACAACTGGAAGAGAAGGTACTAAGTACCCTGGCTTCCTCTCAGGCCTTCCTCGATGGACTCCCACAGATAGACTCCCTTGTCTTGTTGTCACGAGTCTTAGTGTCATAGACTTGTATTAGCATATCCACTGGGAGTATAACATATGTGAGCAGAGCCCTCTCTATGACATCATTGCCCTATCTATGACATCAGAGAGGACTGCTGTAACCTGTATGGAACTTTTTACTTGTGATCTATTTGGACTTATATAGCGCCTTTATCCAAAGCGCTTTACAACGGCCTCTCATTCACCCATTCACACACACATTCACACACCAATGGCGGCCTGCGGCCTCGTACCTATGACTGAATATGTCTTGTTATTAGTAATAGAGTAAATAGCTGTCTGTTTTAAGGCTATCTAGGTAAAATTGGACTACTGATACCTGTCTGTTCATAGGGAGAGTGTGGGAATAGGGAGAAAGCACATTGGGATATAGGTCCGTAGAGGGGAAGAGGGCTAATGAACCAACAGAAGTAGGGGTAGCTAAGTGCACTCAGTAGATTGATGTGCCAAGAGAAGACAGCAACACTACAAACAACTGGAAGAGAAGGTACTAAGTGCCCTGGCTTCCTCTCAGGCCTTCCTCGATGGACTCCCACAGATAGACTCCCTTGTCTTGTTGTCACGAGTCTTAGTGTCGTAGACTTGTATTAGCATATCCACTGGGAGTATAACATATGTGAGCAGAGCCCTCTCTATGACATCATTGCCCTCTCTATGACATCAGAGAGGACTGCTGTAACCTGTATGGAACTTTTTACTTGTGATCTATTTGGACTTATATAGCGCCTTTATCCAAAGCGCTTTACAACGGCCTCTCATTCACCCATTCACACACACACATTCACACACCAATGGCGGCCTGCGGCCTCGTACCTATGACTGAATCTGTCTTGTTATTAGTAATAGAGTAAATAGCTGTCTGTTTTAAGCCTATCTAGTTAAAATTGGACTACTGATACCTGTCTGTTCATAGGGAGAGTGTGGGAATAGGGAGAAAGCACATTGGGATATAGGTCCGTAGAGGGGAAGAGGGCTAATGAACCAACAGAAGTAGGGGTAGCTAAGTGCACTCAGTAGACTGATGTGCCAAGAGAAGACAGCAACACTACAAACAACTGGAAGAGAAGGTACTAAGTACCCTGGCTTCCTCTCAGGCCTTCCTCGATGGACTCCCACAGATAGACTCCCTTGTCTTGTTGTCACGAGTCTTAGTGTCGTAGACTTGTATTAGCATATCCACTGGGAGTATAACATATGTGAGCAGAGCCCTCTCTATGACATCAGAGCCCTCTCTATGACATCAGAGAGGACTGCTGTAACCTGTATGGAACGTTTTACTTGTGATCTATTTGGACTTATATAGCGCCTTTATCCAAAGCGCTTTACAACGGCCTCTCATTCACCCATTCACACACACATTCACACACCAATGGCGGCCTGCGGCCTCGTACCTATGACTGAATCTGTCTTGTTATTAGTAATAGAGTAAATAGCTGTCTGTTTTAAGGCTATCTAGTTAACATTGGACTACTGATACCTGTCTGTTCATAGGGAGAGTGTGGGAATAGGGAGAAAGCACATTGGGATATAGGTCCGTAGAGGGGAAGAGGGCTAATGAACCAACAGAAGTAGGGGTAGCTAAGTGCACTCAGTAGACTGATGTGCCAAGAGAAGACAGCAACACTACAAACAACTGGAAGAGAAGGTACTAAGTACCCTGGCTTCCTCTCAGGCCTTCCTCGATGGACTCCCACAGATAGACTCCCTTGTCTTGTTGTCACGAGTCTTAGTGTCGTAGACTTGTATTAGCATATCCACTGGGAGTATAACATATGTGAGCAGAGCCCTCTCTATGACATCAGAGCCCTCTCTATGACATCAGAGAGGACTGCTGTAACCTGTGTGGAACGTTTTACTTGTGATCTATTTGGACTTATATAGCGCCTTTATCCAAAGCGCTTTACAACGGCCTCTCATTCACCCATTCACACACACATTCACACACCAATGGCGGCCTGCGGCCTCGTACCTATGACTGTATCTGTCTTGTTATTAGTAATAGAGTAAATAGCTGTCTGTTTTAAGGCTATCTAGTTAAAATTGGACTACTGATACCTGTCTGTTCATAGGGAGAGTGTGGGAATAGGGAGAAAGCACATTGGGATATAGGTAGTGTCATAGACTTGTATTAGCATATCCACTGGGAGTATAACATATGTGAGCAGAGCCCTCTCTATGACATCAGAGCCCTCTCTATGACATCAGAGAGGACTGCTGTAACCTCTATGGAACTTTTTACTTGTGATCTATTTGGACTTATATAGCCCCTTTATCCAAAGCGCTTTACAACGGCCTCTCATTCACCCATTCACACACACATTCACACACCAATGGCGGCCTGCGGCCTCGACACCTATGACTGAATCTGTCTTGTTATTAGTAATAGAGTAAAAAGCTGTCTGTTTTAAGGCTATCTAGTTAAAATTGGACTACTGATACCTGTCTGTTCATAGGGAGAGTGTGGGAATAGGGAGAAAGCACATTGGGATATAGGTCCGTAGAGGGGAAGAGGGCTAATGAACCAACAGAAGTAGGGGTAGCTAATTGCACTCAGTAGACTGATGTGCCAAGAGAAGACAGCAACACTACAAACAACTGGAAGAGAAGGTACTAAGTACCCTGGCTTCCTCTCAGGCCTTCCTCGATGGACTCCCACAGATAGACTCCCTTGTCTTGTTGTCACGAGTCTTAGTGTCGTAGACTTGTATTAGCATATCCACTGGGAGTATAACATAATGTGAGCAGAGCCCTCTCTATGACATCAGAGCCCTCTCTATGACATCAGAGAGGACTGCTGTAACCTGTATGGAACTTTTTACTTGTGATCTATTTGGACTTATATAGCGCCTTTATCCAAAGCGCTTTACAACGGCCTCTCATTCACCCATTCACACACACACATTCACACACCAATGGCGGCCTGCGGCCTCGTACCTATGACTGAATCTGTCTTGTTATTAGTAATAGAGTAAATAGCTGTCTGTTTTAAGGCTATCTAGTTAAAATTGGACTACTGATACCTGTCTGTTCATAGGGAGAGTGTGGGAATAGGGAGAAAGCACATTGGGATATAGGTCCGTAGAGGGGAAGAGGGCTAATGAACCAACAGAAGTAGGGGTAGCTAAGTGCACTCAGTAGACTGATGTGCCAAGAGAAGACAGCAACACTACAAACAACTGGAAGAGAAGGTACTAAGTACCCTGGCTTCCTCTCAGGCCTTCCTCGATGGACTCCCACAGATAGACTCCCTTGTCTTGTTGTCACGAGTCTTAGTGTCGTAGACTTGTATTAGCATATCCACTGGGAGTATAACATATGTGAGCAGAGCCCTCTCTATGACATCAGAGCCCTCTCTATGACATCAGAGAGGACTGCTGTAACCTGTATGGAACGTTTTACTTGTGATCTATTTGGACTTATATAGCGCCTTTATCCAAAGCGCTTTACAACGGCCTCTCATTCACCCATTCACACACACATTCACACACCAATGGCGGCCTGCGGCCTCGTACCTATGACTGAATCTGTCTTGTTATTAGTAATAGAGTAAATAGCTGTCTGTTTTAAGGCTATCTAGTTAACATTGGACTACTGATACCTGTCTGTTCATAGGGAGAGTGTGGGAATAGGGAGAAAGCACATTGGGATATAGGTCCGTAGAGGGGAAGAGGGCTAATGAACCAACAGAAGTAGGGGTAGCTAAGTGCACTCAGTAGACTGATGTGCCAAGAGAAGACAGCAACACTACAAACAACTGGAAGAGAAGGTACTAAGTACCCTGGCTTCCTCTCAGGCCTTCCTCGATGGACTCCCACAGATAGACTCCCTTGTCTTGTTGTCACGAGTCTTAGTGTCGTAGACTTGTATTAGCATATCCACTGGGAGTATAACATATGTGAGCAGAGCCCTCTCTATGACATCAGAGCCCTCTCTATGACATCAGAGAGGACTGCTGTAACCTGTGTGGAACGTTTTACTTGTGATCTATTTGGACTTATATAGCGCCTTTATCCAAAGCGCTTTACAACGGCCTCTCATTCACCCATTCACACACACATTCACACACCAATGGCGGCCTGCGGCCTCGTACCTATGACTGTATCTGTCTTGTTATTAGTAATAGAGTAAATAGCTGTCTGTTTTAAGGCTATCTAGTTAAAATTGGACTACTGATACCTGTCTGTTCATAGGGAGAGTGTGGGAATAGGGAGAAAGCACATTGGGATATAGGTAGTGTCATAGACTTGTATTAGCATATCCACTGGGAGTATAACATATGTGAGCAGAGCCCTCTCTATGACATCAGAGCCCTCTCTATGACATCAGAGAGGACTGCTGTAACCTCTATGGAACTTTTTACTTGTGATCTATTTGGACTTATATAGCGCCTTTATCCAAAGCGCTTTACAACGGCCTCTCATTCACCCATTCACACACACATTCACACACCAATGGCGGCCTGCGGCCTCGACACCTATGACTGAATCTGTCTTGTTATTAGTAATAGAGTAAAAAGCTGTCTGTTTTAAGGCTATCTAGTTAAAATTGGACTACTGATACCTGTCTGTTCATAGGGAGAGTGTGGGAATAGGGAGAAAGCACATTGGGATATAGGTCCGTAGAGGGGAAGAGGGCTAATGAACCAACAGAAATAGGGGTAGCTAAGTGCACTCAGTAGACTGATGTGCCAAGAGAAGACAGCAACACTACAAACAACTGGAAGAGAAGGTACTAAGTACCCTGGCTTCCTCTCAGGCCTTCCTCGATGGACTCCCACAGATAGACTCCCTTGTCTTGTTGTCACGAGTCTTAGTGTCATAGACTTGTATTAGCATATCCACTGGGAGTATAACATATGTGAGCAGAGCCCTCTCTATGACATCATTGCCCTATCTATGACATCAGAGAGGACTGCTGTAACCTGTATGGAACTTTTTACTTGTGATCTATTTGGACTTATATAGCGCCTTTATCCAAAGCGCTTTACAACGGCCTCTCATTCACCCATTCACACACACATTCACACACCAATGGCGGCCTGCGGCCTCGTACCTATGACTGAATATGTCTTGTTATTAGTAATAGAGTAAATAGCTGTCTGTTTTAAGGCTATCTAGGTAAAATTGGACTACTGATACCTGTCTGTTCATAGGGAGAGTGTGGGAATAGGGAGAAAGCACATTGGGATATAGGTCCGTAGAGGGGAAGAGGGCTAATGAACCAACAGAAGTAGGGGTAGCTAAGTGCACTCAGTAGATTGATGTGCCAAGAGAAGACAGCAACACTACAAACAACTGGAAGAGAAGGTACTAAGTGCCCTGGCTTCCTCTCAGGCCTTCCTCGATGGACTCCCACAGATAGACTCCCTTGTCTTGTTGTCACGAGTCTTAGTGTCGTAGACTTGTATTAGCATATCCACTGGGAGTATAACATATGTGAGCAGAGCCCTCTCTATGACATCATTGCCCTCTCTATGACATCAGAGAGGACTGCTGTAACCTGTATGGAACTTTTTACTTGTGATCTATTTGGACTTATATAGCGCCTTTATCCAAAGCGCTTTACAACGGCCTCTCATTCACCCATTCACACACACATTCACACACCAATGGCGGCCTGCGGCCTCGTACCTATGACTGAATCTGTCTTGTTATTAGTAATAGAGTAAATAGCTGTCTGTTTTAAGGCTATCTAGTTAAAATTGGACTACTGATACCTGTCTGTTCATAGGGAGAGTGTGGGAATAGGGAGAAAGCACATTGGGATATAGGTCCGTAGAGGGGAAGAGGGCTAATGAACCAACAGAAGTAGGGGTAGCTAAGTGCACTCAGTAGATTGATGTGCCAAGAGAAGACAGCAACACTACAAACAACTGGAAGAGAAGGTACTAAGTACCCTGGCTTCCTCTCAGGCCTTCCTCGATGGACTCCCACAGATAGACTCCCTTGTCTTGTTGTCACGAGTCTTAGTGTCATAGACTTGTATTAGCATATCCACTGGGAGTATAACATATGTGAGCAGAGCCCTCTCTATGACATCAGAGCCCTCTCTATGACATCAGAGAGGACTGCTGTAACCTGTATGGAACTTTTTACTTGTGATCTATTTGGACTTATATAGCGCCTTTATCCAAAGCGCTTTACAACGGTCTCTCATTCACCCATTCACACACACATTCACACACCAATGGCGGCCTGCGGCCTCGTACCTATGACTGAATCTGTCTTGTTATTAGTAATAGAGTAAATAGCTGTCTGTTTTAAGGCTATCTAGTTAAAATTGGACTACTGATACCTGTCTGTTCATAGGGAGAGTGTGGGAATAGGGAGAAAGCACATTGGGATATAGGTCCGTAGAGGGGAATAGGGCTAATGAACCAACAGAAGTAGGGGTAGCTAAGTGCACTCAGTAGACTGATGTGCCAAGAGAAGACAGCAACACTACAAACAACTGGAAGAGAAGGTACTAAGTACCCTGGCTTCCTCTCAGGCCTTCCTCGATGGACTCCCACAGATAGACTCCCTTGTCTTGTTGTCACAAGTCTTAGTGTCATAGACTTGTATTAGCATATCCACTGGGAGTATAACATATGTGAGCAGAGCCCTCTCTATGACATCAGAGCCCTCTCTATGACATCAGAGAGGACTGCTGTAACCTGTATGGAACTTTTTACTTGTGATCTATTTGGACTTATATAGCGCCTTTATCCAAAGCGCTTTACAACGGCCTCTCATTCACCCATTCACACACACATTCACACACCAATGGCGGCCTGCGGCCTCGTACCTATGACTGAATCTGTCTTGTTATTAGTAATAGAGTAAATAGCTGTCTGTTTTAAGGCTATCTAGTTAAAATTGGACTACTGATACCTGTCTGTTCATAGGGAGAGTGTGGGAATAGGGAGAAAGCACATTGGGATATAGGTCCGTAGAGGGGAAGAGGGCTAATGAACCAACAGAAGTAGGGGTAGCTAAGTGCACTCAGTAGACTGATGTGCCAAGAGAAGACAGCAACACTACAAATAACTGGAAGAGAAGGTACTAAGTACCCTGGCTTCCTCTCAGGCCTTCCTCGATGGACTCCCACAGATAGACTCCCTTGTCTTGTTGTCACGAGTCTTAGTGTCGTAGACTTGTATTAGCATATCCACTGGGAGTATAACATAATGTGAGCAGAGCCCTCTCTATGACATCAGAGCCCTCTCTATGACATCAGAGAGGACTGCTGTAACCTGTATGGAACTTTTTACTTGTGATCTATTTGGACTTATATAGCGCCTTTATCCAAAGCGCTTTACAACGGCCTCTCGTTCACCCATTCACACACACATTCACACACCAATGGCGGCCTGCGGCCTCGTACCTACACTGTAAAAAATTGGCCGTAAATTTTACAGTAAAATGCAGGCAGCAGTGCGACCAGTTGAATACTGTACTTTTACGGTATTTCTTATTCTTACTGTAATATTGAAATACAGTAAAATACAAATTTAATAGATTTTACGGTAAAATACAGGCAGCAGTGCGACCAGTTGAATACTGTACTTTTACAGGATTTCAACATCTTACTGTAATATCAAAATACAGTAACATACTGGGCTTTATCATTTTAGAGTAACTTACTGTCAGCGTCATGACTGTTATTTTACGGTATTTTGCTGCCCATAAATTACAGTAATTTTGGAGTTACAGTAACAATAAAAGACAGCTAAATGCTGTATCCACTTAGTACATTTACAGTGCATTACTGGCAGTAGGCTTGAATGAAAAACTTGTACTGAACAGCAGAGAAGAGTCAAGAGAAGCACAACTACATTTTAACCTATTTATTTTACATGTAATCAAATGTACACAAATAATTTGAACTTGACTGACAAATAACATAAATGCCATCACTTGCCACACCATGTGGTATATGCAAAACAAATAAGAAATGCTGGAGAGAATAGGCTAGGTGCACCAGCTCCTCTACTTCTTGAAAGGAAGTGGGCATCTTTACTTCCTGTCTCATACTATTGGATTAAGTGATTAATCAGGTGTGTGGCACACCCAGCGCACACCTGATTAATCACTACCAATACCAATAGTATAGGACAGGAAGTAAAGATGCCCACTTCCTTTCAGGAAATAGAGGAGCTGGTGCACCTAGCCTATTTGAAGGACATACAGCATTTTTTTTTTTTTTTTGAAATAAAATTAGGATTAAACCGAAAAAAATGTGCAGAGAAAGAATAGAGTAAATTATAACAATCGTATAGAGTGTAGAAGGTCTAGTTGCCTTAGATGGAGCACACATGTTGGCATGCAAGACTCACAGGTCAAAAGTCTCTCAGCAGGAGGTTCATGGAGGGGGGGTCTGCAGCGATGGGGGAGGGGTCTTGGAGCGATGGGGGAAGGGTCTTGGAGGGGGGGCCTGCAGCGATGGGGGAGGGGTCTTGGAGCGATGGGGGAAGGGTCTTGGAGGGGGGGCCTGCAGCGATGGGGGAGGGTCTTGGAGCGATGGGGGAAGGGTCTTGGAGGGGGGGCCTGCAGCGATGGGGGAGGGTCTTGGAGCGATGGGGGAAGGGTCTTGGAGGGGGGGCCTGCAGCGATGGGGGAGGGTCTTGGAACCTCTGGACATACAGTGGCGCACATTGGCATACGGGTCGAAAGTCTTTCTCAGCAGGACCCTACAGAGTAGAAAAATAGCTGTTAAGGCAAAGTGACATTTTGGCACCTAGGCCATTTCCACCAATTGATAAGAAATGCAACAGCATTACAGGCATAAGGCACTGGTCGGGTGAATACATGGTGATGGCTACAATCTTACAGAAAGGGAAGAGTTCTGTAATTCCCATCCATTAGTATAGTGGTCTGACATTGGGTGGATTGTGATGTGCATTCAGGTACCTTTTAAAGTAATCTTGCTCTTCTCCAGACTCCTTGGCATCTGGGGATAAAAAATCATTAGTTGTGGCACTTTTACGTCCCCTTCTGGTGAAAATGAGAACTACAGAATGCAAATAATAAAATACTGAGTGCATACTGTTTTCAATAAAAATAACAGGACAATATAAATAAAATATGAAATTACCTGATTTAGTCACCATTGTTCCCCAGGTTGTACTGGAAGTCTGTAAACCTCCTGAGAAGAGTGGACACGTGTGGGTTGACCATTACTGGCTTCTTATGCACTACTCGTCCGGTCCTCTTTGAAGTCACTTTCCCCTTGCTGGCCTTCGTACCCCTGTCAGGATTTATGCCAATGAAGCGCCTGAAAGATTAAACAAAGATAACACATTGCTTAGGAGAGAGACGCTAGCGGATGTTTAAATAAATAAACATCAGGTTTTGTTTACATCAGTTCCATAAACGCGTTTGAAAGAACAACCTCCTTTAATTGAAAAATGCCCAGTCACTGAAAAATGACCAGGCGTAGACACACGGCAATGACCAAAGTCAATGGTACTGTCACTTTGAAAATCTCACCCCTATTGGAATTAAGAGGTCACCATAAAAGTAAAACATTTGAGTGATGTAGTGTATTTGTTTTCAAGTTAGTGTGACTGACCTCTGAATGAATTCAAGAGTGGCTGCAGCCTCTTCTTGATAGGCAAGGTTGAAGACATAGTATGTTGAGAAGAGCGCTGCGAGGCCAGATAACAGGGTTGGTTGTTGGCCTTCGCAAATCACCTGTCCTTCGATGCTCAACAGCCACGGCCCATCCAGAGTGTCATCTAAAGGCATATGAGGGAAGTGAGTGAGCGAGTGAGTATGATTATGTGAATGAGAGTGAGCGAGCAAGCATGACACATACCTCGAATGATCAGCCGAGGACTCCCAGAGAGCGGAAGAGTTGACTCGACATCCACAGCAGTAGTAGACCTCTGCAGGACACACAAATGAGTGACTGAATGATTGACTGAGTGAGCACATGTGAGTGTAACTACACTGGCTGTGTTATAGAAATACTTACTTACCAATTGTAACCAGGGAGTAGCTGAAAAGGACTGTATACTTTAGGAAAGGGCTGGTTATCTAACTAAGGGAGCTAAATAGGCAGTATAGGAGGATACAGGCAGGGGGCGACAGCAAACCGTTAGACTAGCAGTTAAGGTCGTTAGCATTAGCAAGGGAACTAGCATTAGCATTAGCCTTCAAACAACTAGCATTAGCATTAGCGCTACAAACAACTAGCATTAGCATTAGCGCTACAAACAACTAGCATTAGCATTGAAGCTACAAACAACTAGCATTAGCATTGAAGCTACAAACAACTAACACACGGTATTACAGATGAACAACACATTTATTACACGACGGTTGTATACATCCCCATATATACATTCCCACCCGGCCGGCCACACACACTCTCAATCACTCACTGATAGTCCCTGGCCTGAACAGGCTTATAGTCCAGTGGCGTGGTGCGCGTTGAGGCCTGGTCGAATGGCATGTGCGTGGTCCGCGTAGAAGCTCCGCGGGAGTCTGTGTTCGCTCGTGGAGACGACGATTAATGTCCAGCTGGCGTCCCGCTTGGTCCAACGTTGAACAGCCGGCCGCTGGCAAGGCGGTCCAACGGGAACACAACTAACAGGCTACAGTGGCTCACTCAAGAATCGCTTTCCTGGCGTCTTCAGTTGCTGCACGGGGTGCGCGCTGCTGAATCCGCCATCTTAGATCGGCTTCGTTATTCTCTCTCGTACTGCTTCTCTCTCGTTCTGCTGCTCACCACACTCTGACTGACTCCGCCCTTCCGTCTCTTATATACCACCACCGAACGTAGCATCCGGGTCACGTTCTATGACTGTTAAATGAAATGGTTATGAACTTCACACCGCAAAGACGAATATATTTCCACAAATAAAGCTAGACTAACTAGCCAGCTAACATTGCGATGCTATGAGGTTATTGCTATGCAATTGTTCCCAATTAAATCAAACTAAACTACACAATTAGATACATTCAGTAAACATACAGTAGTGTGCAAAATGACATACCTGTTGACTCTTTTGCTCCTCTGGGATGCTGAGTGCTGTCAAAATTATGAAAATCCCGCTGAATTTCAAACGGCTGTAGAGCATGAATACGACCTAAATACCCACAATGCATAGCTTTCCACTGTATTTTACTGTAAGGTGAAGAAACGGTTAATTACAGTGAGATTCCGCTGTAAATTTACAGCAATTTTTTACAGTGTATGACTGAATCTGTCTTGTTATTAGTAATAGAGTAAATAGCTGTCTGTTTTAAGGCTATCTAGGTAAAATTGGACTACTGATACCTGTCTGTTCATAGGGAGAGTGTGGGAATAGGGAGAAAGCACATTGGGATATAGGTCCGTAGAGGGGAAGAGGGCTAATGAACCAACAGAAGTAGGGGTAGCTAAGTGCACTCAGTAGATTGATGTGCCAAGAGAAGACAGCAACACTACAAACAACTGGAAGAGAAGGTACTAAGTACCCTGGCTTCCTCTCAGGCCTTCCTCGATGGACTCCCACAGATAGACTCCCTTGTCTTGTTGTCACGAGTCTTAAGGGCTCTGCACACAGCGTGCGATTTCTGTTGCGCGTCAACGTTCCATTTTGAAGTTTGAATGGAAGTCTATGAGAACATCGCATTTACCCACACACGGCCCCGATTTTAATCGCACGGCGAACATTCGATTCCATTCATTTTGAATGGGACAAAGCACACGGCGTGCGAGTTTTGTCGCACTGTCAAATGAATGGAATCGAATGTTCGCCGTGCGATTAAAATCGGGGCCGTGTGTGGGTAAATGCGATGTTCTCATAGACTTCCATTCAAACTTCAAAATGGAACGTTGACGCGCAACAGAAATCGCACGCTGTGTGCAGAGCCCTTTAGTGTCGTAGACTTGTATTAGCATATCCACTGGGAGTATAACATATGTGAGCAGAGCCCTCTCTATGACATCATTGCCCTCTCTATGACATCAGAGAGGACTGCTGTAACCTGTATGGAACTTTTTACTTGTGATCTATTTGGACTTATATAGCGCCTTTATCCAAAGCGCTTTACAACGGCCTCTCATTCACCCATTCACACACACATTCACACACCAATGGCGGCCTGCGGCCTCGTACCTATGACTGAATATGTCTTGTTATTAGTAATAGAGTAAATAGCTGTCTGTTTTAAGGCTATCTAGGTACAATTGGACTACTGATACCTGTCTGTTCATAGGGAGAGTGTGGGAATAGGGAGAAAGCACATTGGGATATAGGTCCGTAGAGGGGAAGAGGGCTAATGAACCAACAGAAGTAGGGGTAGCTAAGTGCACTCAGTAGATTGATGTGCCAAGAGAAGACAGCAACACTACAAACAACTGGAAGAGAAGGTACTAAGTACCCTGGCTTCCTCTCAGGCCTTCCTCGATGGACTCCCACAGATAGACTCCCTTGTCTTGTTGTCACGAGTCTTAGTGTCATAGACTTGTATTAGCATATCCACTGGGAGTATAACATATGTGAGCAGAGCCCTCTCTATGACATCAGAGCCCTCTCTATGACATCAGAGAGGACTGCTGTAACCTGTATGGAACTTTTTACTTGTGATCTATTTGGACTTATATAGCGCCTTTATCCAAAGCGCTTTACAACGGTCTCTCATTCACCCATTCACACACACATTCACACACCAATGGCGGCCTGCGGCCTCGTACCTATGACTGAATCTGTCTTGTTATTAGTAATAGAGTAAATAGCTGTCTGTTTTAAGGCTATCTAGTTAAAATTGGACTACTGATACCTGTCTGTTCATAGGGAGAGTGTGGGAATAGGGAGAAAGCACATTGGGATATAGGTCCGTAGAGGGGAATAGGGCTAATGAACCAACAGAAGTAGGGGTAGCTAAGTGCACTCAGTAGATTGATGTGCCAAGAGAAGACAGCAACACTACAAACAACTGGAAGAGAAGGTACTAAGTACCCTGGCTTCCTCTCAGGCCTTCCTCGATGGACTCCCACAGATAGACTCCCTTGTCTTGTTGTCACGAGTCTTAGTGTCGTAGACTTGTATTAGCATATCCACTGGGAGTATGTGAGCAGAGCCCTCTCTATGACATCAGAGCCCTCTCTATGACATCAGAGAGGACTGCTGTAACCTGTATGGAACTTTTTACTTGTGATCTATTTGGACTTATATAGCGCCTTTATCCAAAGCGCTTTACAACGGTCTCTCATTCACCCATTCACACACACAATCACACACCAATGGCGGCCTGCGGCCTCGTACCTATGACTGAATCTGTCTTGTTATTAGTAATAGAGTAAATAGCTGTCTGTTTTAAGGCTATCTAGTTAAAATTGGACTACTGATACCTGTCTGTTCATAGGGAGAGTGTGGGAATAGGGAGAAAGCACATTGGGATATAGGTCCGTAGAGGGGAATAGGGCTAATGAACCAACAGAAGTAGGGGTAGCTAAGTGCACTCAGTAGACTGATGTGCCAAGAGAAGACAGCAACACTACAAACAACTGGAAGAGAAGGTACTAAGTACCCTGGCTTCCTCTCAGGCCTTCCTCGATGGACTCCCACAGATAGACTCCCTTGTCTTGTTGTCACGAGTCTTAGTGTCGTAGACTTGTATTAGCATATCCACTGGGAGTATAACATAATGTGAGCAGAGCCCTCTCTATGACATCAGAGCCCTCTCTATGACATCAGAGAGGACTGCTGTAACCTGTATGGAACTTTTTACTTGTGATCTATTTGGACTTATATAGCGCCTTTATCCAAAGCGCTTTACAACGGCCTCTCATTCACCCATTCACACACACATTCACACACCAATGGCGGCCTGCGGCCTCGTACCTATGACTGAATCTGTCTCGTTATTAGTAATAGAGTAAATAGCTGTCTGTTTTAAGGCTATCTATTTAAATTGGACTACTGATACCTGTCTGTTCATAGGGAGAGTGTGGGAATAGGGAGAAAGCACATTGGGATATAGGTCCGTAGAGGGGAAGAGGGCTAATGAACCAACAGAAGTAGGGGTAGCTAAGTGCACTCAGTAGACTGATGTGCCAAGAGAAGACAGCAACACTACAAACAACTGGAAGAGAAGGTACTAAGTACCCTGGCTTCCTCTCAGGCCTTCCTCGATGGACTCCCAGAGATAGACTCCCTTGTCTTGTTGTCACGAGTCTTAGTGTCGTAGACTTGTATTAGCATATCCACTGGGAGTATAACATAATGTGAGCAGAGCCCTCTCTATGACATCAGAGCCCTCTCTATGACATCAGAGAGGACTGCTGTAACCTGTATGGAACTTTTTACTTGTGATCTATTTGGACTTATATAGCGCCTTTATCCAAAGCGCTTTACAACGGCCTCTCATTCACCCATTCACACACACATTCACACACCAATGGCGGCTTGCGGCCTCGTACCTATGACTGAATCTGTCTTGTTATTAGTAATAGAGTAAATAGCTGTCTGTTTTAAGGCTATCTAGTTAAAATTGGACTACTGATACCTGTCTGTTCATAGGGAGAGTGTGGGAATAGGGAGAAAGCACATTGGGATATAGGTCCGTAGAGTCACGTAGAGTCCAACTCACTATCCACTAGAAGAAGAAGAAGAAGAAGAAGAAGAAGAAAAAGAAGAAGAAGAAGAAGAAGAAGAACTCAAGGGCACACTAGTAGTGGTGTGGTTTCAGGCAGGATTTGACCTCACAACCTTCTGATCACAAGTCCAACTGACTATCCACTGCGCCAGGCGAGGGGAACGATAGCCTGTTAAGGGTGGGGAAGAAAGTGCAAGAGGGGGAAGAAGGGGGAAGAAGAAAAGGGAGGAAAAAGAGAGGAAAAGGGGAGAAAAAGAGGGAAAAGAAAAGGAAGAGAGAGAAATTGAGGCTTCTTTTCCATTATCTACATGTTTAATAGTCTCAATGTATTCTAAACAATTAATGCACAATAAAAAATGTCGCCATTGCCATTTTTGTATGGGGGGGAAGAATGGATCAGAAGGTCACCGGTTCAAATCCCACCAGAAACAAGAAAAATTAAAAATGTCTCCAAAAGTGTTGTTTTGTGTAAATTCAAAATCACTTGAGCCAAAAGTTGCTTTTTGTGACATAACAGAAGTTTATAGACACTAGCTGTTGTTTTATTGATGTTTAAACATCAATAAAAAGAATAATAGTATAATATTATATATTATAATAATAGTACAAATAAACAAGTTAGCCTCTTAAAAGCCCTGAGGTTGAATGAATAACTTTTTACAAAGAGAAGAAGAGAGAGCTACTCAGAATCAGAATCAGAATCAGAATTGCTTTTATTGCACCAATGTACAGGTACACAGAGTAACATTCTTGGGTTCAGGTTCATTCAACATTGGCATTGCAGCAGAATACAAGATCAGTAATAAAATAAAGTATGATATAAAAACAACAAAATCAACAATCAATAAGCAGGATATGAGAACAACAAAATCAACAATCATTAATAGCAGCAATAGTATCAGTAGCATCAATAGCAGCAGAATGCAAATCAACAATAAAAGTAAATGAGTAGGGTGATAAGAGACTACAGCAGTACTACAGCTGCACCAGTCATGCTGCTGTAGAACAGTGGTGTAAAAAGCTGTGCAGATTCCAATGACATGGGATGTAATATCATACAGTATGCAATAATATAGTTCAGATATGATACAGTACAAGTTCAAGTACTGTATGGTCAGGTGGTGCATAAAATGCTGTGCAGGTAGCAGTGAGATGTAATACACTGTCATACACACCGTCTATGTCTCACTGCTACCTGCACAGCATGTTATGCACCACCTGACTACTACTTGAACTTGTGCAATATGGTACAGATAAGGAGCAGTACATATGTTTCAGTAGAAGTAGTGTTCAAGTAATCAGGCAGTATGTAGTTAGTTATAATATATATTATTAATGCAGTGGGTTTGGTTTGGGGGAGACAGACGTTTGCCTTCCTACTTCCTCATCTTATCCAACTAGTGCTCCTTAGTCAGAGACTAAACGAGGGACAATGCCAGATGAGGGGCAGGTGGACCTTTGGGACAGCCAGATGAGGGGCAGGTGGAGCAAACAGGGTTGAGAAAACGACAGGAGGGACAGCAAAGACAAGGGCGGTAGGGGGGGGGTTTGGTGGTGGGACGCAAAGTAAAAAAATGAAAGTGGGGTCAATGGTGTCGTCTTGGAAGTCCTCATCCTCTAGTTCCTCCTTCGTGGCCAGGTCCTCCAGCAGCTGGTCAATATCCTCTGCCTCAGGGTCCATGTCCTGCAGGGTTCTCCCTGTCTGCCTGTACAGGTAGTCCACACCAATCATCTTTCCTGTTGACGAAAGCAATAATCTTGTTAGTATAAACATACACACAAGCACAGATATGTACAGTTAAAATACAATACTCCAGAATTGTTACAGCACTACTGGTTAGATGCTGAACCGCATTTCATTGTCTGGTACTTGTACTCTGCAATGACAATAATGTTGAATCTAATCTAATCTAATCTAATATCTATCCCTTCCCGTCCCCTGACTATAACCATATACAATACACAGTACCGTGAAGGCTATACACTGGGACTGATCTATACCTATGCCTCTATGCCTGAGCTTTAAAGAGCAAATAATAAAGTTTGGACGAGTAGGAAAATATTAATAATAATAATATAATAATAATAATTAATAATAAGTCATCAATCAAATACCTCAAAGTTAGAGGCTCTACACACAACATACAGTATGACATAGTACAGTATGCGTAATGTAACACTTACAGACTATTTATAGACTTAAGGGCTCTGCACACAGCGTGCGATTTCTGTTGCGCGTCAACGTTCCATTTTGAAGTTTGAATGGAAGTCTATGAGAACATCGCATTTACCCACACACGGCCCCGATTTTAATCGCACGGCGAACATTCGATTCCATTCATTTTGAATGGGACAAAGCACACGGCGTGCGAGTTTTGTCGCACTGTCAAATGAATGGAATCGAATGTTCGCCGTGCGATTAAAATCGGGGCCGTGTGTGGGTAAATGCGATGTTCTCATAGACTTCCATTCAAACTTCAAAATGGAACGTTGACGCGCAACAGAAATCGCACGCTGTGTGCAGAGCCCTTTACAGACTATTTATAGACATCAACCACACATCAACCACATATCAGGGGTCTTATTCAACTTATTCTTTCTTGATTCAATAAGCTATGTAGCTATTCAAGTTGTTTTTAGTGACTTTAGTGACACATTCTAAGTGATCGAAAGCGAGTTTACCTTGCACTCGTATCGGTCTCATACACAGCGAACGTTGAGTGTGTTGCTAAGAATGGATTAAACAACACAGCATTAATTCAGCAGGATATGTATTACATATATAATATTCAATATAATTGATGGATACATTTTTCTGCGAACGTGAGTGTTCAACATAGAACTAGCCGTGTCCGTCCGTAGTCAAAAACGAGAGGTGCAAAGTGTTGCTATGAACTGACAACACCGTATTCATTTATATTAACAATTCCGTTGATAAAAACAATTTATAAAGCCAAGCTCAGTATCTGGACTTACCATAAACGGATGCAGTGAAGCTGAAGGTGACAAAACCGATGGACTGACAGTTCGAAATGTCATGAGTTGTTTGCATAATTATGATGACGTGCACCACCACTAAAGCATTTGGGCAACATGATTGGCCACCACCACTAAAGCATTCTAAAGACATGATTGGCCACCACCACTAAAGCATTCTAAAGCATTGATTGGCTGCACTAAAGCAACCACTAAAATGCGGGCGACATGATTGGACACCACTAAAGCATTTGGCGATATGATTGGATGTGCACGTTCTAATGAACCAGACTAACGTGCTCTAGGTAGCGCCACCACTACCCACTAAAAACGCACAAGCCTTTCACCTTTTACTAAAGACTTCCGTGGAGAGGAACACTTACGAGTTCAAGCTATTTTTGGCAGGCTCTGCGTCTAGCTGAGCCCATATCCGTGTTTCAAGGTAAGCCAGGTGGGGGTCACAGGTCAACCCAGCTTTCACACTTTGACCTGAATGGCGGCGGAGGTGGGCGCGGTTCAATTTATGGGTTATCGCTTCTCGGCCTTTTGGCTAAGATCAAGTGTAGTATCTGTTCTTATCAGATTTCGAAACTTATCAGCAAAAGAAAAAGATCAAGTGTTGTATCTTGAATCTGCCTTGAGAAGCGGAAGATGGATAACTCATTTGAGTCGGGCCCAAAGGCCGGAATGTTCAATGTTATACGGTTTGCATGGAGAGACCAGACGGAGGAGATCCAGCAGAGGGATACCTTCACTCGGGCAGTTCTGCTGGGTCAACTGAAATTGACTGTCCCAGAAATCTTTTGCCTCCAGGGCAATAGGCGGGAGAACGCTTTCGACGTGACTTTTCACACGGCGGCCATGATCGGAAAGGTGATGGACATGGTTACCGTCGGGGCCGAGACCATGCCTCTGTCACTCTATAGGGTGACAAACATGGCGAAAAATAACTTCAGGGTCATGACGGTGACCATGTACAATGCGTATGTGACGGATGAAGCTGTGGTGGGGTTCCTGAGCCGCTACTGCAAAGTCACGTCGGGGGCACGCCACATCAGGGACGCCCGGGGGATCTGGAACGGGACGCGCCAGTACCAGGTGCTCCTACGGCCAGAAGAGGGTGGGTTCGACGGCTACACACACCCCCCGGCACTTTTCTCGCTGGGGGCGGACAGGGGCAACCTTTACTATGCCCGGCAGGCCCCCTTCTGCAAAAGGTGTATGCAGGCGGGTCACGGGCCAGGTTTTGCATCCTGACCCTCCACAAAAGGATGGGGGGCAACAGGGTTGTTTTTGTTTTAATACAAATTGACTGATTGTGAAAAGAAAGTGCTGTTTGTTTTGGTTTGCGCCTTAACTCCCCACAAAAGAACGGGGGGTGGACGTGTTTGATTATTTTTGTGCAGTTTTAATTAGGGATGCACGATATGCATTTTTCCCAACCGATACCGATACCGATATTTACCCGCTTCTCGTGGCCGATACCGATACCGATACCGATATTATTATTTTATTTTTTCTTTCCTAGCACCAGGGGAGCTCCCCCTCCCAAATTTCGTTGTTTGGTACCTGTACTATATCAATGACAATAAAGACCATTCAGATATCATTTCACAGTTGATAACCTGTAGTTCATGCACACCCGAAGGTAAGAAAGGCTATGTAGTGAGCAAAGATTGATGATTTAATATTCCATAGTGATCTCACCAAATCTAACTTACATCACTATTGTTAACACAACAAAGAGAACACTTCTGAGTCTTCAAATAATCATTTATTATTTCCTCTAACAAACAGAATCTGTTATACAGTGCACAATGCTTTTTTTAGCCAAGATCTGGCCTCCTTTTATGAAAACAAAAAAGGCTCACCTAAGAGTAATAAGATCAACAAAGTGTCAAAAATAAAGTGCACCTTGTGCATCAGTCAATACAAAAATAAAGACTTTTAAAGAACCAAAAGTTTTATAGAACTTTTACAGAAACTAGTGCCAAATGGCTGCTTAGTCTGCAGATAAACAGAATGATACAAGGCACATAGTAGGCTACACTAGTATGCTTAATAAAGCAACTGAAAAGGGCTGGGCTATGCTACTTTTAGTGCATGAGGATGAGGTAGGTTGTGATAAAGCCCATCAAACGTTTTGCATAAGAATTCAAAATAAATTGCACTGACATGGAAAAACAAAAAGTGCATGTTTTCCTTGTAAACAACTTGTCTTGTATAGCCTACATTCACATTCTCACCTAAATAATAGACACGTTTTCCATTGGTGTTCCCTAATATACAAACTGAATACAATTCCTACCTCATAGAACCTTTGCTAGCCTAGTCTTCAGAAGCAGTAGCCTAGCCGCGGTGGTAGCCTAGCCTTCAGAAGCAGTAGCCTAGCCGCGGTGCAACACATTGAACACGCATTTGAAAACTGCAGGAAGACAGCAGACAGCTCAAAGGCTCAAGCAATCAATGAAAAAATAATGGAGTTGGTGGAGCTACCACCGCGGCTAGGCTACCTTCTGAAGACTAGGCTACCACCGCGGCTAGGCTACCTTCTGAAGACTAGGCTACCACCGCGGCTAGGCTACCTAGTGCTTGATATTCCTTCCATACAGCGTGCTTGCAATGGTGAATCTTAAGGTGACTTACGAGATTCGTTGTGTTGTAACTCGTAGACCTTTGCCCTCCTCTCCAAACTTTTGTTGAACATGTATTGCAAATTGCAAACGCACTATCTGCCTTAGAAATTGTGAAGAATGTCCACACCGGGGAAGGCGTGTTTCGCTCGCGTCTCGTCTATACAAACTGCGTGCCTGAGCGCGGAAACCGGAAGCAGAAATATTTCCGGCTTCATATTATCGGTTAAATATCGGCTAAATTTTATAATAAATACCGATACCGATAAACATTAATTCCTCAATATCGGGCCGATAAATATCGGTGCCGATAATATCGTGCATCCCTAGTTTTAATGGAAAGGGGGAACAAGGTTCCCCGTGTACGAAAAATGGAAATAAAAATACTTTAACAATCTGATCTTATCAGATTTCGAAACTTATCAGCAAAAGAAAAAGATCAAGTGTTGTATCTTGAATCTGCCTTGAGAAGCGGAAAATGGATAACTCATTTGAGTCGGGCCCAAAGGCCGGAATGTTCAATGTTATTAGGTTCGCATGGAGAGACCAGACGGAGGAGATCCAGCAGAGGGATACCTTCACCCGGGTGGTTCTGCTGGGTCAACTGAAATTGACTGTCCCGGAAATCTTTTGCCTCCAGGGCAATAGGCGGGAGAACGCTTTCGACGTGACTTTTCACACGGCGGCCATGATCGGAAAGGTGATGGACATGGTTACCGTCGGGGCCGAGACCATGCCTCTGTCACTCTATAGGGTGACAAACATGGTGAAAAATAACTTCAGGGTCATGACGGTGACCATGTACAATGCGTATGTGACGGATGAAGCTGTGGTGGGGTTCCTGAGCCGCTACTGCAGGGTCACGTCGGGGGCACGCCACATCAGGGACGCCCGGGGGATATGGACCGGGACTCGTCAGTACCAGGTGCTCCTACGGCCAGAAGAGGGAGGCTTCGACGGCTACGCACACCCCCCGGCACTTTTCTCGCTGGGGGCGGACAAGGGCAACCTGTACTATGCCCGGCAGGCCCCCTTCTGCAAAAGGTGTATGCAGGCGGGTCACGGGCAGGGGAACTGCCCTGGGATGAGGTGCAGGAACTGTAACGCCAAGGACCACGTGGCAAAAGACTGCACCCAGCCCAGGGAATGCCACAGGTGTGGCTTGAGAGGACATTTGTACAGGGACTGCCCAGACCGCCCTAAGCCTAAATCCTACTCCGATGCAGCAGGGGGGGCTAAGCCGAGAGACCAAGGAGCCGGAGGAGCACCGAGCGAGGGCGCCCCCAGCACCTCCACCCCCACAACCCCCCCCGCCCCCAGACCCACCCCCCCCACCCGTCCCCCCCCCCTCCCCCCACCCCCCAGACCGAAGGACCCGGAGAACCAACCTCCGGTAGCAGGCCCTGAGGTGGGTGGGCTGGGGGACGGGGCTCCGGTTTCGGCCCCCGGGGAGGGGAGTGACGCGGCGGGGGAGGAGGGGACCCTGGAGGCCCTGGAGAGGGAGCTGAATGCGCTCCTGGGGGAAGAAGACCCGCTCCAGGATTTCGTGACACCTCTGGGGGGCACGCAGCAGGAGTCGACCCCCAGGAAGCAGCGGAAGAGGCAGCGGAAGAAGGAGAAGGACAAGGAGAGGAAAGCGGACAGGGGCCGCAGCAGGAGCCGCAGCAGGAGCCGCAGTGGGAGCAGTGAAGAGAGCCCGGGTGGGGGGTCTAAGCGAGGGAGTCGGTTTGACCCGTCGCGAGTGAGTCACTTGCATTTACTGATCGCTGGTCCCCCTGCCCGGGGGGAAAGTGGAGAAAATCTGGGGGAGAGAGGGGGGCCTCAGGCGGTTCTGAGGATGCCGGAGCCCCCGGTCTCAAGCCCTACATGGGCTGCACAGATGGAAAGGGAAGAGGCTGAAAAAGCCATGGAGACGGATGGAAGGTCTGATGAGACGGATGAGACGGACGAAAGTTCTGAAAGGAATTTCGATTGAGGAGGACCTTTACCCCTCGGGGTGATGTATAATTGTTTGTTGGTTTATGTTGCACATTGAGGAGTGTGGTTGTCGGTTTGTTTGCTTGTTTTGTTAAGTTGATATGCAGGTTTTGCATCCTGACCCTCCACAAAAGGATGGGGGGCAACAGGGTTGTTTTTGTTTTAATACAAATTGACTGATTGTGAAAAGAAAGTGCTGTTTGTTTTGGTTTGCGCCTTAACCCCCCACAAAAGAACGGGGGGTGGACGTGTTTGATTATTTTTGTGCAGTTTTAATGGAAAGGGGGAACAAGGTTCCCCGTGTATGAAAAATGGAAATAAAAATACTTTAACAATCTGTTCTTATCAGTTTAATATCTGATACGTCCCCTACCCTACAGAGAGGTATGGGCTTTGTGCCGTCTGATCTAAACTGCCTGATGAAGCCCCCTGGGCCGAATGAATGTTTTGAAGTGAGCTTTAAAACCCCCCAACTGTTAGAGGAATTCTGGACCTTTCATAGGATTAATGAACACAAACCCCCACTTAACCGTTTTACAGCCCACCCACTAACGGATTTAGAATCAAAAGTGGTCACAATTCAATTCCACAATGAGGTGATTCAGGAATATGATATTGAGGTGTGGCTACACCGTCATGCCACCCTTAAATCGGGGGCCCGGATGGTCCTGGATGAAGACGGAGTGTGGACGGGGGCCAAGAAATGGCTGGTGCAACTCCGTCCGGACCCGGAGGGGATAGGCGGAGTCCAACATATCCCCAGCACCATCAACCTGGGGAACAACAGGGGCTCCGTCTACTACTACGGTATGCCGAAGCTCTGCAGGAACTGCGGCCAATTGGGCCATCTGGCAGCGGCCTGCAAGGCCGTGGTATGTAAAATCTGCCGCCAAGACCACCCGACGTCGGAGTGCACCACGACCAGACCTTGCAACCTGTGCGGGGGACAGGGGCATCTTTACCGTGACTGCCCAAGTTCCTATGCAAGTAGAGCCCGGGGCTATAAATCCAACCAACCACCACCCCCCAACCCCCACCCCCACCCAAACCCACACCCCCACCCCCACCCCAACCCCCACCCCAACCCCCACCCCAACCCCCACCCCAACCCACACCCCAACCCACACCCAACATGGAGGAAGAGAAGGGAGAGACGGAG
This sequence comes from Nansenia antarctica, assembly GCF_963989245.1. Taxonomy (NCBI): domain Eukaryota; kingdom Metazoa; phylum Chordata; class Actinopteri; order Argentiniformes; family Microstomatidae; genus Nansenia; species Nansenia antarctica. The sequence continues at coordinate 24,769,926 of NC_137691.1, forward strand.
GAGGACCGGCGCTCGAGCGATGGAGGGGACGATCAGAGCTCGAGCGACGGAGAAGGAGAAGGAGAGGAACCAACCGTCCCAGCACCCCCTACAGACAACCTCAACACCCACCCCCTCCTAAACCCCATTGCCACCTCCACCCCCTGCAAAAACACCATGAAGGGGGAGCCGGCCTCTATTGAGATAGCCACCAGCAGCACACCGCAGATCCACCTCCCCTCCCAATCAGACAGTGAAAATGACTGGAGCTTGGCTCAATCAAAACGCAAAAGACCACAAAAAAAGGCAATCCGGAAAAAACCAGACAAAAAGACTACTCCAGAACCCAAACCCCAACGCCATACAGGTAAGCCGGCTCCCCCCCCCAAACCCTCCTCCCCACCCTCTTCCTCTCTCCAGTCATCACATGCTCCTCACCCTGCACAGCCCACCAGCCACCCCCAGTCCATGCTCACCGGACCGTACGGGCCACCGAAAATCACCTCATCAACAACACAGATGAGGGGGCCACCAGGCAGTCAGTGGGGAGACAACCCCCACACCATGAGCAGCCAAGGGGAGGTGCCACACTATCTGGCCCCCAACGACCCATTGGAGGGCCTCATCCTCATTTGCAATAGCTTAGCAAAAATTGGAACAAACCAAATCCAAGAACCATGAAGATAACAATCTCATCTCTCAACACCAGAAGCCTCCGGCAACCAGACAAACGGGAGGTCGTCTACCAGTACATCACCCAACATCAGTCAGACATGTATATCCTCCAGGAGTGCGCCATCCCATTCAAGGAGATGGACGCCACCCTGGAGGAGGAATGGACACGGGGGGACTCTCTCTGGTCAGGCTCAAACATCGATAGAGCTGATGGGGTCGGCATTTTGGTGGCCAACCCTTTTCTGCAGACCAAAAAGGGGGAGGTTGTAGAGAGCGGGCGAATCCTGGTTCTGGACCTAGAGATCCAGGGTTCGCCGCTGAGGGTCATCAATGTGTACGGCCCAACCAACGTGGCCAAGAGAGTCTCCCTTTTCAAGAAACTTCGGTCTCTCCTCCTCATTCCCACACCAGTCCTAGTGGGGGGAGATTTCAACTGTGCCCTCCGGGATGAGGACCGCAGCAGGCCCAGGAGAGACCGATCCACTACAGAACTTCAGTCCATCATAGACGACTTCCAACTGGTAGACGCCGGTGGCACCTCCCCGCCGACACACACAAGGGTGAGTTCCTCTGGGAATTCTTCCTCCAGGATAGACATGTTCTTGCTCTCGCCAGGTCTGAGGATGGGAACCCTGACCAGCCAGGCGGCCCACTTCTCGGACCACAGGATGTTGACAGTGTCCCTGGAATGGGACGGCCAAACAAGAGCGGGTAGGGGAACCTGGAGGATGAATACATCGATCCTTCAGGACCCAACAGTGGTGCATTCCTTCTCCAGGCGCTACCTGGAGTGGAGGACCCTAAAAGAACTGTTCGACTCCCCGATAGAGTGGTGGGAGATGGTTAAGGCCAGGACAAAGGGCTACTTCGGGTCAGTCGGAAGGAGGAAAGCGGCAGAACAGAGGGCCAGGTTTCAACACCACAACGCGGCCCTCCAACGCCTGAGTCTCCTACAGCTGGGTGGTCTGGATGTGGCCCGAGAACTGGCCGAGACCAAACAACACCTTGCCACCCTCTACCGGGAGCAACAACAAAAGAAACAGTTCAGGGAAAAACTCCAGGGCCTGGAGGAGGAGGAGAAATGCACACGCCACTTCTTCCGCAAGGCACGGTCAAAACACAAGCCTATCCTGTCCCTATACGACACCAATGGGGACACCGTGTCAGACAGAGGCAACATCCCGGGGGTGGCAAGAGAGTTCTACGAGAGTCTCTACAACATCAAGACAACCGACGAGACTCTCATGGCCCCCTTCCTGGATGGTCTGGACCGGGTCCCCGAGGGTGGTGAGAGTGAGAACCCAGAGCTGACCACGGAGGAGCTCACCCGGGCCGTGCACTCCTTGAATACACACAAGGCCCCTGGACCGGATGGGATCCCAGCAGAGTTCTACAAGACTCTCTGGGATCTCCTCAAGGAGGACTTGGCGGAGGTCTTCAAAGCCGTCTACAGGGAAGGGAGGCTTGGAGAGTCAATGAGACAGAGTACGGTCACACTGATCCCCAAGAAAGGGGACCTCAAGGACCTCCGGAACTGGCGCCCCATCAATCTCCTCCCAGTGGACTATAAAATCATGACAAAAGCCCTCACCCAACGGTTTCAAACCCTCCTCCCCTCAGTTATAGCCCCTGACCAAACCTGTAGCGTCCCCGGTAGGTCCATCAACGACAACCTGCTCCTGGTGAGAGACCTCATCCTGCACTCCCAGGAGCGGAGGTCCACTTTAGGCCTTCTCAGCCTGGATCAGGAGAAGGCCTTTGACAGGGTTAGCCATGGTTTCCTGCAGAGGGTGCTGAGAGGCATGAACTTCCCCCAGCACCTGCTCAACTGGACCGAACTCTGCTACAACAACATCACGAGCAGAGTTCGGATCAACAACCAGTTGACAGACCCCTTCCCCATCAAAGCTGGAGTACGGCAGGGATGCCCCTTGGCCCCTCTACTGTACGTCATCTACCTGGAGCCGTTCCTACGGAAGATCAGGAGCTCCCCCAACATCATGGGCTACCCTCTACCAGGGGCCCGGGGGGAGAGGCTCAAGGTGGTGGCGTACATGGACGACATTACCATCGTCGGCACAGATAGTCGCTCCATTTCCACAGCAACGAAAGTGGTGGAGGACTACTGTGCAGCCACTGGCGCCCTGATCAATAGGGGTAAGTGTGAGCTGTTTCTGTCGCAGCACTGGCAGGAGAACCTGGCAACCTCCTTCCCTGTAAAGACGGAAAACATTAAGCTGCTGGGGATCACCTACCAGAAAGATGGAGGAGCCTCCGGCAGCTGGAAGGAGACCATCCGCCAGGTCCAAAAGAAGATCTGTGAGTGGAGTGCACGGCCTCTCACAATGACAGGCAAGATCCTGGTCCTGAAGGCTATTGTTCTTCCCATTCTCCTTTACCTGGGCAGGGTGTTTCCCCCAGACAGAGCAGTATCCAAAACCATCGAAAGGATCATGTTTACCTTTGTCTGGGGGAGCCAGATGGAAAAACTAAAACGCACCACCCTGTACAAAACAGTGGAGAATGGGGGGAAAGGGGTCCCAGACATCCTAAACATCATTAGGGCACAGGGACTCTCCAACCTCATCAACAACATCAACAACAAAGATAGGAAAGCCAGGTTCTTTGAAATATTCTATGCCACACCCATCCTCCGGACACTCAGGGTGACCGCATCAATAAATCACACTGTGCCCTACAGCTGGGACCCCCCTCCAGTCTACAAGATATGGAGGGACTTTGCCTTCAAGACAGGATTGTCCGCGGCTGGGCTGGCCTCATGGAAATACAAAGACATTATGACCTTCATAAGGTCGAAGGAAACCATTACTCACCCCAAGGCCAGCACAGCCGTGGACTCCAAACAGGTATGGAAAAACATTAATCATAAATGTACTAACAATAAACAAAAAGACATTGCCTGGATGGCTGCTCATGGTTGTCTCCCCACTAGGGAATTCTTGCATAGGCGGCACATCGCAACGACTGATAAATGCCCCCACGGATGCACGGACACAGAACACATTAACCACCTGTTCTGTGAGTGCTCCGTGGCCAGGCGGGTCTGGGCCCTGTTTGTTCCCTCTGTCTCCCTAAACAGCCTGCTGACCCTGCCCCGCTTGACGGGCGAGAACATCCTGTATCACCCTCTTCCTCAGGGACCATGCTATTGTTGACTTTAAAAATAACCCGGATCAAGCAAGAGCGGTGTGGGGGGTGGAGAGATGGAAGGACGTCATCCTCTAAACCGCCCCCCATGCCGCGCCGCATTTTTCCCTGGATAAGCTGTGTACAGGTTTTTCGCCTCTGCTTGCCTGCCATGCGCCGAGCTCTCTGGGCCTCTCCTCGGGGGCCTCCGGTCGGCCTGCGTGCTCGATCTGCTCCGCCGCTGGGGCGCCTGGTCCGGCTAGCCTCGTGAAGGGCTACAGGAGTCTGAGCCTGGTGGGCTGGGCCGGATGCGCCGGTGGTGGGGCGGGTCGGGTGAGTCGGGTGTGTGGGGTCCCTCGGGGGAGGGAGGTGGGGGAGCCACGGCTTTGCACTGGTGGGCAAACTGGATAGTAGTCGCTCTACAACTAGAGGGCTGCAGGGGAATTTTTTTCCCGGATGCACAGCGAACAGGTTTTTTACCCCTGCCTCCTACCGACACTGGAACCTGGACACTGAACACTGAACACTGAACATTACACTACACTGGACAATACACTGAACACTGAGCACTTTAGTTAGTTTAATGTTGGTTGTTGTTGAATGAAATGTCTTAAATGTCTGATTATTTGATTAATTGATTGTATACACGGTGTTGCGTTTTTATAAAAACCAATAAAAAACACCCTACCCGGGGACCATATATTAAATTGATTTTTGCAACAGGGAGCTGGAATCGGGGCTTGCTCCGTCCACTCCACGCATCGACCTGGTATTGCAGTACATCCAGGAACGGTGCACTCCTATCTCATGTGAAGAAGAAGAAGAAGAAGAAGAAGAAGAAGAACCCATATCAGCCAGGTGGGGGTCACAGGTCAACCCAGCTTTCACACTTTGACCTTAATGGCGGCGGAGGTGGGCGCGGTTCAATTTATGGGTTATCGCTTCTCGGCCTTTTGGCTAAGATCAAGTGTAGTATCTGTTCTTATCAGCCCTCCACCGTTTGGCGCAACGTAGCCCACCCTGCCCTCATGAACAGACACCGAGACCTGTCGTGGATGGTGGCCCATGAGATCCTCCCGGTCAGGGCCGTCATGCACTCCCGGGGCATGGCGGCATCTGCCACCTGCCCCCGACCAGGGTGTGGCGCCCCCGAGACGGTGCGGCACTTGCTCTGGGAGTGCAACACAGCGAAAGACCTGTGGGCACGAGCCGGCCCCCTACTATACCCGTGCCTGCCAGCGGGAGAGGTCCTAGATGCCCAACTGGTGCTCTACGGGGTGAGCCGGAGGAGCATACCATCAGCGGACTTCGCCAGACTCTGGCTCACCCTGACATGCTTTAAAGAAGCACTCTGGACCTCCCGCAGCCTGCTGGTAGGGAAGCGCGTGGAGACCACCCCACAGGCGGTGGTAGCTGCGGCCATTGAGACCTTGAGGGGATGTGTCGCACGTCGCCCATTCGGAGGAGGGGGTCAGAGGCCCACCATAGAGGTCCGGCCCTGAATGCGCGAGTGCCACCGCTGCCATGGTTGAGGGTCTCCTCTGGGAGCCTGAAACGGCGGTCGCGGGGAACTGTTCATGAAGGCGGGCGAGGCAGTCTTGATAAGGACTCACCCCGCTCCTGTACAACAGCCATGTTTTTTTTTAAACATGTAATGTCATAACGTGTACTTGTATTTTTTACAATAAAACCTTTCGAAAGAAAAAAATCTGTTCTTATCAGTGAGCAGAGTTCTTTAACTTGCAAAAGGCAAAAATCAAGTGTTGTATCTTGATTCTGCCGGGAAAGCAGAAAATGGAGAAAGAGTCGGGCCCAAAGGCCGGAATGGTTAACGTGATTCGATTTGCATGGAGAGACCAGACGGAGGACATCCAGCTGAGGGATACCTTCACCCGGGTGGTGTTGCTGGGGCAACTGAAACTGACGGTCCCGGAAATCTTTTGCCTGATGGGCAATAGGCGGGAGAATGCCTTCGACGTGACCTTTCACTCGGCGGCCATGATCAGAAGGGTGATGGACATGGTTACCGTCGGGGCCGAGACCATGCCTCTGTCGCTCTACAGGGTGACAGACATGGGGAAAAATAATTTCAGGGTCATGACGGTGACCATGTTCAACGCTTATGTGAAGGATGTAGCTGTGGAGGGGTTCCTGAGCCGCTACTGCAGGGTCACGTCGGGGGCACGCCACATCAGGGACGCCCGGGGGATCTGGACCGGGACTCGTCAGTACCAGGTGCTCCTACGGCCAGAAGAGGGAGGCTTCGACGGCTACGCACACCCCCCGGCACTTTTCTCGCTGGGGGCGGACAGGGGCAACCTGTACTATGCCCGGCAGGCCCCCTTCTGCAAAAAGTGTATGCAGACGGGTCACGGGCAGGGGGACTGCCCTGGGATGAGGTGCAGGAACTGCAACGCCAAGGACCATGTGGCAAAAGACTGCACCCAGCCCAGGGAATGCCACAGTTGTGGCATGAGAGGACACTTGTACAGGGACTGCCCAACCCGCCCTAAGCCGAAATCCTACGCCGATGCAGCAGGGGGGGCTAAGCCGAGGGACCAAGGAGCCGGAGGAGCACCGAGCGGAGGCGCCCCCAGCACCTCCACCCCCACAACCCCCCCCGCCCCCAAACCCACCCCCCCCACCCGTCCGAGGATCTGGGGGAGAGAGGGGGGCCTCAGGCGGTTCTGAGGATGCCGGAGCCCCCTGTCTCAAGCCCTACGTGGGCAACCCAGATGGAAAGGGAGGAGGCTGCAAAAGCCATGGAGACTGACGGAATGCTGGATGAGGAGGACCCATACCCCTCGGGGTGATGTATAATGGGTTGTTGAGGTATGATTCACATTGAGAATTGTGGTTGTCGGTTTTTGTTTGCTTGTTTGTTCTTAAATTACACATTATGGATTTGGTTTTTGTTACGTTAAATGTGAGGGGTTTAAGAGACAGGGTGAAGAGGGCAGCAGTTTTTGGTTATTTATTGTCACTAGATTTCACTGTATGTTTTTTACAGGAGGTGCACTTAAGGGATGAGGGGGATGTTAGAAAATTTAAGAGGGAGTGGGGTAGGGGGGAGTCCTTTTGGAGTGTGGGGGGGGTCCACTCATCGGGTGTAGGGATTCTGTTAGGGAACAGAGAGGTGAGGGTGGAGGGTACTTTTGTGGGGATGCAGGGTAGGGTTTTAGGATTAGATATTAGTGTAGGGGAGTGTAGGTTGAGGGTAGTTGGGGTATATGGGCCACAGGTGGCACAGGGCAGGAGGGAGATGGTAGACTGCCTTGTGCCCCTGTGTGCGACTAATAGACACTTGGTGGTGGGGGGTGATTTTAATATGGAACTAGGCAGGGGGGGGGAGGGCAGCGCTAAGGCCATGGGGTTACTGATGGCTAGCTGCGGGCTTGTGGATGGGGGGCTACACACCACACCACCACTGGCGGTTCCCACCTGGCGTAACTCGCGGGGGGTCGCGAGGAGGCTTGACTTTTTTTGAGTTGATATGCAGGTTTTGCATCCTGACCCTCCACAAAAGGAGGGGGCAACAGGTTTTGTTTTTGTTTTAATACAAATGGATTGTGAACATGAAAAGAAAGTGTTGGTTGTTTTGATTTGCGCTTAACCCCCCACAAAAGAACGGGGGGTAAACGTGTTTGATTATTTGTTTGTGAAGTTTTAATGGAAAGGGGGAACAAGGTTCCCCGTGTAAGGAAAAATGAAAATAAAAAACTTTAACAATCTGTTCTTATCAGTTGTTTTTATCATTATTAATGGCTCTCACAGTCACTACTTTAAATGTTAGAAGTGTTAAGTCGACTGTGAGAGCCCAAACTGTTTTATCCTTTTTAAGTAAATGTGATTCAGATGTGTTTTTACTTCAAGAATGTTCTCTACCCTTTTTAAAATCTTACCAGGAGTGGGAGAGGAGATGGAACCATGGGCCCTCCATCTGGAGCGGGTCCAATAACAACCGCTCCGATGGAGTGGCCCTCCTGATCAAAAACCCCCAAGTGCTGGTGAAGGGCAGCACTGTGGTGATTGATGGGCGGGCACTTTTAACACATTTGACATTTTTAGGAAAGGATTTTAACATTTTGAATGTGTATGGTTTTAATGATAAAAATGACAGGTTTGACCTTTTACAGGACTTGCAGTCCCACATGCTAGGTAGGGCTCCCCTAGTGGTAGGAGGGGATTTTAACACTGTTTTAACCAATAAAGATAGGAAAGGGGCAGGGGAGGGTTTTAGAGTAGATAAGGCAGGGGTTTTATTGCAAAACCTATGTAGAGATTTTAAACTAACAGACTGCTTTAGATGCATGCATCCAAGAGAGGAGGGCTTCACCTGGTTCAGTGGTGATGGCACCAGAGCCTCTCGCATTGACTACATTTTTACACGGGACTGCCCGCCGACTGATGCTAGATTATCCCCTGTTTTCTTTTCCGATCACGCTATGCTAACATGCACCCTCTCACTTTCTTCGGGTGTGACTGTAGGAAGAGGTCTGTGGAAGCAGAACTGCTCCCTCCTAGAAGACAAGGAGGTGGTGAAGGAGTACAGGGAGCAGTTCAGTGGATGGCAGACCCTTCAAGACTGTTTCCAGACACGAGCACACTGGTGGGAGATGGTGAAGGAAAGGACTAGGAACTTTTTTAGGAAGGTAGGCAAGCAGAAAAAAGATAGGGAAAACAGATGCATGTTGGGACTGCAAAAACGACTTCAAAGGTATTTTAATTTAATTCAACAGGGTTTGGATTTTAATGAAGAAATAAAGGAGGTGAAAAAAGAAATGTCAATTTTAGCAGAAATAAAAAGCAAAGGTGTCATATTAAGAAGTAAAGAACGGGATATAGAGGAGGGAGAGAAATGCACAAACTACTTTTTTAAGAAGATTATTAGTAAAGGGGGGGTAATATCAAATTTAAAAGATATAGAGGGAAACACAATAAAAGACACAGAAGGGATAAAGAAAGTAGTAGAAGATTTTTATGGGGATTTGTATAAAGAAAAAGAAATTTGCAATGACACCTTGGGAGAAGTTTTAAAGTTCATTGATAAGACAGTAGGGGATGGTGTGTTTTTAGCCCAGGATTTCAACCTTTTAGAGTTGGATAAATGTGTAAAGAATTTTAAGAAGGGGAAGTCCCCCGGCCAAGACGGACTTCCCCTGGAGTTTTATCTGACTTTCTGGGACATTTTAGCACACAACCTTTTAACTGTTTTTATGGACTTTGAACGACTTGACAGACTACCTGACAGTTTTAGAATAGGGATAGTCTCGCTTTTACACAAGAAACATGACAAGACTGACCTAAAGAACTTCAGACCAATCACTCTTTTAGACTTCGACTGCAAACTATTTAGTAAACTTTTAACAAATCGAATGTCTTTGTTTTTAGGGGATGTGATTCACCCGGATCAAGCCTGCGCCATTCCGGGGAGGAGGATCACAGACAGCCTCGTACTGATCCGAGACACCATCTGTTATACGAGAGACAGAAACATGCGGCTGGTAGTCCTAAATTTAGATTTTGAGAAAGCATTTGATCGAGTCTCGCACCAGTACCTCTTCCAGGTACTGCAAAAAATGGGGTTTCCAGGGAGGTTCCTAGCTTGGGTGGGACTGCTGTACAGAGACATCACCAGCAGAATTCTTGTAAATGGGCAACTGACAAAAGCGGTGGGAATACACTGCGGTGTCCGTCAGGGGTGTCCGTTATCCCCCCTCCTCTACGTTGCCTGCATCGAGCCCTTGGCGCAGCTCTTGAGAAGGGATCAACGAATCTGTGGGGTGGGCATTCCTGGGAGTGGGGGACTGACCGCCAAGTGTGTTTTATATATGGACGACGTGAACCTTTTATGCACTGACCATTTATCTGTTGACCGAGCACTGGACCAGACTGACTGGTACGGACGGGCCTCTGGGGCTAAATTAAACAGAGAAAAGACCCAAGCCCAATTTTACGGACCATGGACAGTGACCGATGTGGACAGACTCCCCCTGACAGTGACACAGACTGACCTACAGATACTTGGGGTTAAGTTTGACAGGGAGGGGGGAGGGACAGGGAACTGGAAGGACGTGATGGGGAAAGTTAGACAGCGACTGGGGTACTGGGGACTCAGACGACTGACTTTTGAAGGCAAGGTTTTAATCATTAAAGCTGTGATTTTACCTGTGCTTTTACTCATCTGTTCTGTTTTTATCCCGTCACGAACCACTCTTTTAGCTTTAGACCGAGCCATGTTTTATTTCCTGTGGGGGTCCAAGTGGGAGAGACTGAAAAGGGAGTGTTATGATTAATAACTGTCCGCACCGTGGGTAACAGTCATCACTTTATTATCTCCTCACATCGCCATCTTGCACACCAACAACACGTGTCAACCGGGGGTAACTCCACACACTTCCGGTGTCTCTTAAAGGTGCAGTCCCACATACATAACATTTACCCCCCCCCACAGGAACCAGAAGAACACAATGAATAACACAACATTATAATTATCAAACTTATTTTTTCTTTTTTTTTAAACTTAATGAACTGGGTAGACTGCCAGTCACCCACTGAACAGGCTATGCCCTAAACCCTACCCTTGGGTTCACCAGTCAACGGCATAGTCCCTCAGGTGTGCTGGTCTGACCCGGGCACGGGCCGGACGAGCCTCTGGGCGAACCCCGGCCTCCACCAGTTCAGGTGGGAACTCAGCTGGACCCTGCGGTTGTTCTGGGTCTATGATGGGAGGCGATGCCACCTTCCGAAGCCGGCTTGCGTGCCACCGTGATCCGTCGTCCAGGCGAAACGAGGCTGGGCCCAGCTGAGCGGTGACCTTCATCGGCGCAGACCAGAACGAGAGCAGCTTGTGGTCCCGGTTAGGGCGGCGAATCCTGACCCAGTCCCCCTCTGTGAAGGGAGGTATTCTCACCCTCCGTCTCCTATCGAACCGCTGCTTCATCCGCCACTGTGCGTCTGCGACCCTGGCGCTCTGGCAGGGTGCTGCTGCTGGCGTGGCGACCGCTGGGGCCCGCAGCCGATTGAGGGGAAGCTGCAGCTCACGGCCCATCATCAGGAGTGATGGGGAGCTGCCGGTAGTTGAGTGCGGCGTTGCTCTGTAGTGAAGCAGGGTGCGGAGCAGCGTGGCTGAGAACGGCAGGCCATCTGCCAGGTGTGCTCTGACCCCATTCTTCAGAGTCTGGTTAAAACGCTCGACCCCCCCATTTGCCTCCGGGTGGTAGAACGCCGTTCGTATGTGGTTGATCCCCCTTTCCTCCACGAAGACGGCAAACTCCGCTGAGACAAACTGCGGGCCATTATCCGTTGTGATGGCGTTTGGATTGCCCCACCGAGCAAACAGAGAGGAGAGGAAGTCAGTGACCACCCGAGCTGTTACGGACCCCGTGGCGACCACCTCTGGCCACTTTGAGTGGAGGTCGTAGGCCACTAGGAGGAAACGTTGGTGGTGTGGGACGCCATGAAGTTCGCCACATATGTCCAGCTGGATGTGCTCCCAAGGCGTGGGTGGCCACTGCAAGGGCTGTAGGGGTGGTGAGGGTGGCGGGCCCGTCTTCCCACTGACCAGGCAGGCCGTGCACTCCTTCACCATCATCTCGATATCACGGTCTATGCCCGGCCACCACACCAAATCCCTGCAGCGCTGCTTCACCTTTACAATGCCCAGGTGGCCCTCGTGCGCCATGGCGAGGACGCGCGCCCTGAGGTCGCTGGGGATGAACGTGCGGAGCCCCCGGGCCACACAGACACCGTTCCAGCAGGTCAGTTCATTCCTGACCCGATGAAAAGGCGCCAGCTCCTCCGGCACTTTCGTGGGCCAACCCTCCCGGATGTAAGTGCGGAGATGGGAGAGCGTGGGGTCCTCTGTCGACGCGCGCTGAAGGTCCTCCAGGGAAACCGTGGCCTGGAGTGGGGCGTGAAGCATGAGCACGAGCTCTGACTCCATCTCGTCTGGGCCCTTGTTGGGCAACGGGCCGGGGTTGGGGCCGCCGAGTGCTGGGACGGGGGTGGCTCGGGAGAGCAGGTCAGCCACTACATTTTCCCTGCCGGGGGTAAACAGTGTGGTGAAATCATACGGTTGAAGCCTCTCCGACCAGCGGTAGATCCTCAGCGGCTTGTGGCCCGAACCTGAAGTAGCGAGCAGGGCCGTGAGAGCCTGGTGGTCAGTTCGCAATGTAAAGTGTCGCCCGTACACATACATATGCCACCGCTCGCACGCCCAGACGCAGGCTAGCGCCTCCCGCTCCCCCACCGAGTACTTTTGTTCAGCTGTGTTGAGGGACCGAGAGGCGAATGCCACCGGGCGTTCCGTGCCCCCCTGGATCTGGGACAGCACCGCCCCGATCGCCGTGTTGGATGCATCACACGTCACGAGTGTGGGGCTCGCCAGGTCAAAGAATGCCAGCACCGGCGGCGAGGTCAGCTGCTTCTTCAGTTGGTGAATAGCAGCAGAGCAGGCCGGGGTCCACTCCCAGACCGCGTCCTGTTTCAATAGTTCACGCAGTGGGGAGGTGGTCATGGAGTATCGGGGAAGGAAACGCAGGTAGTAGGCCGTCATCCCAAGAAACGAAGCCAGCTGAGCTGGGCAGGACGGCTCTGGCAGGCGCAGCACAGCCTCAACGTTAGAGTGTAGCGGGCTGAGTCCGTCGGCGGTCAGGCGGAACCCCACGAACTCGATGACCGGAGTGGCGAAGGTGCACTTTTCCCCATTTAGCGTGAGGTTGTGGCTGGCGAGGACGTCCAACACCCTCGCCAGGCGCTCGTCATGGACGTCCGGTGTCGCACCATGGACCACTATGTCGTCCAGGAAGATGACCACGCCCGGGATGCCGGCGAAGATGGTGGTCATGATCTTCTGGAAACAGCTGGGGGCTGAGCTGAGACCGAAGGGCATGCGGGTGTAGCGGAACACCCCGCCATGCGTCACGAAAGCTGTCAGGTTGCGGCTGTCGGGGTGCAGCGGAACCTGTAGGTAGCCTTGGCGAAGGTCGAGTTTCGAGAACACAGAGGAACCGTAGAAATGTGCAGCCAGCTCCTCCACCGTGGGCAGCGGGTACCTGTCCGGGATCACTGCCTTGTTGACTGACCTGAGATCGATGCACGGACGCAGGCCCCCTGACTTTTTCTTTACCACCACCAGGTTCGAAATCCAGGGGGAGGCATCGACACGCTCGATGATGCCCGCATCCGAGAGTTTCTGGAGCTCGGCGGTGACGTCGTCGCGTAGGGCGAGGGGCAGGCGGCGTATGGGCTGTATCACCGGATGCACCTCGGGCTTGAGGAGGGGCTGGTGGTTGAAGGCGGTGAGGCAGCCCAAACCGCTGAATAGAGCAGGCCAGCGTTGTTCCCACGGCGAGCCGACAGACAAGATGGCGGATCCAACATTGTCCATGAGGGTGAAACCCAGCTCGCAAAACAAATCAAAACCCATGAGGTTAGAACCCTGGTGAGACACCTGAAAGGTGAATGAGGGGAGGGCCTTAGTCCCGTAACGCACAGTGAAGGCGATTGTGCCCACCATGTCTATTTTGCAGCGCCCATAGCCATATAGGTCCTCGGCGTTGGCAGTGAGCGTTCGGAGTGGAAAGAGCCGCCGTACCGTGGCAGCGTTCATGAGCGACCTGGAGGCCCCCGTATCCACCAGCAGTGGGAGGCGAACCCCATCCAGCTCAACAGTGCACCACTTAGCCGGTCGGGGGGTGGCAGTCACTGAATGGATGGTCGTCTGTGTGGGCCGTCCCGGTGTACCTTGTGGCCGTGGACTGTCTGTTGTGGGGGTAGAGCGGCAGACCCGGGCAAAATGGTTCTGCCTGCCACAGCGCTGACACTGCTGCCCCTTGGCAGGGCAGTTTGGGGCTCGGCTTTGGTGTGATGATGAGCCACAATTACCACAGGCCCGGCGTGTTGTCGTACCCTGGCGTGCAGCAAAGTTCACATCGAGGCCGTCCTCTGGGAAACCGGACTCGGAAGGCTCCGTGGGCGGTGCCACCATTTGAGTTAGTAGCATGGGTCTGGGGGGAAACGAGCTGGAGGTGGGCGCTAGCTGTGACTTCAAGGCTGCTGCTGACTCGAGCTGGAATGCTAAATCCACAGCTTTAGCTAAAGTTAGGTCGTCTGGCATCATTAACAACTTGTCTCTGAGCTTTGAGTTATTAGTGTGTTCAGCCAGCTGATCCCGTATCAGTTCGTCTTCCAGCACCCCGAATTTACAGAGGCTGGCTAGTCCCCTCAGATCAGCCACGTAATGGCGGATAGACTCACCCGTCTGCTGCCGACGTTGGCGAAACATTATCCGCCGGAGCATTACATTCTGTGGAGCAGCAAAATGTCCATTGAGCAGTGTCACACAGTCCGCGTATCTCGGAGCGGGTCCGAGAGTCCGAAAAATCCGCTGTCCCTCGCTGCCCAGTGAGTGAATTAGCAGGGCTTTTCTTCGTTGGTCACTAGCACCGGCCAACCCGGCGGCTATTATGAACGTTTCGAAGGACTCACACCAGCGAATCCACGGGACCGGTGGATCGCCCGGCAGGGCGAAGAACGGGGGAAGAGGTGAGAGTAGAGAATCCATAATCCTCGTCGCCAATGTTATGATTAATAACTGTCCGCACCGTGGGTAACAGTCATCACTTTATTATCTCCTCACATCGCCATCTTGCACACCAACAACACGTGTCAACCGGGGGTAACTCCACACACTTCCGGTGTCTCTTAAAGGTGCAGTCCCACATACATAACAGGGAGGAGGTAAAAAAGACACCCAAGAACGGAGGGAAAGGACTCCCAGACCTCCACCTGTTTTTAGGCAGCCGCTACACTACGCTACATATGGCATACGCCTTGGCCCCATCCAGAGATCACAAAACAACAGCGATGGCACGGTTCTGGATGGGGTCATACCTGAGACGGCTGCAACTTTTAAAAACAGACTTGAGAGAACCCGTGTCTTTTAATCTCCCACCGGCATATGTTTTTATCAAGAAGTTTTTAAAAAAATATAACATGGAGAATGAGAACAAAGCTATTTTAATTAAACACCGTTCTCTTCTTTCTCTTGTGCAGGAGCGGGAAGCAGTGAGTCCAGTGCGCGGGCTTGCATTCGGCGAGCCCTCCACCGTTTGGCGCAACGTAGCCCACCCTGCCCTCATGAACAGACACCGAGACCTGTCGTGGATGGTGGCCCATGAGATCCTCCCGGTCAGGGCCGTCATGCACTCCCGGGGCATGGCGGCATCTGCCACCTGCCCCCGACCAGGGTGTGGCGCCCCCGAGACGGCAACGAGTCTACAGTAGTGCAATGTCTATACTCACTACGCGTTGTCCATACTCGCTACGCCAATCAGATGACAGTGTCTATACCCGCTACACCAATCAGATGGCAGAGCCGGGTATAGACATCCCAATCAGATACAGAGCCGCCTTTTGATGGGCGGAGCCAGAGCAATCGCTCATCAGGTTAGGTTCAAGAAAAGTTCAAATTCAGCAGAGAGAGCGAACGTCTGTTCTTCAAAACGAGTGAGTAAGAAAAAATAAATATTTGAATAAGTCAAAGTATTTCTGTGTAAATGAATGTCCTTCACGAAGCATGCTTGTGTGATGTGTATAGCTTGCTAGTTAGTGCGTTAAAAATACTTCCATCAGGAAGATATAACAGAATCTATAAGCTTAAGTCATCAATGTGAGGTTTGTGTGCGATATCCAGCACCGCCTTTGTCCGCGAATAACACCGCCTAACACCAGCTAGGAAGGTGGTAAAAATACAAGACTATGCTGGATAACTCCACCATCAGTATACGGTCAGTTTGAGCCATCAGGCATCATTCGGGCACCCCGGGAAGTAATGTTTTGAACCCCGAGAGCATGCATATGTCTAGCCGAAAATAGTACACTCTCCTCGGCCACTGCACGCGCCTACAGCACCGTGTATTCGGCACGGTTCTTTGCCGGTGTGAAAGCCCTATCCTATCCCTCTGCCTCTCCACTCAATTAATCCTTTATTCATTCATTCATGTATGAATCCACCCATTAGTCCATTATGGACAGTGCGCTAGTTATGGGTGATTGTCAAATGTTTCAGATGTACACATGATTGGTGAAGATGATATGTACTGTCTGTCAGACCATATATCTTTTTTTTTATTCTGGCCCAATATGATTTTCTCTCTCTCCTCCTCTCTCACCCTTATGTCTCTCTCTCCTCCTCTCCTCCTCGTGTCTCTCTCTCTCCTCCTCTCTCACCCTTATGTCTCTCTCTCCTCCTCTCCTCCTCGTGTCTCTCTCTCCTCCTCTCTCACCCTTATGTCTCTCTCTCCTCCTCTCCTCCTCGTGTCTCTCTCTCCTCCTCTCTCACCCTTATGTCTCTCTCTCCTCCTCTCCTCCTCGTGTCTCTCTCTCCTCCTCTCTCACCCTTATGTCTCTCTCTCCTCCTCTCCTCCTCATGTCTCTCTCCTCCTCTCTCACTCTCATGTCTCTCTCTCCTCCTCATGTCTCTCTCTCCTCCTTATGTCTCTCTCTCTCCTCCTCATGTCTCTCTCCTCCTTATGTCTCTCTCTCTCCTCCTCATGTCTCTCTCCTCCTTATGTCTCTCTCTCTCCTCCTCATGTCTCTCTCCTCCTTATGTCTCTCTCTCTCCTCCTCATGTCTCTCTCCTCCTTATGTCTCTCTCTCTCCTCCTCATGTCTCTCTCCTCCTTATGTCTCTCTCTCTCCTCCTCATGTCTCTCTCCTCCTCATGTCTCTCTCCTCCTTATGTCTCTCTCCTCCTTATGTCTCTCTCTCTCCTCCTCATGTCTCTCTCCTCCTTATGTCTCTCTCTCTCCTCCTCATGTCTCTCTCCTCCTCATGTCTCTCTCCTCCTTATGTCTCTCTCCTCCTCATGTCTCTCTCTCCTCCTCATGTCTCTCTCTCCTCCTTATGTCTCTCTCCTCCTTATGTCTCTCTCCTCCTCTCCTCCTCATGTCTCTCTCTCTCCTCCTTATGTCTCTCTCCTCCTTATGTCTATGCCTTATGACTTCTCTGGCCAGTGCTGCACCCACAAAGCTGCACCCACAAAAAGAAAAAAATGTGGAGACAATGCCAACCCAACTCAACCCTACTTCATGAAGACAGGAACCACAGGCAACCGGTGAAAATCACAGGCATATGGGCTACCATGTCAGGTAAAATAGTCTTACTGAAAGACCTTGTATAAAAAATATTGATGGGAATCTATAGCCTGTATACCTTAATACTTGATGTCTTTTATTTTCAGAGAATCCACAGCTCCTGTTTGAAGGGACCGTGTTCCTGCCACTCCACAGAGAAGATCCCCTGACAGGCTGTGAAGAGTACAAGCTTCTCTTCCCACCCTCAGCCATCACTGACACCCTCCTGTTCCTACATCATAAATGTTTTTGGGAACCACGCCAACTTGTTGGGATAGGTATGAAGTCAACTGCCACCAATGGGCAATACTGTGAAATTGTTAATAAAAGAGTAGTCCACAACATCAGGAACACATGCTACCTGAAGAATAGGTTTCTCCACTCTCATATGGAGTAACTCTCCCATGTCACACTGTGATGGTGGTCATTGTAGTCTGTCTGGGATGGAGGATGTCAGTGTAGTCTCTTTCAGAAGGACAGTTTAGTCTCTCTGTGGTGGAGGGGAATCTTGGGGGAGTTGTTACACAACACATTCTTGTTTATTTATTTATTTGTATTTTACATAATTAGAGTTAGTAGATTTGTGACAGCGTGTGACAGTGTGTCTGAATTGGAGTCCTAGTATACTGTACTTCCAAATGGTTTAGCATGGGGGGTCAGGTTCAGTACTAGATTTGGGCCGAGGTCCAATAGTGTCCTACCTACAAAAGGTTTTGTACATATAATCATTTTGTTCATATAATAATGTTGTACACATGAATGAATGAATGAATGAATAGTTTAATGACCACACGACCTAGGTCGGTGGAATTTGTTTTCGGTACAGCTCAAAAAGCAGTGTCAAAAAACATACACACATTTTACATGACTATTACATGGACATGAAACACACAACCACAAGACAAGACAGAACATATTTACAATTTACAATGTATACAGTGCAGTGAGTCAGGTATTGAGAGTCCTTAATCATCATAATCATTTTGTTCCTATTTATAATAGTTCCTGCAATTTCCTGTAAATGTCTTTATCAATTAGTAATCCACAGTATGATTATGTATTTGTGTATGTTGTTTTTTAAATAATAAAATGCTGAGACAATACTATGACATTCATTGTGTTCTTCATATTTCCAAGACATCTCAAGACATCTTCATATTTCTGTGTGAATAAATGTAAATAAATGGCATTTAGGAAAAGACAAAGCACTCTCACACAAGTATACTTTTGATAAAATAAGCTTTATTTCCATGCAGGAAAATCAGTCCAATAACATGTAAATAAATGGCATTTAGGAAAAGACAAAGCACAAGTATACTTTTGATCAAATAAGCTGTATTTCCAAGCAGGAAAATCAGTCACCTAGTGAAAAAATAAAATGTGCACCTAGTAACACATGGCTACTTGGTATGCAGGAGATCTCTGTCACTCTCGGTCAATGTCACCTCCCCTTTATTCCTTGAACCTCCCACGTCAGGTGATGCGACTGTGTATGGACTATTAACCAATCACGTCATCAACAATTGCACTCCGATACGACGGACCCCCGTTCGCTGCGGCACTTGCTCTGGGAGTGCAACACAGCGAAAGACCTGTGGGCACGAGCCGGCCCCCTACTATACCCGTGCCTGCCAGCGGGAGAGGTCCTAGACGTCCAACTGGTGCTCTACGGGGTGAGCCGGAGGAGCATACCATCAGCGGACTTCGTCAGACTCTGGCTCACCCTGACATGCTTTAAAGAAGCACTCTGGACCTCCCGCAGCCTGCTGGTAGGGAAGCGCGTGGAGACCACCCCACAGGCGGTGGTAGCTGCGGCCATTGAGACCTTGAGGGGATGTGTCGCACGTCGCCCATTCGGAGGAGGGGGTCAGAGGCCCACCATAGAGGTCCGGCCCTGACTGCGCGAGTGCCACCGCTGCCATGGTTGAGGGTCTCCTCTGGGAGCCTGAAACGGCGGTCGCGGGGAACTGTTCATGAAGGCGGGCGAGGCAGTCTTGATAAGGACTCACCCCGCTCCTGTACAACAGCCATGTTTTTTTAAACATGTAATGTCATAACGTGTACTTGTACTTTTTACAATAAAACCTTTCGAAAGAAAAAATCTGTTCTTATCAGTGAGCAGAGTTCTGAAACTTGCAAAGGCAAAAATCAAGTGTTGCATCTTGATTCTGCCGGGAAAGCAGAAAATGGATAAAGAGTCGGGCCCAAAGGCCGGAATGTTTAATGTGATTCGTTTTGCATGGAGAGACCAGACAGAGGACATCCAGCTGAGGGATACCTTCACCCGGGTGGTGTTGCTGGGGCAACTGAAACTGACGGTCCCGGAAATCTTTTGCCTCCAGGGCAATAGGCGGGAGAATGCCTTCGACGTGACCTTTCACTCGGCGGCCATGATCAGAAGGGTGATGGACATGGTTACCGTCGGGGCCGAGACCATGCCTCTGTCGCTCTACAGGGTGACAGACATGGGGAAAAATAATTTCAGGGTCATGACGGTGACCATGTTCAACGCTTATGTGAAGGATGAAGCTGTGGAGGGGTTCCTGAGCCGCTACTGCAAGGTCACGTCGGGGGCACGCCACATCAGGGACGCCCGGGGGATATGGACCGGGACTCGTCAGTACCAGGTGCTCCTACGGCCAGAAGAGGGAGGCTTCGACGGCTACGCACACCCCCCGGCACTTTTCTCGCTGGGGGCGGACAGGGGCAACCTGTACTATGCCCGGCAGGCCCCCTTCTGCAAAAAGTGTATGCAGACGGGTCACGGGCAGGGGGACTGCCCTGGGATGAGGTGCAGGAACTGCAACGCCAAGGACCACGTGGCAAAAGACTGCACCCAGCCCAGGGAATGCCACAGGTGTGGCATGAGAGGACACTTGTACAGGGACTGCCCAGACCGCCCTAAGCCTAAATCCTACGCCGATGCAGCAGGGGGGGCTAAGCCGAGGGACCAAGGAGCCGGAGGAGCACCGAGCGGAGGCGCCCCCAGCACCTCCACCCCCACAACCCCCCCCGCCCCCAAACCCCCTTCCCCCCCCCCTCCCCCCCTTCCTTTAATATGGAACTAGGCAGGGGGGGGGAGGGCAGCGCTAAGGCCATGGGGTTACTGATGGCTAGCTGCGGGCTTGTGGATGGGGGGCTACACACCACACCACCACTGGCGGTTCCCACCTGGCGTAACTCGCGGGGGGTCGCGAGGAGGCTTGACTATTTGTTCATACCTAGGTCTTTGGGCCCTGTGGCCGGGCAGCATTTGCCTGACCCATCACGCGCGCGCCAGACCCATCACGGGGTGAGAGACACTGGGGGGTCGGTGGTCAGGGAGCAGGGTCAGATGGTGCAGGCGGCCACCGAGTTTTATAGGGATTTCTTTAGGGAGAGAGAGGTAGATGAGGCTGGGGGGGAGGTTTTTTTAGCGCATCTGTCCCGGCGAGTGCCGGAGGACATCATGCAGGCGATGGAAGGCCCGATCACACTAGTGGAGGTCGAGCGGGCCCTCAAACGGATGGGGAAGGGGAAGGTGCCTGGGATGGACGGCCTGCCGGCAGAGTTTTACCTACAGTTATGGGGTATACTCGGCCCGGTGGTCGTCGAGGTTTTGACATCCGTTCTCGAGACTGGGGTCATGGGCAAGTCAATGGCCGAAGGCGTGCTCTCCCTCCTGTATAAGAAGGGGGACGCCGCCGACCTTAACAACTGGAGGCCGTTGACAATGCTGTGTGTGGACTATAAGCTGTTGGCCAAGGTCATGGCTGACCGTCTGCGCGCAGCCCTTCCCTACGTCGTCCATGAGGACCAGACGTGTGGGATCGAGGGCCGCTCGATTAGGTGGAACCTTCAGCTGGTCAGGGACTCCATCGCCTGGGCTGAGGATAGGGACCTGCCTTTAATGGTGGCTGCACTCGATCAGGCCAAGGCTTTTGATCGGGTGCATAGGGGTTTTTTATTTAAAGTGATAGAGCAGATGGGTTTTGGGCCTAGATATAGGGGGTGGCTCAGCACACTCTACAGGGGGGCGGGGTGCCGGGTGAGGGTGAACGGCCACCTGGGGGAGGTGTTTGGCCTCCCTTCGGGGGTCAGGCAAGGCTGTCCTCTCTCGGCGCTCCTGTACGTGCTGTACATGGAGCCTCTGGCGGCGGCCATTAGGGCTGACGCAGAGGTGGAGGGCTTGCTGGTGCCCGGCAGCGGTGGGCTGAGGGTCAAACTGACCCAATATGCAGACGACACCACTCTGCTACTCTGCAGAGACTCATGCCTGCTCAGATGTCTCAAAATTTTTGACGATTTTACCCACGCGTCGGGAGCAGTCCTGAACCTGGGTAAGTCATCGGTCAAGTATTTTGGCCGGTGGAAGGGTAGGACGGATGCGCCTGGGGGAGTAGCTCTCTGCACTGGGCCCCTGAGGGTGCTCGGGGTCTGTTTTGAGTCCTCCGGCTCTGCGACGCTGAACTGGAACGCGAGAATCGCGGAGGTACAAGGGAGGTTGGTGCGGTGGAAGGCCAGGTCTTTGTCCTTTGGGGGCAAGGTCTTGGTCTTGAAAGTGGACATATTGCCTTCTCTCTTGTACCTGGCATATGTCTACCCGCTGCCTGCGAGCATGAGGAGACCCCTCATGCGGCTTGTTTTTCAGTTCATGTGGGGGGGAAGGCATGAGTACGTGGCCAGGGCCCGCATGCTCTCGGCCACCAGGGAGGGAGGTAGGGATGTCCCCCACCTACCCCTCAAGCTAGACTCGCTGTTTGTCTCCTCTCTGCTGAAGGAGCTCGCTCACCCGGTAATCCATCCGTCCGGTTTCTTCCTGCGGCTTTTCTTTGCCTACCAGGGACGACACATTATGGAGTGGTCCAATGCGGGTCCTCGGGCGGAACAGCTGCCGTGGCACTTCAGCCATGCGGCGAAGTGGCTGCGTGCGCACCCCGAGGTTGAAGTTGCCCGTGTAGGTTTGGACCACAAGAGTATGTATGCAGTAGTGAGGCAGGGTGCCTGCACGGCCCCTGTGGTGGGCATCCCGGCGGCGGTCTGGGATGCAGTACAGCTGCGGGGCCTGGACAATAGGCTCAAGGACCTGAACTGGTTATGCCTCCACAAGAGTCTGCCGGTGCGGGCCACCATGCACCAGCGTGGCCTGGCGCGATCCCCCTTATGCCCCCGGCTGGGCTGTAGCGGGGAGGAGAGTGTGCGTCATGCTTTATGGGACTGCGCCTTTGCTGGAGTGGTGTGGGCCCGGGCGGGAGGGCTGTTAGAGAAGGTTAGAGGGGGTTTTACCTTGTCATGGGCCAGAGTAGAGAGAGGGGTAGGGAGAGTGGGGGGTGGGAATAGGGAGAGATTCCTACTCTGGCTCATAGTTAGTTTGTTTAAGAGGGAGATATGGAGGTCGAGGCAGGAGGTGGTGGGGGCAGGGACAGCGACAGGGGTGGAAGGGATAGTGAGGAGGGTGGAAGGAGATTTGAGGGGGAGGATGAAGAGGGAGGAGAAGAAGTGGGGTCACCATGCGGCCCGGGAGCGGTGGAAAGGGGGGCTGGGACTTTTTTTGAGTTGATATGCAGGTTCTGCATCCTGACCCTCCACAAAAGGAGGGGGGGCAACAGGTTTTGTTTTTGTTTTAATACAAATGGAATGTGATCATGAAAAGAAAGTGCTGGTTGTTTTGATTTGCGCTTAACCCCCCACAAAAGAACGGGGGGTAAACGTGTTTTGATTATTTTTGTGCAGTTTTAATGGAAAGGGGGAACAAGGTTCCCCGTGTAAGGAAAAATGAAAATAAAAAAAACTTTAACAATCTGTTCTCACCAGTGAGCAGATTTCTGAAACTTGCAAAGGCAAAGATCAAGTGTTGCATCTTGATTCTGCCGGGAAAGCGGAAGATGGATAAAGAGTCGGGCCCAAAGGCCGGAATGTTTAATGTAATTCGTTTCGCATGGAGAGACCAGACAGAGGAGATCCAGCTGAGGGATACCTTCACCCGGGTGGTGTTGCTGGGGCAACTGAAACTGACGGTCCCGGAAATCTTTTGCCTCCAGGGCAATAGGCGGGAGAATGCCTTCGACGTGACCTTTCACACGGCGGCCATGATCAGAAAGGTGATGGACATGGTTACCGTCGGGGCCGAGACCATGCCTCTGTCGCTCTACAGGGTGACAAACATGGCGAAAAATAATTTCAGGGTCATGACGGTGACCATGTTCAATGCGTATGTGACGGATGAAGCTGTGGAGGGGTTCCTGAGCCGCTACTGCAGGGTCACGTCGGGGGCACGCCACATCAGGGACGATATGGACCGGGGGATATGGACCGGGACTCGTCAGTACCAGGTGCTCCTACGGCCAGAAGAGGGAGGGTTCGACGGCTACACACACCCCCCGGCACTTTTCTCGCTGGGGGCGGACAGGGGCAACCTTTACTATGCCCGGCAGGCCCCCTTCTGCAAAAGGTGTATGCAGACGGGTCACGGGCAGGGGGACTGCCCTGGGATGAGGTGCAGGAACTGCAACGCCAAGGACCACGTGGCAAAAGACTGCACCCAGCCCAGGGAATGCCACAGTTGTGGCATGAGAGGACACTTGTACAGGGACTGCCCAGACAGCCCAGACCGCCCTAAGTCCTACGCCGATGCAGCAGGGGGGGCTAAGCCGAGAGACCAAGGAGCCGGAGGAGCACCGAGGGAGGGCGCCCCCAGGGCCCCCCCCACCCGCCCCCCCCCGCCGCCCCCCTCCCCCCCCCGCCCCCCCAGACCGAAGGACCCGGAGAACCAACCTCCGGTAGCAGGCCCTGAGGTGGGTGGGCTGGGGGACGGGGCTCCGGTTTCGGCCCCCGGGGAGGGGAGTGACGCGGCGGGGGAGGAGAGGACCCTGGAGGCCCTGGGGGCCCTGGAGAGGGAGCTGAGTGTGCCCCGGGGGAAACAGACCCTGGATGCCCTGGAGAGGGAGCTGAATGTGCTCCTGGGGGAAGAAGAACCGCTCCAGGATTTTGTGACACCTCTGGGGGGCACGCAGCAGGAGTCGACCCCCAGGAAGCAGCGGAAGAGGCAGCGGAAGAAGGAAAAGGACAAGGAGAGGGAGAGGAAAGCGGACAGGGGCCGCAGCAGGAGCCGCAGTAGGAGCAGTGAAGAGAGCCCGGGTGGGGGGTCTAAGCGAGTGAGTCGTTTAGACCCGTCGCGAGTGAGTCACTTGCATTTACTGATCGCTGGTCCCCCTGCCCAGGGGGAAAGTGGAGAAAATCTGGGGGAGAGAGGGGGGCCTCAGGCGGTTCTGAGGATGCCGGAGCCCCCTGTCTCAAGCCCTACATGGGCTACCCAGATGGAAAGGGAAGAGGCTGAAAAAGCCATGGAGACGGATGGAAGGTCTGATGAGACGGATGAGACGGACGAAAGTTCTGAAAGGAATTTCGATTGAGGAGGACCTTTACCCTTCGGGGTGATGTATAATTGTTTGTTGGTTTATGTTTCACATTGAGGAGTGTGGTTGTCGGTTTTGTTTGCTTGTTTTGTTGAGTTGATATGCAGGTTTTGCATCCTGACCCTCCACAAAAGGATGGGGGGCAACAGGTTTGTTTTTGTTTTAATACAAATTGACTGATTGTGACAAGAAAGTGCTGTTTGTTTTGGTTTGCGCCTTAACCCCCCACAAAAGAACGGGGGGTGGACGTGTTTGATTATTTTTGTGCAGTTTTAATGGAAAGGGGGAACAAGGTTCCCCGTGTACGAAAAATGGAAATAAAAATACTTTAACAATCTGTTCTTATCAGTGATCAGATTTCTTAACTGACAAGCCATAGATCAAGTGTTGTATCTTGAATCTGCCGAGAAAGTGGAAGATGGATAACTCGTATGAGTCGGGCCCAAAGGCCGGAATGTTCAATGTTATTAGGTTCACATGGAGAGACCAGACGGAGGAGATCCAGCAGAGGGATACCTTCACCCGGGTGGTTCTGCTGGGTCAACTGAAGTTGACTGTCCCGGAAATCTTTTGCCTCCAGGGCAATAGGCGGGAGAAGAGGAACTGGACAAGAGGCCGGACCCCTGACTGGCCGACACCCCAGAAACCCCCAACATCTGGGAGTCCGACAGCAACACTGCCACATTGGTGAGGTTCCCCCTCACCTCCCCCCCCCCTTCGCTCAGGTGAATCCCCCTCTGATTCCTCAGAGGCCCCCAGGTCGAAATTAAGGACCCAATCCTCCCTGACTCCTTCCTCCTCCACTGTGTCACCCCTCAGGACCTGAGCCACATGGACCCGCACTCCGGTGGGTCCTGTCGGTCCAGGTGGAGTTTGGGCTCGACCAGATCCCAGGTACGGGCCCAAGTTAGGGTCAGGTGTGAGGCCGAGAGAAGGGTTAAGGTCAGGGTTAGGGTTAGGCCCAAGCTTAGGGTTAAGGTTAGGCTCAGGGTTAAGGTTAGGGTTAAGGTTAGGGTCAGGGTTAGGGTAAGGCCCAGGCTTAGGGTTAAGGTTAGGGCCAGGGTTAGGGTTAGGCCCAGGCCTAGGGTTAAGGTTAGGCTCAGGGTTAAGGTTAGGGTTAAGGTTAGGGTTAAGGTTAGGGTTAAGGTTAGGGTTAGGCCTAGGGTTAAGGTTAGGGCCAGGGCCAAGGTTAGGTTTAGGCCTAGGGTTAGGGTTGGGCCTAAGGTTAAGGTTAGGGTTAGGCTTAGGGTCAGGGTTCGGGCCAGGCCTAGGGTTAGGGTCAGGCCTAGGGTAAGGGTTATGGTCCGAGATCAGGTTAGGGCCAGAATCATAATGGGGGTTGAGGTTAAGATTAGGGTCAGGATTGAGGTTAGGGTCAGGGCCGAGGCCAGGGTCAGGGCCCAGGTTGGGCCGCAACAGCTCCGGCCACTCCACAGGGTCCAGCCGAGCCCCTCTGCCCTCTCCCTGCACAGTGGGCTCATGATCGCTCCCCACGAGCGATGTCAGAGTTGTAATAGACAGGCTTGTTAGCCTATTTTTGTATCTCGCCTTGCCATATGCAATGGCTTTATCTAGTGCAACCTGCTCAAATGGGGAGATACCCTGAAGTCCCGATGCCAAAACCGAATCATAATGCTCTTTAAGGATTTGCAGGTTATTCTGCATCCACAAATCCGTATTGAGCTTTACTTTTCTTAATGTTTCTAGGTTTGGTGATGATGGTTTAATGAATTGTGTGAGTTTTTGTACTTGCTTCATCATTCCCACCGGGAATCTTTCTGACCTTTCTGCCCTTTCCACCACCTCAGCATGGTGTACTGCCTGGAGTAGTTTGAAATATCTTTTCTCCAGTCTCATCACAGGCACCTCTGGCCCTCTACCAAGACCCGACCACACCGCCCCAACACCAGAGCCATCCGGCCTCATGCTTTCCCAATAGGGGAAGTAGACTAAAGCCGTTGTTGATGGTCAAACTGAGTTAAGTCACTCAAGAAGTGCTTGAAAATAAACAAATTAAGTGCTTTTAAACTAAGAATTTAAGGGAATGGGAGACAAACCAAACACAGGACAATAAAAGTTCCTAATGACACATACTCTATTTCTCCCAGCTAAATTGGTCAGTAAAAAATGTTCGGGGGTTTCGATCAACAAAACCCTTAACTGGTTCTCAATACTATTTTTCCAGGTTATTCCTGTGACCCGGTATGGGAGACGGCCAACCCACTACCCACACTGTGTAAAACAACCACACTCTGTGCTCTTAACGATGTTCAATCAACAACACGTGTATCAGGTGAGTCTGTTTTCACTGCACAAAAAACCACAAAACACCCAAAAATAAGGGGTCTGCTTGGCCCAACCGGGCCCAGGTTTTCCCTGGGATCTAGTATTGAGTTTAACCAGAATAATCTCCAAAACTGGAGATCTAGAGCACATCAAAGATTTAAAAACAACCACAGGTTGATTTTAGGTCTACTCAGACCTTCAACAAAGATTTAAAAACAACCACAGGTTGATTTTAGGTCTACTCAGACCTTCAAATGAATATGTTAAAAGTTGTGTCAAAGGACTTTCAAAGGTTTAAAACAATAAAATAGCGCTCCTGACAGTTTCGGCACACTGTGCCTTCTTCAGAGGAAATAACAGAATGACAAAAAAAACACTCATATATATAGAGAGGAAACAAGGGGGGAGGGGCTACACTAATCGCTGCGCTAATTGCTACAGGTGTAAGTGCTTTGTCTGGTGATTCAAATTCAAGAAAATGTTTTTTCAGGACAACGACCTAATATTCAAAAACCGGTAATCTCTTTTTCCAATAATATGATAACGTGTTACCCGCCCAAACACATTCCCCAATAAGGCAGGTTTCCCTGGGAGATATCCCACAATTTTTCCACTTTTTCAGGTTTTTGAAAATTGTTTATTAGTTGAAACTTGTCTCCCCCAAAGGGAATTTTAACATGTATTACATATTTTTATGATCAGTGTTCAACTTCTGAAAGTAGATAAGTCGATTGTGGCACTGGCTGGTTAGGTTAGGGGAATAAAAGGCCCTGCTTGCCCGAAGGCTCGCAGAATGCACGGGCACACTAATCTTTTAGTTTTTTTCTCTACTTTCAGATCTTTGTTCAGATTATGTCGTCGACCATCCATAATTCAAGGATCTCCGGCTTCAGAATTTCAGTACGTATCCAGGTAAGCACCCATTTTAACTGTATTTTTTATTTTATTTTTAAACTTTTTTCAGGTTCTATCAGATCACAGGTAAGTGTTTATTTCCTTTACAGATTTTTTTCAGGACTGGACTGTACATATTAAATGAGAGGTAAGTTTTTATATTTCATTTAAACCACTGGGTGAAATTGTGTTTAGTTCTTTAATCCAGTGTCTTTCCCTCATCATTCTCTGTCTTTTTGACCAACAGGTTCCAGATTCCAGGCCTACAATCAGGAGATTCTCCCTACCATGATCTCTAAAATGTTCGTACAGTAGGGTGGATTCCTCAATCCGATTTACCCTGTAAAGGTGCTGTTTTAAACGTTCACAAAGTTTGTTCTTAGTTTCACCAATGTACCATTTAGAACAGACCCCACATTTTTTTTATTCCATATACCAGGTTTGAGGACTCCAAACCCAGAACATTCCAGATTGGAGCCCCTTTGTCTGTATATATGTTCGTAATGTATTTTGGTGTTTTTAAATGTCTTTTTAGTGTATTTTGTTTATCGCTTTTTAATGCTGCATGTACTAGCAAATCTTTTATATTTTTATTCCTCCTAAAGGCTGCAATAATTTTAAAACCCACCAACGGTTCGACGATATCTTGAGTCCTTTTAAAATTACTTTTAAGCATTTTATTAAGTTCCATCGAGGATGGGGAGAACATGGAAACAAAAGGAATTATCCTGCAATTGTCCCCTTCTTTTGCAGGTCTATCCCCCCTGCTGAAGTTTTGCTGGACCTCAGCTTTGATGGTCCGGAGGAAAGTTCTCCCATAACCCCTCGATCTGAGGACCTTGAAGAGGGTCCTCGTGGCTGACTCCGCGTCCTCCTCTGCTGTGCAAATTCGCTTGAATCTGATAAGCTGCGATTTCACTATTCCCCTAAAGGTATGTTTGGGGTGATAGCTAGACTTGTGCAACAGCGCATGAGTATCTGTGGGTTTAAAATATACTCTTGTGCCCAGACTATAACCCCCCTCTCCTCTCTTAATAAACACCTCTGTATCCAAAAACTCGATTTTCTCAGGTTGAATATTGAATTTTACAGTGATTGCCTGATGATGCGTGTTCAGCACATTGATAAAAACCTGGAAGTCCTCCCTTGTGTGGCTCCAGATGCCAAAAATATCGTCCAAATAACGGACATACAGTGCTGGGAGTTTCGGGCATTTGGGGAAGACAGTCCGCTCCCAATCAGCCATATAAATGTTGGCATACGCAGGGGCGAACTTCTTCCCCATAGCTGTCCCATGTACCTGAAGGAAACATCTGGAATCAAAGACAAAATCGTTTCTAGTCAACCCTAACTCTAAGAGATGGAGAAGAGCCTCATCTGGTCTAGAAGGGTCTGGATGGTCGTTAAATAGCTCCCGCACCGCTTTGAGCCCCAATGGGGTCTCTATGTTTGTATACAGGGAGTCAATGTCGACCGAGAAACGCATCGAACCAATAGGAACCTGGGTGTTTTTCAGTTTTTCCACAAATTCATATGTATCTTTAATGAAACTTTCATGAATTTGAGATAATGGATTTAAATAAAAATCTATGAATTCTGCTATTCGATAGGACTCGCTCCCACAATCGGACACAATCGGCCTTCCTGGGGGGACCTGATGTGGAACTGTCCAGGTCTCTGGATCCTTGTGGATCTTTGGCAAGAGATACAGTTGCCGTGGACGTGGCGGATCCTCCCCATACAGGTAAGTCATTTGTTTGGCCGATATAACTTTCTTTTCATACAGGTGAGACACCGTCGCTCTAATCTGTTTCTGGGTCTCCAGTTGCAGAGAGCCAGTTAAAGGTACGTAGTGTGTTCTATTTTCCAATTGTCTGTTAGCCTCTGTCAAATATTGATTTTAATCCATTATTACAATTTTAGAGCCCTTATCGGCAGGCTTAATAATTATATCCTGGTTCTTTTTTAATTTGTTCAATGCTTTTCTTTCCCCTTGTGACAGGTTACTTTCTTTTTCACAGGCCCAACGGATTCCCTCCAGGTGCCGCACATCTTCCCTGATCAATCCCTTAATAGGGTCCGAGATGGAATTCCAATCAGGTTCCCAATGAGAGGGATTGATGAACGGTTCCCTGGTGAAATCCGCGGTAAACAGGAAATGATCTAAAAGTTTCAAACGCCTGTGATACTTTGCTAAATCTCTTTGTAAATCTTCTCTGTCTGTTACAGATGGCGTAGGAATAAAGAAGAGGCCCCTCTCCAGCAGCATTTCCTCTTCTGTGGATAGTTCAAAGGTAAGTGAAAGATTTAAAATATTCGAAACATTTAAAATATTAGAATGGGGCTTGGTAAGTGTCCCAGGTCCCCCTCTTTTCAGTTTAACTGTAGCATCCATGCCTCTAACATTTTCTTGCCCGTAGCCGGGGTCCAATGTATCGGATCCCTCTCACAAACTTTGAAATCCCGGGCCTCTACCCCTCTCAGGGTCCTGTATGTGGACTCCACATAGGTGTTTATTTCTTCCAGGAGGGCCCGTACTGGGGCCTGCAACCTGGGTGAGTATTGTGTCAAAGCAAAAAACACCTCTGCCTGAGGGAAAACCACTCTTGCCCTCGCCATCAGCTGTTGGAATTGCTTTTTCATGGTCGAGAGCAGGTTTCCCCCCAGACAGTTGTTTAATCCCACCACAAAGACCACTTTGTGAGTGGCAGGACTAGGGTTCAACTTGGTCAGAATATCCCTCAGATGGAACATTTTGGCCCCCGGGAAACTGTCAACTTGGATCAGTGGATAGTTGAAGGGGGGGATTCTATTGAGATTCGAATCCCCCACTATCACCACTGGTTTTTTAATCTCAAGGTCCCACACCACACTTTTTTGGTATGCACTGCGGTGACAGAGCAGTCTGTCCAAGTTGGATGGAACCTCCACCTCCTCCTGCTCCGACCCCGAACTGGACAAGAGGCCGGACCCCTGACTGGCCGACACCCCAGAAACCCCCAACATCTGGGAGTCCGACAGCAACACTGCCACATTGGTGAGGTTCCCCCTCACCTCCCCCCCCCTCCGCTCAGGTCGAAATTAAGGACCCAATCCTCCCTGACTCCTTCCTCCTCCACTGTGTCACCCCTCAGGACCTGAGCCACATGGACCCGCACTCCGGTGGGTCCTGTCGGTCCAGGTGGAGTTTGGGCTCGACCAGATCCCAGGTACGGGCCCAAGTTAGGGTCAGGTGTGAGGCCGAGAGAAGGGTTAAGGTCAGGGTTAGGGTTAGGCCCAAGCTTAGGGTTAAGGTTAGGCTCAGGGTTAAGGTTAGGGTTAAGGTTAGGGTCAGGGTTGGGGTAAGGCCCAGGCTTAGGGTTAAGGTTAGGCTCAGGGTTAAGGTTAGGGTTAAGGTTAGGGTTAAGGTTAAGGTTAGGGTTAGGCCTAGGGTTAAGGTTAGGGTTAGGCCTAGGGTTAAGGTTAGGGCCAGGGCCAAGGTTAGGTTTAGGCCTAGGGTTAGGGTTGGGCCTAAGGTTAAGGTTAGGGTTAGGCTTAGGGTCAGGGTTCGGGCCAGGCCTAGGGTTAGGGTCAGGCCTAGGGTAAGGGTTATGGTCCGAGATCAGGTTAGGGCCAGAATCATAATGGGGGTTGAGGTTAAGATTAGGGTCAGGATTGAGGTTAGGGTCAGGGCCGAGGCCAGGGTCAGGGCCCAGGTTGGGCCGCAACAGCTCCGGCCACTCCACAGGGTCCAGCCGAGCCCCTCTGCCCTCTCCCTGCACAGTGGGCTCATGATCGCTCCCCACGAGCGATGTCAGAGTTGTAATAGACAGGCTTGTTAGCCTATTTTTGTATCTCGCCTTGCCATATGCAATGGCTTTATCTAGTGCAACCTGCTCAAATGGGGAGATACCCTGAAGTCCCGATGCCAAAACCGAATCATAATGCTCTTTAAGGATTTGCAGGTTATTCTGCATCCACAAATCCGTATTGAGCTTTACTTTTCTTAATGTTTCTAGGTTTGGTGATGATGGTTTAATGAATTGTGTGAGTTTTTGTACTTGCTTCATCATTCCCACCGGGAATCTTTCTGACCTTTCTGCCCTTTCCACCACCTCAGCATGGTGTACTGCCTGGAGTAGTTTGAAATATCTTTTCTCCAGTCTCATCACAGGCACCTCTGGCCCTCTACCAAGACCCGACCACACCGCCCCAACACCAGAGCCATCCGGCCTCATGCTTTCCCAATAGGGGAAGTAGACTAAAGCCGTTGTTGATGGTCAAACTGAGTTAAGTCACTCAAGAAGTGCTTGAAAATAAACAAATTAAGTGCTTTTAAACTAAGAATTTAAGGGAATGGGAGACAAACCAAACACAGGACAATAAAAGTTCCTAATGACACATACTCTATTTCTCCCAGCTAAATTGGTCAGTAAAAAATGTTCGGGGGTTTCGATCAACAAAACCCTTAACTGGTTCTCAATACTATTTTTCCAGGTTATTCCTGTGACCCGGTATGGGAGACGGCCAACCCACTACCCACACTGTGTAAAACAACCACACTCTGTGCTCTTAACGATGTTCAATCAACAACACACGTGTATCAGGTGAGTCTGTTTTCACTGCACAAAAAACCACAAAACACCCAAAAATAAGGGGTCTGCTTGGCCCAACCGGGCCCAGGTTTTCCCTGGGATCTAGTATTGAGTTTAACCAGAATAATCTCCAAAACTGGAGATCTAGAGCACATCAAAGATTTAAAAACAACCACAGGTTGATTTTAGGTCTACTCAGACCTTCAACAAAGATTTAAAAACAACCACAGGTTGATTTTAGGTCTACTCAGACCTTCAAATGAATATGTTAAAAGTTGTGTCAAAGGACTTTCAAAGGTTTAAAACAATAAAATAGCGCTCCTGACAGTTTCGGCACACTGTGCCTTCTTCAGAGGAAATAACAGAATGACAAAAAAAACACTCATATATATAGAGAGGAAACAAGGGGGGAGGGGCTACACTAATTGCTGCGCTAATTGCTACAGGTGTAAGTGCTTTGTCTGGTGATTCAAATTCAAGAAAATGTTTTTTCAGGACAACGACCTAATATTCAAAAACCGGTAATCTCTTTTTCCAATAATATGATAACGTGTTACCCGCCCAAACACATTCCCCAATAAGGCAGGTTTCCCTGGGAGATATCCCACAATTTTTCCACTTTTTCAGGTTTTTGAAAATTGTTTATTAGTTGAAACTTGTCTCCCCCAAAGGGAATTTTAACATGTATTACATATTTTTATGATCAGTGTTCAACTTCTGAAAGTAGATAAGTCGATTGTGGCACTGGCTGGTTAGGTTAGGGGAATAAAAGGCCCTGCTTGCCTGAAGGCTCGCAGAATGCACGGGCACACTAATCTTTTAGTTTTTTTCTCTACTTTCAGATCTTTGTTCAGATTATGTCGTCGACCATCCATAATTCAAGGATCTCCGGCTTCAGAATTTCAGTACGTATCCAGGTAAGCACCCATTTTAACTGTATTTTTTATTTTATTTTTAAACTTTTTTCAGGTTCTATCAGATCACAGGTAAGTGTTTATTTCCTTTACAGATTTTTTTCAGGACTGGACTGTACATATTAAATGAGAGGTAAGTTTTTATATTTCATTTAAACCACTGGGTGAAATTGTGTTTAGTTCTTTAATCCAGTGTCTTTCCCTCATCATTCTCTGTCTTTTTGACCAACAGGTTCCAGATTCCAGGCCTACAATCAGGAGATTCTCCCTACCATGATCTCTAAAATGTTCGTACAGTAGGGTGGATTCCTCAATCCGATTTACCCTGTAAAGGTGCTGTTTTAAACGTTCACAAAGTTTGTTCTTAGTTTCACCAATGTACCATTTAGAACAGACCCCACATTTTTTTTATTCCATATACCAGGTTTGAGGACTCCAAACCCAGAACATTCCAGATTGGAGCCCCTTTGTCTGTATATATGTTCGTAATGTATTTTGGTGTTTTTAAATGTCTTTTTAGTGTATTTTGTTTATCGCTTTTTAATGCTGCATGTACTAGCAAATCTTTTATATTTTTATTCCTCCTAAAGGCTGCAATAATTTTAAAACCCACCAACGGTTCGACGATATCTTGAGTCCTTTTAAAATTACTTTTAAGCATTTTATTAAGTTCCATCGAGGATGGGGAGAACATGGAAACAAAAGGAATTATCCTGCAATTGTCCCCTTCTTTTGCAGGTCTATCCCCCCTGCTGAAGTTTTGCTGGACCTCAGCTTTGATGGTCCGGAGGAAAGTTCTCCCATAACCCCTCGATCTGAGGACCTTGAAGAGGGTCCTCGTGGCTGACTCCGCGTCCTCCTCTGCTGTGCAAATTCGCTTGAATCTGATAAGCTGCGATTTCACTATTCCCCTAAAGGTATGTTTGGGGTGATAGCTAGACTTGTGCAACAGCGCATGAGTATCTGTGGGTTTAAAATATACTCTTGTGCCCAGACTATAACCCCCCTCTCCTCTCTTAATAAACACCTCTGTATCCAAAAACTCGATTTTCTCAGGTTGAATATTGAATTTTACAGTGATTGCCTGATGATGCGTGTTCAGCACATTGATAAAAACCTGGAAGTCCTCCCTTGTGTGGCTCCAGATGCCAAAAATATCGTCCAAATAACGGACATACAGTGCTGGGAGTTTCGGGCATTTGGGGAAGACAGTCCGCTCCCAATCAGCCATATAAATGTTGGCATACGCAGGGGCGAACTTCTTCCCCATAGCTGTCCCATGTACCTGAAGGAAACATCTGGAATCAAAGACAAAATCGTTTCTAGTCAACCCTAACTCTAAGAGATGGAGAAGAGCCTCATCTGGTCTAGAAGGGTCTGGATGGTCGTTAAATAGCTCCCGCACCGCTTTGAGCCCCAATGGGGTCTCTATGTTTGTATACAGGGAGTCAATGTCGACCGAGAAAAGCATCGAACCAATAGGAACCTGGGTGTTTTTCAGTTTTTCCACAAATTCATATGTATCTTTAATGAAACTTTCATGAATTTGCGATAATGGATTTAAATAAAAATCTATGAATTCTGCTATTCGATAGGACTCGCTCCCACAATCGGACACAATCGGCCTTCCTGGGGGGACCTGATGTGGAACTGTCCAGGTCTCTGGATCCTTGTGGATCTTTGGCAAGAGATACAGTTGCCGTGGACGTGGCGGATCCTCCCCATACAGGTAAGTCATTTGTTTGGCCGATATAACTTTCTTTTCATACAGGTGAGACACCGTCGCTCTGATCTGTTTCTGGGTCTCCAGTTGCAGAGAGCCAGTTAAAGGTATGTAGTGTGTTCTATTTTCCAATTGTCTGTTAGCCTCTGTCAAATATTGATTTTTATCCATTATTACAATTTTAGAGCCCTTATCGGCAGGCTTAATAATTATATCCTGGTTCTTTTTTAATTTGTTCAATGCTTTTCTTTCCCCTTGTGACAGGTTACTTTCTTTTTCACAGGCCCAACGGATTCCCTCCAGGTGCCGCACATCTTCCCTGATCAATCCCTTAATAGGGTCCGAGATGGAATTCCAATCAGGTTCCCAATGAGAGGGATTGATGAACGGTTCCCTGGTGAAATCCGCGGTAAACCGGAAATGATCTAAAAGTTTCAAACGCCTGTGATACTTTGCTAAATCTCTTTGTAAATCTTCTCTGTCTGTTACAGATGGCGTAGGAATAAAGAAGAGGCCCCTCTCCAGCAGCATTTCTTCTTTTGTGGATAGTTCAAAGGTAAGTGAAATATTTAAAATATTAGAACAATTTAAAATATTAGAATGGGGCTTGGTAAGTGTCCCAGGTCCCCCTCTTTTCAGTTTAACTGTAGCATCCATGCCTCTAACATTTTTTTGCCTGTAGCAGGGGTCCAATGTATCGGATCCCTCTCACAAGCTTTGAAGTCCCGGGCCTCCACCCCTCTCAGGGTCCTGTATGTGGACTGCACATAGGTGTTTGTTTTTTCCAGGAGGGCCCCTACTGGGGCCTGCAACCTGGGTGAGTATTGTGTCAAAGCAAAAAACACCTCTGCCTGAGGGAAAACCACTCTTGCCTTCGCCATCAGCTGTTGGAATTGCTTTTTCATGGTCGAGAGCAGGTTTCCCCCCAGACAGTTGTTTAATCCCACCACAAAGACCACTTTGTGAGTGGCAGGACTAGGGTTCAACTTGTTCCAAATATCCCTCAGATGGAACATTTTGGCCCCCGGGAAACTGTCAATTTGTACCAGTGGATAGTTGAAAGGGGGGATTCTATTGAGATTCGAATCCCCCACTATCACCACTGGTTTTCTAATCTCAAGGTCCCACACCACACTTTTTTGATATGCACTGCGGTGATAGAGCGGTCTGTCCAGGTCAGGGTCAGGGTCAGGGCCAGGGTCAGGGCTAGAGTTAGGGCCAGAGTTGGGGTCCAACACCAGATTAGGGAGGGTAGGGTGGGGGTTGTGGTTAAGGTGAAATACAGGTCCGGGGCCTTGATGGAGATCAGGGTGGGTGACCGGGTCCAGGGAAGGGCCCCGGTTGATGTCACGTTTCCGTGGGCCCTTCTTTCTCTTAGAGAGAGGCCCCGGGTCCCGAGGACTATGAGCCCCTGAGCTGGGCCTCGGCTGGGCCACCGAAGGCAAGTTGGGCCACTCTGTCTCATCCAAACTAACCCTCAGTGTAGGAGTTTGGAGAGCAGGGGTTTGGAGAGCAGGCCGCAAGTGGCCCTCAACCAAATTCACCAAATTGGTGGTTGTGGTAACCGTCAGGCGCCGCCCGTATCTGGACCTCCCAAAGGTCAATGCTTTATCCAAAGCTAACTGGTCAAATTGGGGTAGATCCCTAAGCCCCTCTGCTAACACAATATCATAATGATCTTTGAGAATGTTCAAGTTATTAACCATCCACTCATCTGTGTTAAGTTTCACTCTGTGATTTGTGTCAGGATGGGGAGATGAGGGTTTAATAAAGAATGTTAGTCTATTAACTTGTTTCATCATCCCTACCGGAAACTGTCCTGTTTCCAGAGATCTACTGATCACTTCAGCATGGTGAGTAGCCTGGAGTAATTTGAAAAGTTGTTTTTCAACTCTGGGAGGTTCTTCTTTCGTGTAACGTCAGAGGTCCAACTCGGTGTCGCGTAGCCATGCCCGCATCTCTGGTTCTAGGTCGAAGAGGCTGGCTTCTGAGGGTGGTCTATATAAGGGGCAGATGGTGATTATGTGGTCGGCGGTCTGCTCTGGGTCACCGCACTCGCATGCCGCACTGTCCGCCAGGCCCCACGCCTTCATTGATGTTTTAAAGCGACCGACACCAGTTCGTAGACGGTTCAGTGTGGTCCATTGCCGGCGTGGTAGGTCGTCTCCTCCAATGGCGCCATCTCCTGGGTCCCAGATGTAGCGGTGGATTCGGGAGGGCCCGGCTGACTCCCACTCCTGCTTCCAAGCTGCTGCCAACCATGCATCTCTGGAGATGTCCTCAGAGGTGGAGTTGAGCATGGCTTGTGCTGCCTTGTTGTAAGGGTGGCGGGTCTTGAGTCGGCTTGGAGGTGCTGGTGTTATGGTGGTGTTGTGCAGGATGTGCCAGTCATGCTTTTGTGCCTTCCTGGCCAGGGCGAGGGTGGCAGCCTCCCGTCGGAGGCCGGCCGGTGCTATTCCCACGAGGACTGGCAAGAGGGACACAGAGGTAGGCTTCAAGCATCCAGTTATTATTTTGAGGGAGGTATTGATAGCCACGTCGACCTTTCTCGCATGAGGGCTTCTGCTCCAGACTGGGGCGCAGTATTCCGCTGCAGAGAAGACCAGGGCTTGGGTGGATATTCTTAGCGTCTTAGCGGAGGCTCCCCAGGTTGTACCAGCAAGGCGGCGGATCAGCGCGGCTCTGGATGTCACTTTGGCCTTGACTTCTTCCAGGTGTTGCTTGAAGGATAATGTCCGATCCAGGCGCACTCCAAGGTACTTCGGGGCTTGCTGGACCTCCAGACATTTGTTGTCAACGCGCACCTCAAGTTCCCTCCTGGCTTCTCTGGTGCTAAGGTGGTATGCCGCTGCGACTGTCTTTCCGACACTGAGTTGTCTGGGAGGTTGATGTTGTTGATGTTGTTGTTGATTTTTTAGTAGATACTGCGCTTGAGGCCCTC
This sequence comes from Nansenia antarctica, assembly GCF_963989245.1. NCBI lineage: Eukaryota > Metazoa > Chordata > Actinopteri > Argentiniformes > Microstomatidae > Nansenia > Nansenia antarctica. The sequence goes on from NC_137691.1 coordinate 24,807,591, forward strand.
CGGACCCTCCCCCAGACAGATGCCCCTGCCGAGAAGCCCGTCTCCGTCGACGGGCCGCGGTCCACTCGTCGCTCATGGTAAGTGTTCAATGGATGCTAGCTAAACTAAAATACTTTAAGATAAAAGATAAAAGAAGAAATGTAGGCCTAAATTCAAGGCCTGCTGACTATTATTCCTGTTATTCCTGTCATATCTATTTGTATTTGTTTTTAGAAAAACATTTTTTTTGCCTTAAAGCAGGAGTGGAAAGAAGGTCCCTCTCAAACCAAGGACTGTAAAAGTACACCAAATTCACATTTGAAGAAACACACCAAGGTGCTTTTAAAGTGCAAAACTCACTCCACACACAACTGTGATTTGAAGAAACACACAAGGTGCTTTTAAAGTGCAAAACTCACTCCACACACACACACACACACACACACACACACACCACACACTCAATGTGTAAGAGAGTCTCAACATTTGGAGAGACTTAATTTCCCCTCCCCCAACCATGTGCAAAGGCAATTTGTTTGTACAAAATTATTTGTGCAAACTACTGACAGGAATAATTAATTTAAAAGGTATATATGGGTTCTGTCCCAACCTCTGTTATTTGAAGAAACACACAAGGTGCTTTTAAATTGCAAAACTCACTCCACACACACACCACTGTGGAGGCCAGTGTTACTGCAGCTGGCATGGCGCGGGCTGACCCGTCCGACGACAACGAGGACCCGCCACCTGACCAGTCTACTAGCTGCACTCTCACTGATCAACCAGGCGAGGAGTCTGAGGATGCTATTATTAATCTAGAGAAGGCAACAACAACCACAGGTGAACACTATCCATCAGACAGAGCCAATTTCCCAGTTGATTTAACGGATCCTATGCTAAAGAGGACCGTACTTGAGTTGGGATCGTGTAAACCGGTAGATTCTCTATTCGGACATTATAGCCGCTATATGTGGGACTGTCGGTCTGATATTGTAAAAAAAAAAAAAAAAAAAAAAAAATGTTTACGGAAGTAGATGTCTCAAGTATTATCTCGGTGGTTAGTCGAGTGAAAGAAAAACAACATACAGATGATAATTCACACAATATAATACCACGAAAGCGTACAGCACTAAACAATAACGTTTATTTGGGCAGCATCATACTCAAACTCAGGCAGAAGGGCAGGGTCCGGCCAGGTTCACAGTCACAGGCTGTCAGTGCATCATACAGGTACATCATTCAGCATGGTTAGGCTATATATAGCTGTTTCTTTTTCTATTCTACTTCTGCTGTCTGCGTCTCCCTGGGTATTCCTAGACCAGATGGCAAACAGTAAAGAAATGCCACAATATACCAGGACTTAAGAAACGAGATGTCCAACAAAGGATTTGACTAACCCTGGCCAATTTTACGCAACAAGTGGACTGATGCAGCGGAGACAGGGTTGCCAGATGGGCTGGTTTTTGGTGGATTTAGAAGTTTTTAGATTGGTTAGGTTGGAAATTCTCAATCCCATCTGGCAACCCTTAGCGGAGAGTCTACAGATATGTTTACAGATATCACACTGCTGTGCACACCACACTTTGTTAAAAGAAATAAAGCTTGTACTATTCTACTTATAATACATTCTACTGATGTAGTCTACCATTTGGTTTTAGTTATTGCTCTCACTTGTTTGTACCTTTTGCTAAGTCAAGCATTTAGAATGTAGAGTGCATATTGCAAAATTTCGCAACGTCAATAACGCATCGGACTCAAAAAAACACACTTTTTTTAAACTCCGTTGCGAAAGGCCCCCCGCCGCCACCTTGCGGCGGGGGGGCCTCGGGATTTTGCGGTACGCCACTGAAGAGAGTCTCAACATTTGGAGAGACTTAATTTCCCCTCCCCCAACCATGTGCAAAGGCAATTTGTTTGTACAAAATGATTTGTGCAAACTACTGACAGGAATAATTAATTTAAAAGGTAGATATGGGTTCTGTCCCAACCTCTGTGATTTGAAGAAACACACAAGGTGCTTTTAAAGTGCAAAACTCACTCCACACATGTAAGGCGATCAACTTCTCCAGAATCTATTTAATTGAGTCGTCACTTACAAGCGAGTTCGTTTAATCTCAACGAGACGTCCTTGATATAACTTCTTAAGATGATATGATCCAATCAAATATTAGGCACCACTACTGAACTGTTCATTAAGATAATATTTATTCAAGCACATCAGCAAGCAATAATAGTTCATTTCCATGGAAAAGTGGTCCCATCTAGTTTCACCCCCGCAGGCCAGTATCAGCTAGCCGTCAACAAGTTAACTGCAGAAGCTTCACCAAACAAGAACCCTGTTTAGCCTTGGTACATAGTACTTATACATTTTATTTAACATTTGGGGCTGGGCTGTCCCTCCCCCCCTATCTGGTAGTTTTTTAATTGTCAGCATAAAATCTGTTGCAGCTGTGAGCAAGTGTTCTAGTTAGTTATGTGGCCTTCAACTCCTCTCTGTGTGGGTGCGAGAGTGTACTGTGTGTTATCTTCTTCTTCTGGCCTCCCTCTGTGTCCCTCTGCAGTCACACCCCCTGTCTGGGGCTCGTTAATCACATATACACACACAGCTATGTCTTTAAGAAACAGGTAAGCATATGCACACAGTTATGTTTTTAGGATGTACAGACATTTTTATACAGTTACCTTGGGTATATTCTACTTGCGTTCTAAAGCACTGATTGGCCAGTTATTTGATCATCAAACCCATTCCCTGGGGTCATGACTAGGTCAGTAGGCTATGTTCTTATCAAAATAGCTTGTGAAAACATAACTATTGAAGTTACACAGAGTTAGGATTCGATTTACAAGTTAAAATATAGTATAGAAGAATAGACTTATCATTAATCATTAGTTATGAAAGTATAAAATCAGTACAGAAAAATAGAATATCATAACAGCAGGTGTAAAATGGTTGTTAGCACATAGGTAAAAATAAGTAATTTACAGGCGGTTTGAATCATAAAACGTTCTTTTAGTCAGGAGCTTTTCTTCTTCTTGTCGCTCAAAAACAGAACCTCTCTTTTGGCTAATTGCGTGACCTTCCTATTGTTCTCAACTGACCTCAGTCACATATCATTTAAATGAGCACATAGTACATGATTTATCACTTTTAGTTATTTTAATACAAATTCCCAACACACACACCACACACTCAATGTGTAAGAGAGTCTCAACATTTGGAGAGACTTAATTCCCCCTCCCCCAACCATGTGCAAAGGCAATTTGTCTGTGCAAAATTATTTGTGCAAACTACTGACAGGAATAATTAATTTAAAAGGTTCTTTTAAATTAATTAAAAGGTTCTTTTCTCTCCCCTCTGTCGTGGGCGGTCGCATTCCTTTTCGCTCTCCCTCTCCCCTGCTTTTTTTGTTTGCTCTACACTGCACTGACTCTTCAGAAGCAAAATGGATTTGTTAAGCTGGTCCCTGAATGCAATTGATAACCTATTTTCCACGAGGAAAGCTGGTTCGGGGGAACCTGCCTGCCCAGACGGAACTTTTGCCGGCGTCTCGTTTTGCTTGGCAGTCATGTCGATTGAGGACGTGGAAGATGTTTTCATTTTCGGATTCATGATAGTTGGACACATTGAGTGCTGCCATGATCTATCGGCAAATTAAAAAGATGGGAGCAGCGATTAGCGATCTGCGCGAACTGCCCCTCTTGATCAAAGAACTGGGGTGGGTGGCTGGAATGCACGGCGCTGCGCTTACGGATCTGAACCGTAAGGTTCTGGATCTGGATCGCAGGGTGGGCAATCTTGCTGCTCCCCGAATTGGCGAATGACAGGAGACGAATGACGAATGACAGGAGACCCCACATGTTCGAGAGGTTTGATTCTATGGAATGCTGTTTTCCCTCGCAGTGAACCCATTCACCTGATTATGGCTCAAAAGCTCCCCCATGCCCTGAAGCCTCCATGCAGCGTGCCAACCCACCCCCCCCCCCCCTCTGGTGAACTTTGTGCCGCCTTCTGGGGCAGTGCTCAAGGCCGTTGTCCATGGCGACACTGATTGCTGCTCTACGAAGACGGGTCGGACTGACCCAGAACATCCTCGCTCCCCCCACCCATACCTACCCCCCCCACTCCTCCCTCCCCCCGCTCCTCCCTCCCCCCGCCCATGCCACCCCGCCACCACCCCCCCCCCTCCCTTCTCTACAGTATTCTGTGGACTACAGCGCCGCACATGGCAGCTATGGTTTTACAGTTTGTTGTGTTCTGTCTGCACTGCTGTCTGTCCTGTGTTGTTTTGTTTGCATTGCATTTAGAAATGCTCTTACTGTAACGCCGAATCAAATTCCTATATGTGTATGCTTAATGTGTTTGCATAAATGGCAATAAACGTTATCTCCATCTCCATCTCCCATGCACACACAATTGTAGCCAGTGGTATTTCAGAATTATTTGGGATTTTTCAGACATAATACTGTATTTCGACAGTGACAGTGAAAACAGTGTACATTCCGTTCGTGTTTTGTGATTCAGCCTTTGCAGACATTTTTGAGAGATGTATTTCATAGCTATTGGCAAAAACAATCTTAGTTTGGTTCTTTCATTTCTATTCTTGTTCATCACCTGTATTTTCTTTACAGCTTTGATTATAATTAGATAAATGTGAAATTCAATTGAGAATATAAATTCAAAATAATAAACAGCAATGAAAACATTGTTTCATTAACATTTTTCCTAGATAAGTATGATTTATGACACCCAGGTCTTTATTATAGTGGATTTTGCATTTTCAAAGTTAGGGGCATCATGTGCGTAAAAACGCTTCTACTCATCATGCTGTCGTTCGGCCCCACCTATTCCCAGGGGTCTGACACTTTGTGGGTTGTTACTAAGCATCCTCTGCTCCAGCCTCTCCAAAGGGCAACCCCCTAGATCCACTAGAACAAAAGATATGCACTTTTGAATGTGTACATAGTACCTATTGTGCATTATTGGGTACAGTACCTGTTTGTGCCCACAGGAGGCGCCCTTTAATATCATGGGCTATTTTGGGGCTTTCTTGCGCCCTGAGTATACCCCCTTGTATGGGTCACCCTTGGGACTAGGAGCACAATGTCAAGACAAGTGCTTTTAAAACCCCAATGATGTCCCGGGTCAACTGGACCCGAACACTACGAAAGGGTCCAAAAAGTGAACATCACAAAAGGGTTAATAAATAAGCATAATTTCATGGTTATGTACACGGTCATTAACATTGTTACAAGTTTATAATGTGTACTTGTTTACAAGTTCTAATGTGAGTTCGCACATTGGCTATGTCATTCATTCATTTCTTTATTTCCTTGGTCCATCGGGAAGAGCTAGCCAACTGTAATGTATGCTGAGAGAGAGGGGGCGGGACTTTGTACTAATAGCGTTAGGTTGCACTAAGTAACGTGTCAGAATGATTGAGGACATCGTCGAGTGAAGTAAGACCGGTATATGCTGTGTGTAACATTTCGGGAATCAACGAACAGTTATTCCTTTGGATGTTGGTACACATTGAAGCTACCAGAGAATTGGAAGTCGAGAGACCAAGCCAAAGGAAAGCTCTCCGGTGGACAAGGAGACCGTTTCCAATCGCCTGGGGTAACTCGAGACCGTCCAGTGAATCTTCGCGTCCGTGTCCTTCAATCATTCTCCTGCGCTCGTGGGAGAGCGCTGGACTTCATCCCCCTCATCTCTGCCTCTTTTTACATCATCTTTCAAACCCCTCGTTTACCTACGAGTTCCCCACGAGGTTACGTGAGTACTGAACCACGCACAAGCTTTTGTTTTGGGCTCGGGTGGACGAGTGAAGTGGCCATAACAGTTTCAAGGCCCCCCGCTCACAAGCAACGTCAGCTGCAACGGTAACACTCGTTAATGGACTGAGTTACAGAGTGCGTGTGTGTGTGAGTGTGGGCCCACCTTTTTATTTTACTGAATGATATATTGTACAATTGTGAATCCTTTGAGTTGACTTTGAGTTTATTGGAAACATTACATTTATTTCTTTGAAAGGAATTGGAATAGGCTTTGAGCCTATATTTTGTTATGTGATATTGTGATATTGTCTGTTGACATTGTATTGTGAATATTGTCTATTGACTTTGTATAACATTATAATTGACTACCAACACTTTAAATTTACCATTTAGTAAATAAATATATACCCTTTGGTATTTGCATTTAAAGCCACTGTGTTGTGTCATAAACAGGTATGCTCAGATGTTTGCTGAAATTGACCTTGAATAATAGATGTTTACTTAGTTGATATCTGTTCTTTGAATTGTCCTAAAGGTGGGTTCATGCATTGGCCAGGAATAGAAACCTGGCCTCCCGCGTGGCAGGCAAGAATTCTACCAGTGAACCAGCAATGCTTAGATGTCTGCTGAACTTGGCCTTGAAGATTGGATATTGAAATGTATTGGTTGTTGACATAGTTCACCTGGATTGTTTCCAATTGTTTCATTTTCAATTTCCCACTGATGTCCCGATGCTTCGATGTCTGCTGAATTTGGGCAGGAGAATTCTGGTCCATGGCCTTAAAGCCAGCCGGCTCGTTGATAGCGTGGCTTCCAACAACGCCTGTGCCTTCCATATTGAGGCAGTTTCCGCACTCAAAGAAGCTACTCGATGATGTCCCATTTGAATGTGCTCTACGAAAGACGTTCCGGATGCTTTGCATTGTTTCTCCACCACCAACTCCTCTGTTGACACGGTGTTCCAATAGGGCTGTCAAGCGGAAAAAGCAGTAAGGCTGTGCGACGAGGATGGGATTCGAACCCACGCGTGCAGAGCACAATGGATTAGCAGTCCATCGCCTTAACCACTCGGCCACCTCGTCATGCACTCACTTTGAACCAGTAGCGCTTTCCACCGGATCTTTAAAGCCAGGACGTGTCAAAGCAGTTTTTGAACATGGAATTTTGTAGTGACCCGAGGCAAGATCTGTTGAAGCATTGAGCCAAAGCACTTCCATTTCGTGGTCCCAAATGGTGAAAGGTTTAGTTAAAGGGCTCGTCCGGGATTTGAACCCGGGACCTCTCACACCCTAAGCGAGAATCATAGCCCTAGACAAACGAGCCTTCTGAAGATAGCGTTCCCCTCCCCCGCAACAGAGCCTCAGGTTGGGAGAAGTGTCCGCCTGAAAGGCCTAAAGAAGGGACTTTTATTAAGCCGTGATATATCATTGTTGCGGTCCATCTTCATGTCGTGAGTGCTTTGGTGGTATAGTGGTGAGCATAGCTGCCTTCCAAGCAGTTGACCCGGGTTGGATTCCCGGCCAATGCAAGTAATCGAACCTTTTCCCAAGGGGCCCATGCCTGCAGTTCCAAAAGTGCTGGCCTGACACTGCAGGCTCGTTGATAGCGTGGCTTCCAACAACGCCTGTGCCTTCCATATTGAAGTATTATTCCTGTCATATCTATTTGTATTTGTTTTTAGAAAACATTTTTTTGCCTTGAAGCAGGGGTGGAAAGAACGTCCCTCTCAAACCAAGGACTGTAAAAGTACACCAAATTCACATTTGAAGAAACACACCAAGGTGCTTTTAAAGTGCAAAACTCACTCCACACACAACTGTGATTTGAAGAAACACACAAGGTGCTTTTAAAGTGCAAAACTCACTCCACACACACCACTCACTCAATGTGTAAGAGAGTCTCAACATTTGGAGAGACTTAATTTCCCCTCCCCCAACCATGTGCAAAGGCAATTTGTTTGTACAAAATTATTTGTGCAAACTACTGACAGGAATAATTAATTTAAAAGGTAGATATGGGTTCTGTCCCAACCTATCAAGAATGTTTTTAAAAAAAAGTCAAGCAAGACTGATATCATAAAAGGCTTAAAAGAAAGAAAAAGCTCCAACGTTTACGGCACACTGTGCCTTCATCAGGGAGAATTGAAGAGTGAACCAGGAAGAGGAAGTTTAAATAGAAAAAGGAAGGGGAGGAGTTAAAAAAAGGGAGGGGGGGGGAATCCGAGAAGGGTCCAGCTGCAGCCTTGCAGCCAGGACGGAAAGGAATGTGCCTTCTAGGACGGAATGGAATGTGCCTTTCACGTGTTTAGCACGAACTTGTAGCGTCAGCACTTGCCAGCTAGACCAGTTTGAGAAACTTCGCGAAGAAAGAAAAGTAAGTAGCGTAACTAACACTTAACATTTTTTTTCATTCAAACCTTTTTTTAAACTCGTAAGTTACTGAGGTTGCCCTCATTTACAGCAGCAACGAGTGAACAAAAGAGAACCAACAATACAAGTCATAAACAGAATAAAAATCAAAACAAAATCTAAAACAAACAACAACAAAAAAACATTACTAAGAAATGTACAACATAATTTAAAAATAGTTACAAGAAGTGACACAGAGGGGAAAAACCAAGTTCTTAAAATCATTTGAGTGATGGGAGAGTGACCAGTTTCAGAGAATTCTGAATAGAGTTCCAAGTGTTAGCAGCATCATCAGCGTAGGCTGTCCTACCCAGCTTAGTAGACATTTGAGGGACCGTACAAACCAACCACTCGCTGGAGCGTGTTTGATAGGAAGAAACATTCCAGTCCAACAGGGAAGTAATATAGGGGGGGAGTTTGCCTGAAATCCCCTTAAACATAAATGTAAATTTAAAAAGCGATATAAATTGGAGATCAGGTGAGACTAGGGTTTGGGTTAGGACTGTGTGGCGGTGTGTTATCAGACTGCTCAGCAGTGGGAATGTTGTTGCTTTTGACAAACATAGTTTAACATCCCTAGCTAGCTGGGTTAGCGTGCTAACGGCCTTTGTTAGCTGAGGTTACTTAGTTATTAGAATAGATTCGATTCAAATGTATTGTCAATGTACAGTACAAGTACAGTACAGCGAAAATAAGTTTGGCATGTTACCGGAGTGCAAAAATAACTATTATGTTATATTAACTATTACTATTATAACATATACTATGTATGTGCAGTAGGGCTGCAACGATTAGTCGACATAATCGACGACTTCGATCATAAAAACTCGTCGACGTGGAATTTTAGTGTCGACTAATCAGCTGGCTAAGTTTTGGCTAACGTTATATTGTTAGGGTCGTAATGTTTATGTTAGCTTTACTGTTACATGTTGGAAAACAACGTCTCATGGACAGGGCTGTACATGCTATGAGCGTTTGTGCTATTAATTTATTTGCCCTGTGGCACGCGTGTGACAGACAGAGGCGCTTGTATGTAACGTTACGTAGCAGGGGTTTTCCATGTTGAAGCCAGGAGAACGCGAGATGAAATGAAGTGAGGGGTGGTCGCTATTAAAATACCAGGTAGTCATGGTGGATGATCATGAATGATGCTTGAATGCTATTTCAATTATGTTGAGTCCACCAGCGAGCTGTCTGTAAGATAAACAGCGCCAAGCGTAGCCTACTAACGTGAGCTGTCTGTAGTCTAGCCAGCAATGCTAGCTAGCCAATCAACTAGCTCTGTGAGCAGCTGTAGCTTGGCGTAACGTTAGATTAGATAGCTAGTTAAGCCGGATTTATGCTTCTGCGTCACCATTTACGCGCAGCGAAAAGCCACACGACTAATCGCGACTAATCTAAAAAATAATCGACAGATTAGTCGACTACCAAAATAATCGTTAGTTGCAGCCCTAATGTGCAGGTATGTACAGATGGTAAATAAGAGGAATGGTGAATATAAATATATGTATAGGGTAAATATGTGTATAGGATATGAACAGCAGTATTATACAGCAATATTATACAGTATTATACATGACTATATTCTATGCAGGTAGGCTATGTCTATAAGCTATTTTACAGTATTGTACATGAACTCTGCTATATGCAGGTATGACTATGAGCTATATGTGGGTTTGTCAGGGGGGTAATCCAGAGTCTTCTGGTCAAAGTTATGTCTGTGGAATCATCTAAGAACGTTCAATTTGACCAATTAGGCCCTTTCTTTTTCTAGATGCATATTACATGTCAGAGAGAAAGGTTGTTGCCAGAGCTGAAAAGATGCAGCACCTGCTGCCAGCAGTTTCACTGTCCTTTCTGCGATGCAACGGTTTTCAAGCCAACACTTCTAAGTAAGGTGAAGAGGCACTTGGAGGGCCATTTCAACCGGGCAGTTTTCCATGAAGGTAAAGTTGGCCAACATTCTCTGGGAAATGCAAATGGATTGCAGTAGAGACCAATTCCATTTGAGCAATGAATCAAAACTAACCCTTCTGTGACATTTGTGGGAGGTATATGATTTAGATGTTGTGTAGCATATTCAATTGACAAATGATCATAGAATAATAAGGTAACACTTTAAAAAGGATAATTATAATCAATAATAATATTACAATTCTATGCTCTGTTATAGTGTATACCATTCACAGATGTGGGTTACAATGTAACCGAGCGTTACATTATCACTGCATCCACTGCCAGTCAACAATTTTACTTCGGGTGGACGTCATCAACCACCTTGGATCGTGCAAGCACAACAACCCAGCTGCAGCAACCACCGCTGCAGTGACTGCCACTTCCACTGCAGCGACCACCACCACCACTGCAGGGACCACCACTGCAGCAACCACCACCACCACTGCAGCGACCACCACCTCCACTGCAGGGACCACCACTGCAGCAACCACCACCACCACTGCAGCGACCACCACCTCCACTGCAGGGACCACCACTGCAGCAACCACCACCACCACTGCAGCGACCACCACCTCCACTGCAGGGACCACCACTGCAGCAACCACCACCACCACTGCAGGGACCACCACCTCCACTGCAGGGACCACCACTGCAGCAACCACCACCACCACTGCAGCGACCACCACCTCCACTGCAGGGACCACCACTGCAGCAACCACCACCACCACTGCAGCAACCACCACCACCACTGCAGCGACCACCACCTCCACTGCAGGGACCACCACTGCAGCAACCACCACCACCACTGCAGCAACCACCACCTCCACTGCAGGGACCACCACTGCAGCAACCACCACCACCACTGCAGCGACCACCACCTCCACTGCAGGGACCACCACTGCAGCAACCACCACCACCACTGCAGCGACCACCACCTCCACTGCAGGGACCACCACTGCAGCAACCACCACCACCACTGCAGCGACCACCACCTCCACTGCAGGGACCACCACTGCAGCAACCACCACCACCACTGCAGCGACCACCACTGCAGGGACCACCACCTCCACTGCAGGGACCACCACTGCAGCAACCACCACCACCACTGCAGCGACCACCACCTCCACTGCAGGGACCACCACTGCAGCAACCACCACCACCACTGCAGCGACCACCACCTCCACTGCAGGGACCACCACTGCAGCAACCACCACCACCACTGCAGCGACCACCACCTCCACTGCAGGGACCACCACTGCAGCAACCACCACCACCACTGCAGCGACCACCACCACCACTGCAGCGACCACCACTGCAGCAACCACCACCACCACTGCAGCAACCACCACCACCACTGCAGCGACCACCACTGCAGCAACCACCACCACCACTGCAGCGACCACCACCTCCACTGCAGGGACCACCACTGCAGCAACCACCACCACCACTGCAGCGACCACCACTGCAGGGACCACCACTGCAGCAACCACCACCGCCACTGCAGCGACCACAATGCCAACCCCCCCGGGTGGACAGATGAAAAGGGTACATCAGCAGCAATCCAAACAAAAATGTCCTATCTGCCGTCTTAACATGAACAAAAAAAACATTAAAGTGCACATAAAGAGGAAGCACACAAATAAGCAGAAGGACATAACAGCAACTTCCCACGTTCAAAGTGACTGTATAGATCCTATCAATGGGATCTATGCTGTCCTTAAGACGTTTCATGGTGCCAGCACTCCTCTGCATGCCCAGTTAAAAGTATGGGGGGAAAATCAACATGTTTCATGTGAAACCAAAAGAACATGGAGTTTGCATGGAGGAGTGGATTAGTCTCTTTTCAATGCATACACCTGAAGTCTATAGGATACTGTACATCATATGCTTCTCCTCCGGTACCTCATGAGGGAACCCTTAAAGAGATGGTTACCAGCAAGTGGTTTGGGGAAGACAAAAAACAGCTCTGCCTCACTCGACAAAAGCTTGCAGAAAACATCAAAATACCTCTCTCTGTGCACACTGAAGTTGGAGACCCTCAGTCCAAAAAGTACATATCCGTTTTTGAACCCACACTTTCATATTACAGTCGTTTGGGAAGAGTCATGGTGTCGTATGACATCAAAAAGAACACATGGCACTGTCCGTGCCTAAAGACTAAGAGATCATGCCCACATAAATACATCGCCAAATGGCACCTCTTTCAAACAGATCGCAAACTATTTAGAAAAGTCCGGAGTACTGATGTGGACTTCCAGAGCACAGCAACAGAGGACCAAGACAGTCATGATGATGAGACGACTGATCTGGGAGATCTTCTGTATCCACCAACCGAGTATAAGAAAATGGAAGGCATGGTGCAGTATATCCTAAAACACAAGAAATTGCCTGCTGTTCTCCCTGAAGACGTACGCCTTCCATCAGTGGAAAAAGAGTATCCAAGGCACCTCATTCGACAGGAAATGGTATGCCAGCACTGCCCAGGCAACGTGTCCCTGAGTGACCCAGTCCTCATTACATGCAAGGCCAAAATCCTCACCACCACACAGGTTGTTCAAGGTAGGTCAGCGAAGGTTAATGTTGTCAATCAATTTATCTTATAACAATCTACTTTGGGGGATTTGTTTCTCTTGTATTTATTATACATACATAATGTGTTGTGATTCTTGTTGAATCTTTGGATTTCCAGATATCTCAACCTACTGTAAATCCTGCCCACAATGTGGAGCCTACTTCCGGTACCAAGAGTGGAAAGAAGGTTTACATAACTTTGATGACCACTAGTAAGGGAAACATATGAAAATCTGCGAAGTAAATCGTTACCAAAAATGTTCTTCACCAATGTGTTTCTAAAGGTGTGTAATAACATGTACTAAAAGGTTGAAATTCAACTCCTGTGGGAAACCTCATAAAAAACTGCTCAAAGTTGGGGTACCGATAACCGATTTTCGAAAATTCGAAAATGCTTAAATTGGACTTGAGTAACTTTTGAGGGGTCAAACTAGGCATTTTTCATGATTCTGAGTTGATTGCAAGCATTTATTTGTCACCAAGACCACTTCCTGGTAGAGAAACTGCCACGCCCTTTTTTTTAGAGAGACACTCTGCTGGGCAGTAACTTACCTGTTATGGAGGCCTTCACTCTCACCTCCCATTGTGGAAGAGATGTACCAACCAGACTACCAGCTAGGTGTTCAGCTACTCACACAGCCCAGCAGAGAGTCACTATCATGGGTATGGTTAAAGACCCATAGGCCCTGTGCTGGAGGTCACATGAGTTGACCTTTAGGCCTTTGAGCTACTCACACACAGCCCAGCAGAGAGACACTCTGCTGGGCACTGATGCAGAGTCATAGGCCTCACTGCATGTGGAACGATAGAACCAGGCTTGTTCACATACACACACAGCCCAGCAGAGAGTCACTCTGCTGGGCAGTGACCTACCTGTAATGGAGGCCTAAAAAAAAAAGGGAGGTGAGAGTGAAGCTGAATAGCTTCACTCTCATGTACCAACATGAGATGTACCAAGGACTACCAGAGGTGTTCAGCTAGACACACAGCCCAGAGACAACACACCTTCCATGGGTGCTGTGACTAGGCCTGTGGCCCTATGCTGGAGGTCACATGAGCTCCAGGGCCTCAGGTCCTGCACTACCAGACTGAGTAGGAGAGCCCTCACTGGGCCTAGCTGTCTACCAGTCACCCCTCTTCTGGTGCTCTGACCTCCAGGGCCTATGTCATACACTATCAGTCCGATTAGGAGTAACCTCACTGGGCCTAGCTGTCTACCAGTCACCCCTCTTCTGGAGCTCTGACCTCCAGGACCTATGTGATACACTGCCAGTCCGATTAGGAGAGCCCTCACTGGGCCTAGCTGTGTACCAGTCACCCCTCTTCTGGAGCTCTGACCTCCAGGTACTATGTGATACACTGCCAGTCCGATTAGGAGAGCCCTCACTGGGCCTAGCTGTCTACCAGTCACCCCTCTTCTGGAGGTCTGACCTCCAGGTACTATGTGATACACTGCCAGTCCGATTAGGAGTGACCTCACTGGGCCTAGCTGTCTACCAGTCACCCCTCTTCTGGAGCTCTGACATCCAGGCTCTATGTGATACACTGCCAGTCCGATTAGGAGAGCCCTCACTGGGCCTAGCTGTCTACCAGTCACCCCTCTTCTGGAGCTCTGACCTCCAGGCTATATGTGATACACTGCCAGTCCGATTAGGAGTGACCTCACTGGGCCTAGCTGTCTACCAGTCACCCCTCTTCTGGAGCTCCGACCTCCAGGCTATATGTGAGACACTGCCAGTCCGATTAGGAGTGACCTCACTGGGCCTAGATGTCTACCAGTCACCCCTCTTCTGGAGCTCTGACATCCAGGCTCTATGTGATACACTGCCAGTCCGATTAGGAGAGCCCTCACTGGGCCTAGCTGTCTACCAGTCACCCCTCTTCTGGAGCTCTGACCTCCAGGCTATATGTGATACACTGCCAGTCCGATTAGGAGTGACCTCACTGGGCCTAGATGTCTACCAGTCACCCCTCTTCTGGAGCTCTGACATCCAGGCTCTATGTGATACACTGCCAGTCCGATTAGGAGAGCCCTCACTGGGCCTAGCTGTCTACCAGTCACCCCTCTTCTGGAGCTCTGACCTCCAGGGGCTAACTGCTACTATGCCAGTCCGATTAGGAGTAACCTCACTGGGCCTAGATGTCTACCAGTCACCCCTCTTCTGGAGCTCTGACCTCCAGGGGCTAACTGCTACTCTGCCAGTCCGATTAGGAGTAACCTCACTGGGCCTAGATGTCTACCAGTCACCCCTCTTCTGGAGCTCTGACCTCCAGGGACTAACTGCTACTCTGCCAGTCCGATTAGGAGTAACCTCACTGGGCCTAGATGTCTACCAGTCACCCCTCTTCTGGAGCTCTGACCTCCAGGGACTAACTGCTACTCTGCCAGTCCGATTAGGAGTAACCTCACTGGGCCTAGATGTCTACCAGTCACCCCTCTTCTGGAGCTCTGACCTCCAGAGCCTATGTGATACACTGCCAGTCCGATTAGGAGTGACCTCACTGGGCCTAGCTGTCTACCATTCAACCCTCCTCTGGAGCTCTGACCTCCAGAGCCTATGTGATACACTGCCAGTCCGATTAGGAGTGACCTCACTGGGCCTAGCTGTCTACCATTCAACCCTCCTCTGGAGCTCTGACCTCCAGAGCCTATGTGATACACTGCCAGTCCGATTAGGAGTGACCTCACTGGGCCTAGCTGTCTACCATTCAACCCTCCTCTGGAGCTCTGACCTCCAGGGCCTATGACCTACCCTATAGTGCCCGGTCTAAGTGCCTCATCATCGGACTCCTTTCCTCCATAACACCCCCTGGTTCCTCCACACCCTACCACGTGCACCAGGCGGTCCCGGGCCCCCACACTTAAGCACCCCCCCACTGATAAGGACAGCCATCCGCGACTTCCAGAAGAATGCATCCCTGGTATCCTAAAAAACGTTTTTAGTTACTAGTAGTACTGGCAGGACCAGTACTACAACACATGTCCTACAACACTAGGCCCAGTCTCAGAGCCTCTTACTCAGCCACTCTACCTACCAGCCTCCCTGCCCTGGAGCTTAGACTCTAGTGTCCACAGACTAAGTCCCATTAAGTACCAGGCCTAGTAATACTTCCAGTACTTAAATTTCATGAAAAATGCCTAGTTTGACCCCTCAAAAGTTACTCAAGTCCAATTTAAGCATTTTCGAATTTTCGAAAATCGGTTATCGGTACCCCAACTTTGAGCAGTTTTTTATGAGGTTTCCCACAGGAGTTGAATTTCAACCTTTTAGGGCATGTTATTACACACCTTTAGAAACACATTGGTGAAGAAATTTCTTGGTAACGATTTACTTCGCAGATTGGTCAAATATCTGGTAAAATGCCCTTACTACACATCATACTCGCTCTCCCTTTATGCATCACCATAAGGAACATGCTACAGGTAATGTTTGATAAAACTTTAATTGAAGTATTGGGTTAATTTACAAATGAATTGCTACATTACATTTGGTTTTTCCATAATATCTTTCTCTCTAAGGTCCATACTGCAGTGAGTCGAGTGGTCGGATATTTGGAGTTGACCACTGGTGTACAGTACCCCTCTGCTGATACGGTGCTCCATGGTTATCTCCACTTTGAAGCCCTCACAGCACATGATTACGAGTATTCTTGCGTAACCTGTGGTGATCATCCACCTGCAGTAATCATGGACCTCCATAAGAAGGGTGCCTTCAATTTGTCAGGTAAGAATGCTTTCATGGAATAGACAGATTTAGATGTTAATTGCAGACCGGGATTGCTCTCAGAATTTACTTACAATATTTCCTCCTTATTTGTTTAGTGAGTGACCTTCCCCAACCTCCTGAGGACTTCAATGGAGAGGTCGATATTGATCTTTTTTGGGAGGCACTTTCAAGGGAAAGGATCGGCCGAGGATTTGTAACAAGTAATGCAAGACAAGACTAATGGGCACTTAGTTAACATGCTAAACATTTTCCAATGACTGCAGAAATCTGACAACCACATGGAGATACATGTTGTGGTAGATGTTTATCAAGATGGCACTTCACTTTCAACTCTTGAATGTATTAACGTTTTTCTTTTCCTTTTATAAAGGTCAACAAAAAAAAACATTTACTGTTCCGCCAACTTTCCACTATTGGGCTCCTTGGATTGGAAAAAAAACACGACGCTCTAACCAAGTCATTAATACGGAATTTCAGAAAATCCGTCCAGCAAAACAAGCTGAGGTGCGGGAAATAACAGTCTCAGAAGACCGGCTGACAGAAGAACTGTACAAGCAGAAGGTAAAAATAACTGTTTATTTTTCCTTTTAGGAGTGAATTAAGGCCATGATTCCACCTGAAAACATGCAGCGCTCTATACATTTGAACATATTGTATTTTGTAGGTTGAAGTGATTCGCACATTATGTAAGGAGTGTGGACTGGATTCATCTGGATCACGCACTGATCTCCTCCAGAGATTGTCTCTTGAAATGAAATCAAGGGAGGCATACGACAAGGTGTTCCAAAAGATCTGGGCTGCGTCAGGTAAGCTTACAATTTAACACAGTACATGTCTGAGCTTATATTACTGATTACTTTCTTCTGGATTCTTAATAGGACTGGTTGTTAAAATCCCTAAATATTCAGCACAACAATTGAGTGGAGTTGGAGATGTCCTCTTGGGTGGAGTGGAATTTGGCAATGATCACGTGGTGCCACCAGTACGACACATCTTCAGTTGTGGTCCCCGACCTCATTGGGTGTTTCGGCCAGTTATCACAAGACACCCTCTGCCGAGGTTGGCCCACCACAGGCTGATCAGGCCTGGGTGTGTGTCGCACGGTGGCACCACGTGGTCATTTGGGAGCCCATGTTGGGTCCCTACGTTTCAGCCACAGCCAGTGACTGCTCCGTTCTGCTGCAGTGGACAGTTCTCTGATTGCCTTCCGTTGGGCCTGTCCTCTGATCCCTACTGCCCTCAGGAGCCTTGTGGTGGAGCTGGCTACAAAGCCTCTGCAGCCCACCTCCACTGGCCACACCTTCACGTTCCAGCCCCGCCCCTCTGCTTCGACTGCTAAGTTGGCATACCGCAGCCTCTTCCGTTCGAATGCCTCATCGATGGCCTCCTCCCATGGGACCGTCAGTTCTACGATGAAGACACGCCGGCAGGACTTGGACCAGAGGACTAGGTCTGGGCGCAGGTTGGTCGCTGCAATTTCGGGTGGGAAGGTGAGCCTCTGGCTGAGGTCTACCCGCATTTCCCAATCCCGGGCTGCGTTCAGTGGGCCTGAGTCTGGAGGTGATGGCTTGGTCCGCTGTTTCTCCCCTTCCCGGATGAAGGTTGTTTTCCGTGGAAAGGTGATTAATATGATCTCTGAGGGTGAAAATATTTTTAGCAGCATATCCTTTTTAAAACCGTTTCATTTGATGTCTTTTAAAAATATATTTCAGGTGGCTGGGCTGTGATTATGTGTCCATGTGGCATCGTTTACAGTATTAAATGTAACATTCGAGCGGAAAGCCCACGTGACTTCACAGATCTTCTCCTCTCTTGGAAACACATGCCAAACATTGTGATATATGACTTTGCACGTGGACTGGCAACACACATGAATCTAAGAGAACCACAAATATTGCCTTTCAAACCTTTTGAGGGACGGCTATCTGCTCCAACTCCAGACAACATAACGCAGGCCAAAGAGGGAAAGCTGAAGGTGTCACTACCTTGGCTGAACAGTAAGAAACTGGTCCCAGACAGTGGTGGCCATCCAATCACCGGTTCAGCAGAGCATTATGCTCTCTATGACATTCCATGAAGATAACACAAAGGATGACGGTGATGCTCTTCGGAAGCTTCGCCTGGTCCCGCAGCTTGAATGAATGAATGAATGAATGGTCTTTATTGTCATTGCTATAGTACAGGTACCAAACAACGAAATTTGGGAGGGGGGGCTCCCCTGGTGCTAGGAAAGAAAAAAAAACAGAAAAAAAAACAAGAAGGGAAGGAGCTGGTTTACATAAATAAAGGCTATGTACACTATCCACTATACTATACTGTACAGATAGACGACTAGGGTTGTCATATTGCACATAGTGTTATTGCACATTTATTTGAAGTGTCGCAGTTTGCAGGCTTGAAATGTACATGTTTGTGCCTCAGCACTACACCTGATTTTTTCAGTCCAGCAGCTGCCATCAATCCGTCCAGACTGTCCAGGGCCCAGCTTGCTGGAAAAGTAAACAGTCAAGTAGCAGAACAGTTGTTTTCAAGGATGAAAAAAAACAACTACTTCCTAAACATGAGTTTACCATCAACCCATATATTCCTCATGAGGAATATCATCCACCACGATAACATGGACAAAAACAAACGACGACTGGATGAGCTCAAAAAGGCTTTTGGAACAAAGGATATAGCAATGAACATCCTCAGCCAGGCAGTATTGGGTAACTTTCCAAATGTAGTTTTGCTATGCAATTATATCAAAATGCAACACATTAATCACAGTATTGTTGAAATATTTATTTTATTTGTAGGAAACCCAGTATTGTCAGACACATCTGCCACTGCTCCAATGGACACTGATGAACCACTTGGTGAGTAATGGGGTGGAGGTGGGGGTGTTCTTCTTCTTTCAAGGACCCCAATTGAAATAAGCCAGTGGCTTTCTTGGGTTTTTATCCTCTTAGTTTGACCTTGCATGTAATATGTACTTTCATGTACCTACTTCTGCAAACATTCTAATAAAGTTTTCAATTTTCAATTTTCAATTCTTGTCCTGTCATCTTATTTTTTTTTCTGTATGGCTGGAGGCTCACAGCATATTAGGATCAGAAATTTCTTGGAATTCATGATTTAGATTTTTCAAACATGCCTTAACATGAATGACTGGAAATCTCTATTATGTTTTTTAGTGGCAGCAGTGCCCCCAACAGCAGCCCCCACTGTGCCCCTGACAGAGACCCTTGGCGTGGCAGCAGCCCCCACTGTGCCCCTGACAGAGACCCTTGGCGTGGCAGCAGCCCCACTGTGCCCCTGACAGAGACCCTTGGCGTGGCAGCAGCCCCCACTGTGCCCCTGACAGAGACCCTTGGCGTGGCAGGCGTGGCAGCAGCCCCACTGTGCCCCTGACAGAGACCCTTGGCGTGGCAGCAGCCCCCACTGTGCCCCTGACAGAGACCCTTGGCGTGGCAGCAGCCCCACTGTGCCCCTGACAGAGACCCTTGGCGTGGCAGCAGCCCCACTGTGCCCCTGACAGAGACCCTTGGCGTGGCAGCAGCCCCACTGTGCCCCTGACAGAGACCCTTGGCGTGGCAGCAGCCCCACTGTGCCCCTGACAGAGACCCTTGGCGTGGCAGGCGTGGCAGCAGCCCCACTGTGCCCCTGACAGAGACCCTTGGCGTGGCAGCAGCCCCACTGTGCCCCTGACAGAGACCCTTGGCGTGGCAGCAGCCCCCATTGTGCCCCTGACAGAGACCCTTGGCGTGGCAGCAGCCCCCACTGTGCCCCTGACAGAGACCCTTGGCGTGGCAGGCATGGCAGCAGCCCCCACTGTGCCCTCCATAACAGCAGCGACAAAGAAGTTCTGGGACGAGGATTGGAATCCTATCCAGGAACAACTGGTAAGCTAATCAATCCAAATATAAATGCTTAGTCAAAGTATACAGTACAGCATTATCTGACTCAAAATAAATCAATAGGTAATAACTAATTATAATTAATAACTGTTATTCGCAGCTCAATTACGTCCTGGACAAGGGACGGCCGGCGGAAGAATATATTGTCAAAGAAGGACCCATATGTCTGATCCGTGAAGAACTCTGGAGCCTGGGATTGCAAAGAGACATGGATTCAACTGTGAGTAGTGGGAAGTAGGTGAACACAAGGAAGGTTAAAGCATATTTTGTATTTTCTTTCATGCTTGTTCACTGATGAGTTTTGTTTCTTGCAGATCGGGAATGCCTGCATGACAATTATCAAAGAAGTAGCTCAGCTACATGTAAGTCAATCTATACAAAAGACTATAGCATAAATGAAACACAATGCAATTGTTTATGCATTGTTATACCATTTGTATTTCAATGTCATTTATTCCGTAGGGCAAAGACATTTATATAGCGGACATGTTCGTAGTTCCTTCATGGAAGACTACACCACCCACCATGCTTGACTTTCCAGTAAGTCAGTGTACATAAAATAACAACATTTATGCTGTTAAAGATATTAATGCTGTTAGACAGCATAACATGTATGCCGTTAAAAATGTACTAATGTATAATGACAACTTTTTTTCATTCATGTTAGAATGATCTAGACATGAAAGACTTCTTAGTCTTCCCAGCTTGGACCAATGCAAATGGGCCGGACCACTACGTTCTCTGTGTAAGGCTATGTTACTGTCATTAGATGATATGAGTATATATGGTTATTGTGCAGTTTGAATAATGTGTATTCCAACAGAATGAAATCCAGCTCTACTCCTTGTCCTAATGACTAACTGTTGTGCAACTCGTAACCTATTGCCACATTATAGATCATGCAGCCATTGCGGAAAGAGTTACTCCTCTTGGACTCTCAGTACGCAAACCATCGATACGGGTTTGCAGATGCGGATTACAGAGTCCTGTTTAGGTCCTCAGATAAGACATATCGGTTGCCAAGTTCATATAAAATTACGTTATGGCTACGTTCCTATAGCCTGTACGTACTAGTAAGTTTTGGCTATGTTCCTAAAGCCTCTGTGTGCATGATTTTTAGGGTTGGGTATCAAGAACAGAACAGAGTACTGAGTGGTACTGGTTTCAACATGTATAATACTAGAAAAGTATTGATTTGTTTTTTGGCACCACAATTGAAAAAAATTCAACCATACCCAACCCTAATTGTTTGGCTACGTTCCTATAGCCTCTGGTTTTGCTATGTTCTGATTACATGTCATCATTGGTTGTCACATGTATCTCTTTCAAAAGAATATTGTTCATTTTATCTTATTATTATTAACATCTATCTGTGATGTTAACTCCGATTTTAACTCTGTGTTAGACAGAAGAAACCTCAATCTGTACATTTTGATGTGACTCATACTGTACATGTGACAGCCACTGTAGATTTTTGTCCACCAGTACTGAATAATTTTAATGGTTACATGACTTAACACATAATATCCTTCTCTCAATAATTGTATATTTCTCTATAGCAATCTAGCACAGCAAATCGACCCTGGGACCTGGACTGAAAAAACTGGCTATGATATGGGGAACTTACCACGCCAGCTCCATGGAAATGACTGTGGGGGTTTTATGCTTATGGTAAGGTCTATTTTTTTTTTTGGGGGGGGGGGGGGGGGGGGGTAATTACATGCCGGCTTTTGTCAACATTATGAATAAAATTGCCTTCCGCTTTGTCTGTTCCAGTACACCCTGTCCCTTGTCCTGAACACAGGGTTTGAGTTCCATGTGGTAAGTTAGAATCCCATTTAACCACAGAACAATTAGGCTAGTTAAAATAATGTTTATGTTGCACCATACTATTCATCTCGAAGAGAAGGAATACATTATGGACAAAAGATTATCCGCGTCGCTGTAATTTATTTCAGACGGACATGCCTCGGATCCGCAAGTGGTGGTGTCTCTGTTACGGCTGGGCCGTCACACACGCCCTCCCCCGCCCCCACAACTCGAGCACAGCGTGCTCTCCGCCGCAGATGAAGCTCGTTCCCGGTGATTGGAGGGTTATCCAGCCACAGTCAAACCAACACACCTGTCTCCACTCCCAATTAACCCTCTGGCTACATCTACCCTGGACTCCCTTCATTCATCGTCAGTTCTTCCCTAAGAATGGCCTGGCAAGTATCCTCTATTACCAGTCGTGTACTTTGCTCTTGTTACTAGTTTTGTGATTTGTATTTTCCCATATACAAATTCCCTTGTGCTTGTTTGGATGCGCACATACCTTTTTGTACTGGCCTACCGTAGAGACTTACGCTGTTTCTCTGTTCCTCTACAGCCCACGCCAGCCACTACCCCCAGCCCGCCAGGCTGAAACCCCCGGACTCATCATCTGTTTTTCCACCCGCCTGCACTGTAAATAAATACCCTACGGGGCTAACACTGTATTCTGCCTCCGGTGTCGTGTCCTTGAGCCCCCTCGCTCCCGTGTCATAACAGAAGAACTGACCATGCAATTGGGCTCAGACGACACGAAGGACCGGGCACCATCTCCCACCCCTGGATCCGGTCCGACGGCTATCCAGATCCTCGCTGAACACACTCACCTCCTCCAGGCGGCCGCTACAGCGTGCCAGGCCCTGAACACTCGCATTACAACCCAGGAGGCTAACCAGGAGCACCGCGCCACCCAGATGCAGCACCTCATCACTACGACCCAAGCGCTTACGGCACAGGTGGCCGCGCTCGCAGCCTTTGCCCCCCCCCTGCTCTCCCTGACCCTGCCCAGCTACCGGCACCACCTACTGGACAGCCACGGGAGCCCCACCTAGCCAGCCCCCGCCCCTTCGACGGAGCCTTCGCCCAGTTCCGAGGCTTCATCCTCCAGTGTGAGTTGGTGTTCTCGCATCAGCCCAGCCAGTTCTGGTCGCCGGCAGCCCGGGTGGCGTTCATCACCAACCTCACCACCGGCGACGCCCTGAATTGGGTCCAGGCCACCCTCTGCGCCCGCCCTGACCTGTTCGGTGACTACGCTACCTTCCTCACGGAGTTCAAGAGGGTTTTCGACCACCCCACTGCAGGACAGGAGGTCGGGGCGCGACTGATGTCACTCCACCAGGGGAACCGGACCGCGGCGGCCTACTCTACCGAGTTTCGCACCCTGGCAGCCGGAAGCGGATGGAATGACAGGGCACTGCGATCTGCTTTCCGCCAGGGGCTGAGTGAGGTCATCAAGGACGAGCTCGTCCGGGACAGACCCGCCACCCTGGACGAACTAGTGGTCCTAGCCATCGACGTTGACGAGCGCTCCCGGGAGCGTCGGAGAGAGAGAGGGCGCTACCAGACCAGCTCGCCACGCCCCCAGGACCCTATCGTCACAGCCAACCCCTCCTCCGCACGGGAGTCGACCTACACCCCATGCACTGGCGAGGAGCCGATGCAGCTTGGCCGAGCCCGCCTCACCACGGCGGAGAAGGAGAGGAGAAGGGTCCAGGGCCTGTGCCTCTACTGTGGAGAGAAGGGACACCTCCGTGACACCTGCCCGTCCCTATCAAAAGGGCAGGCTCACCCGAAGGGGGAATCCGGGTGAGCCGTGTCTCTCAATCCCCACCTACCACCAGCCCAGCCAGGTTCTCTGTCACCCTCTCCTGGCAGGGGCAGAACCTCACGGTCGAGGCCATCATCGACTCGGGAGCAGACGAGAACTTTATGGACGCCCAGCTGGCCCGCTCAGCTGCCATTCCCCTCGTTGCCCTCGAGACCCCCCTCTCCGTCTCAGCCCTAGACGGACACAGCCTGGGGCCTCTCACCCACCGCTCTACACCCCTCTCCTTGACCGTCTCTGGGAACCATGTGGAGGAGATCCGGTTCTACATCCTCAAAACCCCCCAGTCCCCGCTCATCCTGGGACGACCGTGGCTCGAGCTCC
This sequence comes from Nansenia antarctica, assembly GCF_963989245.1. Taxonomy (NCBI): domain Eukaryota; kingdom Metazoa; phylum Chordata; class Actinopteri; order Argentiniformes; family Microstomatidae; genus Nansenia; species Nansenia antarctica. The sequence goes on from NC_137691.1 coordinate 24,831,865, forward strand.
ACATTCCCCATGTCAGCTATGGTGAGGGACGTATCCTGAGCTGGAGTACCGCATGTTACGCCCGGTGCCTCCGTGCCGCCCATACCCCCTCATCGCCTCTGCGACCGCCTCCGGCTCCCCCTGACCTCTCCTCCATCCCAGAGGCCTACCACGACCTCGGAGAGGCCTTCAGCAAGGAGCGTGCTCGCACCCTGCCCCCTCACCGGCCCTACGACTGTGCCGTCGAGCTCCGCCCTGGCAACAAACTTCCGGTCAGTCGCCTCTACAACCTTGCCCCCCCGGAGAAGGCAGCCATGGACACCTACATCTCCGACTGTCTGGCTGAGGGGCTCATCCGTCCATCACACTCCCCGGTGGCAGCGGGGTTTTTCTTCGTTAAGAAGAAGGATGGAACCCTCAGGCCATGCATTGACTACCGTGAGCTCAATGCCATCACCGTCCGGAACACCTATCCTCTCCCCCTCATGAGCTCCAACTTTGAGCCCCTCCTTGGGGCCACCATCTTCACTAAGCTGGACCTCCGGAACGCCTACCATCTGGTCCGGATTCGTGAGGGTGACGAGTGGAAGACGGCGTTCAAGACCCCCCGTGGCCACTATGAGTACCTCGTCATGCCCTTTGGTCTCACTAACGCCCCCTCCGTCTTTCAGGCCCTCATGAACGACGTCCTCAGGGACATGCTGGACATCTTTGTCGTCCTCTACCTGGATGACATCCTAGTATTCTCCAGGAACCCTGAGGAGCATGTCCAACATGTCCGCCTAGTCCTCCAGCGCCTACTGGAGAATCGCCTTTTTATTAAGGCTGAGAAGTGCTCTTTCCACACTCACTCTGTGGAATTCCTGGGGCTCATCGTGGAGGGTGGGTTGACTCGCCCTGACCCCAAGAAGACTCGGGCCGTCGTCGAGTGGGGCCAACCTACCACCCGGAAACAGCTGCAGTCATTCCTCGGCTTTGCCAACTTCTACCGGCGATTCATCCGGGACTTCAGCCGGGTAGCCGCCCCCCTCACTGCCCTCACCTCCCCCCTGCGCCAGTTCACATGGATACCAGCAGCCAGCGCGGCCTTCAGTGACCTGAAGAGGCTCTTCACCTCGGCGCCGGTCCTAATCAACCCAGACCCCTCTAGGCCCTTCATTGTGGAAGTGGACGCCTCAGACACGGGCGTCGGTGGCGTGCTCTCTCAACGATCGGAGGACCAGACCGTGCACCCCTGCGCCTTCTACTCCCGCCGTTATACCTCCGCCGAGGCCAACTACGACATCGGGAACCGCGAGCTGCTGGCGGTGGTGGAGGCGTTCCACGAGTGGCGGCACTGGCTGGAGGGCGCTGAGCACCCCTTCACCGTCTGGTCGGACCACAAGAACCTAACCTACATCAAGTCGGCCAGGCGGTTGAACTCCCGTCAGGCACGCTGGGCCCTGTTCCTCGGGCGGTTTAACTTCCACCTCACGTTCCGTCCGGGCTCCCTGAACGCCAAGGCTGACTCCCTTTCTCGGCTCCATGCCGCAGAGGAGGAACCCACCACTCCTGACACCATCGTTCCATCCTCCCGGGTCGTTGGAGTGGTCACCCTGGAGATCGAGGCGGTGGTCAGAGCTGCACAGCGCACCCAGCCAGATCCCCGACCGGGGTCCCCCGGCCGTCTCTTCGTCCCGGACGCCGTCAGGACCAAGGTGATGCAGTGGGGCCACGCCAGCCGCTTCGCCTGCCATCCTGGGGCCCTACGCACACTGTCCTTCCTGCGCCGGCGGTTCTGGTGGCCCACCATGGCCGCGAACGTCAGGGAGTTCGTCTCGGCCTGCCCTACCTGCGCTCGCAGCAAGGCATCCCACCGGCCGCCTTCAGGACTGCTGCGGCCTCTACCCGTGCCCGGTCGACCGTGGTCCCACCTCGCCATGGACTTCGTGACCGGCCTTCCCCCGTCTCTAGGCAACACGGTCATCCTCACCATCGTGGACCGCTTCTCCAAGTCCGTGCGGTTGGTAGCTCTGGCAAAGCTACCGACCTCGGCGGAGACGGCGGAGCTACTCACCACCCACGTCTTCCGTCTTTACGGGCTTCCCCAGGATGTGGTTTCCGACCGTGGCCCCCAGTTCACATCCAAGGTGTGGCAGGCCTTCTGTTCTGGGATTGGGGCCACGACCAGCCTCTCCTCCGGCTACCATCCCCAGACCAATGGGCAGGCGGAGAGAGCCAACCAGAGCCTGGAGTCGGCACTCCGCTGCATGTCCTCCCTCCATCCATCCTCCTGGAGCAAGGACCTACCCTGGGTGGAGTACTCTCTGAACGCCATGATAAATTAAGCCACCGGCCGGTCCCCCTTCGAGTGCTCCTTGGGGTACCAGCCACCCCTGCTTTCTACCCAGGAGGGCGAAGCGTCGGTACCATCAGTCCAGGCACACCTCCTTCGCTGTCGTCGGGTCTGGACCTCCGTACGCTCGGCCTTGCTTCGGGCCACCGCCCGAACTACCCGAAGCGCCAACCGTCGTCGCACTCCAGCTCCTGTGTACCAGGTGGGCCAGAGGGTCTGGCTCTCCACGGCGGATCTCCCCCTCAATGTCCCCTCCCGGAAGTTGGCGTCGAGATTCATCGGCCCCTACGCCATCGACCGGGTCATCAACCCCGCTGCCATCCGGCTGGTCCTCCCTCACTCCCTCCGTCGGATACACCCGGTGTTCCACGTCTCCCGGGTTAAGCCCCATGTCGCCAGCGACCTGATGCCACCAGCCCCTGCACCGCCCCCTCCTCAGTTGGTGGATGGCCACCCCCAGTGGGCGGTAACGAAGATCCTCAGGGTTCGTCGCTGTGGCCGGGGTTTCCAGTACCTGGTGGACTGGGAAGGATATGGCCCAGAGGAACGGAGCTGGATTCCCCGGTCCCAGATCATGTCCCCAGTCCTCCTCAGGGACTTCTATCGGGCCCACCCGGATGCTCCGGGCCGGTCGCCAGGAGGCTCCCCCTCGGGGGGGGGTCCTGTTACGGCTGGGCCGTCACACACGCCCTCCCCCGCCCCCACAGCTCGAGCACCCGCCCCCACAACTCGAGCACAGCGTGCTCTCCGCCGCAGGTGAAGCTCGTTCCCGGTGATTGGAGGGTTATCCAGCCACAGCCAAACCAACACACCTGTCTCCACTCCCAATCAACCCTCTGGCTACATCTACCCTGGACTCCCTTCATTCATCGTCAGTTCTTCCCTAAGAATGGCCTGGCAAGTATCCTCTATTACCAGTCGTGTACTTTGCTCTTGTTACTAGTTTTGTGATTTGTATTTTCCCATATACAAATTCCCTTGTGCTTGTTTGGATGCGCACATACCTTTTTGTACTGGCCTACCGTAGAGACTTACGCTGTTTCTCTGTTCCTCTACAGCCTACACCAGCCACTACCCCCAGCCCGCCAGGCTGAAACCCCCGGACTCATCATCTGTTTTTCCACCCGCCTGCACTGTAAATAAATACCCTACGGGGCTAACACTGTATTCTGCCTCCGGTGTCGTGTCCTTGAGCCCCCTCGCTCCCGTGTCATAACAGTCTCTTTCTCATGGAGCGTTTCAAAATACAAGGGTATGACAGCCCTGACCAATATGTGTATTCATTTTGGTAACACTTAATGTATAGGGTCACTGGCAGAAGATGTAAAACATCTGAAACTTAATGGAGCATTTGTTGGATGCATAAGTTAACACCCACATTCTATCAGTATAACATCATTAAAAAGATATTGGAAAAAGCCCAGGCATAGCCTTTTGCTATCCAATACTTAAAATTAATTTTGTTGTTTGAAAGGTATGGCCAGATGTTTGCCTTTTGGACCAATGAGGCCAGAGGGTTGCTTAAGGGTAACCATAACCCGGTCTACAGAGTCCCAAGCGGGAGGGCCAGCACGACAAAACTTCCAGCCCATGTCCAGGCAGCCATTGACCACTCTGCAGAGAAGAGACTGGTGGACCTCATTGTCCAATCACAGGCGGCTGAACGGCATTTGTTGGTATTTTGCAAATGTTCATATTTGATCTCAAAGTAAAGCTTCACCTAGGGTCTTTAGGAATAGGATCAACTTACATCATTTAACTATGACTCATTTCTTGTACTGTATCTTTTGAATGAATGTATGAATGTAAGTGACATTTCATGCCTGTTTTGATTCACTTAACCACCACACAATGCACTGATCCAATTTCCACAAAATTGTTGTCAGGATGTACTCAATGGGAAGGCGAAGTACTTTCTAAAGAAGTCCCCTAAGGTGCCTGTCTACCTCTGCACCGAGGAACACCAGGAAACCCTCTTCGGCCATCTTGGAGAAATATTACACAGAACACCATGTCTGGTGCAATTCACGGATGAAGTGAAGTTCATCCTGGATGTTCTGTTTCCGGAGGTAGGGATAATCATTGCTGGTCTTGCACTTTCAAAACATATAAAGAGGTTGCCTGCAATAGTGCCATTGTGTATGGACCCATATAATGGCTTTGTGTTTTGTATTGGTAGACTGGATCAGATATAAAACATCTTAAAAATTAAATTACTTACTTTTTTTGGGTAGGCTATCATTCATGGCCTTGCCCTCCTCAAAAATGTGACATTGCGGCAGGCTGAACAGCTCTTCCTTGATGGTCCATGTTTACATCAGAGGTGAGAGTAAATATATATATATTTTTACAGAATGCCCTGAACTCTTATCGCCCTATTTACTGTTACATAATACCTTAAGAATTATGTATGATTATTGTTATTGATGTACTCTTTTTTTTTTTTTTACTGTTGACAACGTTTCTGTCAACAAAGTTGTGATTTTTATGTCTACTATTTCAGTGAAAGGGAGGAATTTCTTTGAAGATTGCCAAAGAAATGAAGCAAAAGGGAAGATATTGAAAGGTATTTTTTGGGTTGGTTTTTGGTGCCGGCTTTGCTGTGGTAAAAATGGTAGCGGGTGCGTGGGTCAAGGAGAAATCTGAAAAGAGTGAGGTCCTGCCAGACCTGCAGTTCATCGCCAGATCGTAGCCTTATGTTCACGGTACTATCTTGCTCCTTGTGTTTTTCTAGTAACCTGCCTTCTTTCCAAACCCTGCCTTACCCCGTTTGTGTTCTCTCCCAAGATTCCCACGGACCCTCCCTCGCGTCTCCCCGGCCCCGGCTCTCGCATTCCCGCGGATCCCTGCCCCGTCTCCACGGACCCTCAGAACCCCTCGAGCCACCCCCGAACCCCTGGACACCCTTGGACGGATCTCCCGGTACCACCCTCGCCTCCTCCCTTGGACATCCCCTTTTGGACTCTCGGACTGTACTGTTGCCAGGCGCACGCACATACTGACAACACCCTGCCCGCCTACGTCACCCCGCACCCACGGTAGACCACACACATAGTCTTGACTACGCATTACACATAGGTATCCACATATCCCATACTCCAAGACTATCAGCACACCACACATTCTCCCGCATACCCCCTCCCTAAATCCTGTGAATAAACACGCCCACGGGCTAACGGATTCTCGCTCTGTGCCGCCTCTTTGGTCCCCCCGGGTAGTACCCCATAACACACACAGGTTGAGCCATTCCTCCACCTCGTTCTACAGCTGGTAAGACAGAGAGAAACGGTTGGTCCTCGCAGTCACATAAACTGACCCCCTCCAGACTCTTGAGCACAATCTTAATGAACCAGTCCAGGTGCGTTAGGATCCGTTAACGTCGGTACAGGCCAGGGTCTTGTCAACTTCTCTCTCTCTGTCTCTCTCTCTCTCTCTCTCTCCTGCAGGGGAAGGAGTCCAGCTGATAATGACAGCAGGCCTGTCAATACCTGAGCACCACGGCCGTCCCCCAGCTGTTCCTCCAGGGCCCTCGTCCGCCCTCCATCCATCCCTCTATCTATTTAACCCTACCTCCTTTCTAGCTGCCACGGATTGTCAATAAAAGAAATAAACAAATAAACCTGTTCCGTCCTCTGACCTTTTAAAAGTAGACAATCTGGTTTAGGCAACTTAGATTACAAGTCAGTTTTGGGAAAAGTAAGTGAACACAGAAGAGCACAGCTTGTGATAACGGCTGCAGTGACTACTTGTGAGTTTTATATTGTTAATATATTGTGTGAGCAAAAAGAAAAGAAAAATACATTTTATGAAGTATAGTTAATTTACTCATACAGTATGTATATCCTCTGGCTTGTTTGTAGAACTGCCCTGTATTGTTGACAAAGCTAAACCCTATTGATATGAAGTCTACTGGGAACACGAGAGGATGCCGTCAGTATTGCATTACTGAGTTAAGATTTGGTACTGAGGAAAGGTCAGCGTTTAGGGGTAACTGGATAGCACTTGGAACACCATCCGTGTTCCATTTCTTGGTTTGACTTTGTGTGTATATGTTCTGTTTGTAGTTCCTCATAGGTAACAATTGTGTGTTAACACTTTGCCATCTAACCCTAGGTTATGAGGAAATCAAGTACATGTGGTTGGTGTCACAATTATGTATAACTAATACACAATCTATGCTGAGTCTTTCAGGCTTCATGTTAAGTAAATCACAGATGTAACATTCATAAATGCTAGAGATCATCATTTGACTCACTTCATCAGTCAGTTCTACAAATCGGAATGTTAAACTCAATGGTTCAATGATAAACTCAATAGAATCCAACTGGATTCCCTCTTGTAAACAGTAGGTATTGGCTTTTTTTGGAGGAGTAAGCATTATGTCACACGTGAAATAGACTTAGCATTTCATGTCTTGGTGGTTTACAAAAACGTTCACTGATTGTGTGTATTGAATGTTCAGCCATGAGAGAGCATCAATCGTTCATGAAGGACATAGTATATAAAGGAGAATGCCAGTTGTTGGGTGTTTTCCGTCTAGGTGTTTCCCACGCATGATTGGCCATGAGGAAATGCACAAGATCTTAGGTGAGTTCCATAAAATGCTCTGGGTTCTTTCGTCTGCTAGGGGTTTACTGTGTAACCACGGGAATGGTCTAACACAGGGGTAGGCAACCTTTTTGATATGAAGTGCCATTTTAAAATGTTCTTGTTAGTCAGTGTGCCAACCACAATATCAACATTAATTATGACTCGACATCAAACCAAACCAAACAGACCAACAGATCTGCAATTTTATTCCACAACATGAACAACAATTTTCAGCAAAGAGCTATGTATGCAAAGCCATGTATGCTAAATAAACCTAAAAATGTAACTAACTGAAACTTGAACAAAATTACCAACATAACATCTAAGACAACTAAACTTTGTGATGCGTAGCACAACTTTAAGCAAATTGGAGCGCTCAATTTCTACCAAAGTTGCAATGCTAACTGCGCTCCCTATGGTTATCATTTTAATAAGTAGGCCTAACTGGAGGGTGATTATACAAGGGTCTTACTTGTATGAATTATAATTTATATTTATATAATTATTTGGTTGTTACTTACATTTTATTCTTTTATTCCAACCACAACAAACATATATATTGTTTTGGTTGCAAAGAGCTATGTATGCAAAGCCATGTAAACAGTCCTAACAATCAATGTCGTGATCCCTGGCCCTGTTTTCCTTTGCTCAACTCCATTATCTGGGGGTGGTACTTGGTCACTTTAAGTTGCACACAATTAATGCAACCGCTCCCCTCTGTTTCCCGACCATGGCAGGGGCACCATCTGTTGTCACTGCAAAAATCCTGCTAATGTCAATCCCTCGCTCCACAAAATGCTCGATAGGAACTTTAGCGATGTCCTCACCTTTTGTTGTTTCTGGCATTGGTTTTAGGCAGCAGAGCTCCTCCCTTACAGCAGAATCACAGTATCTTGCTATGACAGCCAGACGTGGCATGTCATTCACATCTACGCTCTCATCAAGTGCGAGGCTAAACACCGTCGCATCTTTCAAACCAGCGGTCTGCTGCGCTTTCACGTTTTCTGCCATTTCTCCTATTCTTCGTTCCACACTTCTGGCTGACACTGGGATGTCTTTTATTCTTGATTTTATTGTGTCTTTGTTTGATAAGCCTTCAAACAAAACATCTGAGCTACATAGGAAAGCCTCCTTAATATATTCTCCATCAGTGAATGGCTTTCCACGTTTCGCAATGCAATGAGCAATGCGAAAGCTTGCTTCAGTTGCGTGATTTTTAGCAGTGGCAAATGCTTTAAAGGTGCTGGCCTGCTTCCCATACCTTGACACAGCACGTCTTATTGATTCGGCCTTGTCTGCTTCATCCTTGAACGACTTGAGTTATATTGATACAAGTATCGAATCGAATTCAGAATTTTACTTAGAAAATTGGCGCCAGAATACGGCTCTCGTGGAGTGGGTGAGAGACTAGGGCTGCATTCGTAAATTCGCCCTGAGAGCGCCGGAGCGTCCCCGAGACTGCCTCTAGTCCAGTCATGTCAAAGTCAAATACACAGGGGGCCAACATTTAAAAATGGTACAAGTGGAGGGCCGGGCTGGTTCAATGTTTATTAAAACTCGCAATTATTGCACATATTGAACCAATACCAATAACACAGCCTATATTGCACTTAACATTAATCATTACATTAAATTAAGTAAAACATAAATAAAATCAGTTGCAATATTTTCTCAAGGCTCTTTCAGTAATAAATTGAAACGTTTTATTTTTTTTAACAGGTAAACAGCTAAATGTAATTTTCATTCAAAGCTCAATGGCAAGATAAATGCAAAAATGAAACAGCATGCATTAAGAACAAATCAGTGTGCTGCTCCGATCCTCACCAATGACTGTCTTCTATAATAAAATTAGAAAAGTTAGTGCAAACTTGCAAAAGTTGCATTAATTTCTTAGGCAACATGTCCCTGGGTCCATTCAAACTGGAGAAAAAAAAAAAAATCCCTTCAAAGAAATATCAAGTCCAAGTCCTTTCTGCTCACTTGTCTGAGGCTGAGCCCGATACTTGGTGTCTCATCTTGAGTACAAGTTCATTAATGTTTGGGGTCAGGCTCTGAGCTGAGGAAATCCTCAGGATTGAGTTCAGGTGTTCATCACTAAGACGACTCCTATGTGATGTTTTGTTTAGTTTCATCAACGAAAACAGTTGTTCACACACGTATGTGCTGCCAAACATAGACGGCGTGCGAGCAACTTGGGTGCGCAGCTCAGGCATTGTGTCGGGGATGAAACGAGCAAACTCAGCAGCGCCACGGACTCATTTTGCCTTCAATGTGTCATTACACTGGAGCTCAATCAGCGCCATTTGGAGATTTGCTGGTGCACTTTCCACGTCAACTGCAAATGGATTGCTAAGCAGTTGAAGCCTGCTTTTTTGGGCTTCAAAGTCGGAAAATCTCCGCCTGAATTCGGCAGCAAGTATGCCGAGTTTGTCAGCAAACTGTACTCGGGAACACTCGGGAACACTCGGGAATTGACGGCGATGTTTCGGCCTCCACTGTGACTGTGCTGCTGCTGCTCATGACTAGTACTGAAGTGAAGAGAAGACGCGGGGTCGCGCTCGCTCGCGGGCACTCGGTACACGCCAATGCATCTTGGGACTTGTAGTATTATGGTGCTGCGGGCACATAATACTGCGGGCCGGTTTTAATAGTAATTAAATATCATCCCGCGGGCAAGAGAGAACTCATTCACGGGCCTGATCCTACTTGGTCCCATTGTGACATTGAACCCAGTGTGCGCGAATTTACGAACGCGGCCAACATAAAAAATAATAATAAAAAACATTCTCCCATTCTCGCACTTATTGATTAGCTGTCGCGTGCCACTGTTTAAGCTGTCGCGTGCCACTGCTGGCACGCGTGCCATAGGTTGCCGACCCCTGGTCTAACATGTGGCTTGTGTTTCTAGAAAGACTGAAAACTAGATCCTCTTTTAAGACCACTGAAAAGCATCATAATGCTAGTGTTAGGAGTTCCCCTGCCACTATTGAGAACTTTCATTGGCATATGAGGTCAAGGAGAGAAAGAGACATTGAGAGCGCTATAGGAGGATCTTCTGCCTGCCACAATAAGACTGTACAACTCCTCCTCTGGCTGTTACTTAATGTTTTCAGATGTCTAGTTTTTTATACTAGACATGGTATACATGTCAAAGACATGGGTGTCAATAGTACTTTAATCAAATGGATCCATTCCTTCATGTTAGAAAGAGAACAGCAAGTGAAAGTCAATGGAACACTGTCAGTGACTAAACACTGCAGTACAGGTGTCCCCCAAGGTTGCGTTCTGTCTCCATATCTTTTCTCAGTATACACCAACGACTGTAAAAGTAACCACCCAAGCAACCATATTATAAAATATGCTGACGACACTGCAATTCTAAGTCTCCTTGATAAAGATACAGACCCCTCGGTGCTCCATGATGAGATTAATATATTCACTAAATGGTGCGACAGCAACCATCTCATCTTAAACCCCACCAAAACTCAGGAGGTTGTGTTAGACCCAAGGCAGGTAACTGACCATGAGCCTGTGGTCGTTAAAGACCAAACAATCATCCAGGTGCCCTCTTATAAGTACTTAGGTATTCAGTTAGACAACCATCTCTGCTGGAATACACACTTAGACAGCTTATGTAACAAACTACAGCAGAGGCTTTATCACCTGAGGCGACTCAGACTTTATGGGGTGAGAAAGCAGATCATGAGAATGTTCTATCAGTCCATTGTTGAAAGTGTAATCAGATATGGAATAATTGTGTGGTTTGGCAACTTAACTGTACAACAAAAAAACAGACTAGTCAGCATTCACAAAACAGCTATGAAAATTGTAGGTGAAAGAGACTATGTGATCCTAAATAAACTATATGAAAAAGCTGTCCTGGACAAGGCTAACAAGGGATCCCATTATGTACAGTATTGTACAGTATTTTTCTGCTGAAATCATAACCAAGGTACCATAGAACTCCTGTATGAGTTCTATGGTACCGCCTTGCTGGTACAACCTGGGGAGCCTCCGCTAAGACGCTAAGAATATCCACCCAAGCCCTGGTCTTCTCTGCAGCGGAATACTGCGCCCCAGTCTGGAGCAGAAGCCCTCATGCGAGAAAGGTCGACGTGGCTATCAATACCTCCCTCAGAATAATAACTGGATGCTTTGAAGCCTACCCCTGTGTTACAAGGGGGGTCAGCGAAGAGGACTCCCTATCGCCTCTACTGGTCGCAGAGCGACAGTGCTCCAGCCCTGGACTAATTATCTGATGATTGTTGTCACCTGTGAGTGTTTGTCTGTGTATATAGGTGTGTCCCATTTCCTTGTTCCCTTGTCAGTCGATCACTTGTGTTACCCCGTTTGGAATGCTTCAGAACCCTGTGTATGTATTACCACTTCACGTATCCGTTACCCGGAACGTAATTGAACTTTGACTTTGTTTGCTGGTTTGCAACCTTGTACCTCCTTTGGAGCCCTTTGCTCAAACTTTAGTTTCCGTGCACTTTATTATTGACCGCAGTGCCTTAGTTATTATTGCCTACGTGCTGAGCCCTACTGCTCCCCTTTTGTTGTTCCATCTAAAAGTTTATGTTTGTACCTGCGAACCATACGTCTCAGTAAAGAGAATCTTTATTTTATTATATCTCCGTCTTATTCTTTACTTACACCGCACCTGGATCCGACACTATTGTATACATACAGAACCTTTAGCGAAACGTAACAGATCGACTGACCACTATGGATCCAGCGGATGTAGTGCACCTTCGCACCGTACTGGCCACCCAAGGTGCCATGCTGACCCAGCATGAGCGTCTCCTCAGTGAGATGAGTGAACATCTCCGCCAGCTGTCCCTCACCGTCCAGAGCCTGGTGGACCGCCAGGACAATGCTGAACTGGTCGCCACCGCAGCCAACGCCGCAGCAGCCCTACCTCCACTACTGGTCCCTACACCTCCGCCTACACCTCGTGAGCCTCGCCTTCCACCTCCAGAGAGGTACGACGGACGTCCAGAGGGCTGCCGAGAGTTCACCACACAGTGCACCTTAGTGTTCACCCTACAGCCGACCTCCTTTCCCACCGAGCAGTCCCGGGTGGCCTATATCACCACTCTGCTAACGGGACGTGCCCTGTCCTGGGCGACGGCAGAGTGGGAGAGGGGGACTGCGATATGTGCCAGTTCCCAGCTCTTCATAGCAGAGCTGCGGAAAGTATTCGATCACACCCGGGTACTCTCTACCTACGAGGCAGGCAGGAGACTCACCGCCTGTCGACAGGGTCATCGCACGGTGGCGGACTATTCCGTGGAGTTCCGCACCCTGGCCAGAGAGACCGGGTGGGAGGAGCGCGCTGTGGTCGTCCTGTATGCTCAGGGGCTTTCGGAGGTCATGAAGGACGAGTTGTCCTTCCGAGAGCTGCCTGAGCAGCTGGACGACTTAGTCGACCTCTCTCGGCGGGTGGATAATAGACGCCGGGAGCGGGACCGCGAGAGAGGCTCGGCTAGGGGCGCGCCCTCCCACCTAACGCCGGGTGTAAAACCACCCAGTGGCTTCATGGAGGAGCCAACCTGCGATGAGCCAATGCAGTTAGGAGCGGCACACCTTTCCCAGACCGAGCGACAGCGGCGTCAGAGAGAGGGGCGCTGTCTGTATTGCGGGCGGGCTGGACACCTAGTCGCTACCTGCCCGGAGAAGCCGGGAAACGGGAGGGCTCGCTAATGTCGGGAGGGGCATTGGTGAGCCATGAATCACCTTCCGCAATGGGCGATCACCAGACTTTTTTGGGGGTAACGTTAGAGGGGGGACGCCGCATACGACGGGTGTGGGCGTTGGTGGACTCGGGGGCGGCGGGGAACCTTATGGACACGGGCTTAGCCCACGAGTGGGGACTAGCTCTCAAGGACCTTCCCGTTCCATTACCGGTCCGCGCCCTGGACGGCCGGCCTCTGGGGACCGGCTTCATTACCCAGTGCACACCACCTATTCGGCTCCAGGTGGAGCAAGAACAGTGGGAGCTGATCCAGTTCTTTATTATTGAGTCTCCTGACTGTCCTCTGGTCCTGGGGCACCCCTGGCTGGCGGTGCACAACCATAACATTAACTGGTCCACGGGGCGAATCACCAACCCTCCCAGAACCCCACCCCATTTCCCAGTCCCTTCCCACTCCCTAGCTACAGCCCCTAGACCCTTTTCCACGCTAGCGGCGGGGTCTACAGACATTCCAGTGGCTCCGGCCGTAGTGGGCGTTCCCCAGGTCTATTGGGATCTGGGGGAGGTTTTTAGTAAGCAGCGGGCTAGGGAACTACCCCCCCACAGGGCTTACGACTGTGCCATCGACCTCCTGCCCGGCACCACGCCCCCTCGGGGGAGATTGTTCTCCCTCTCCGGTCCTGAGACACTGGCCATGAAGGAGTACATCGACGACGCACTCGCCGCGGGCCACATTCGCCCTTCCACCTCCCCGGCGGGTGCAGGGTTTTTCTTTTTTTTTTTTTTTTTTTTTATACTTTATTGCAGGACTTTACATTACATTAATAAGTTCATTTCACACACTTTACAAGTTCTTCACTTGTTTAAGTTCATCCTGCATCATTTTTTTACATTTTTTATAGAGAGAGCAAGAAATAAAGAAAATAAAGAAATAGAGACTAGAAAGAAAATATAAAGGAAAAAAAATAAAAAATAAAAAAAAATAAAATAGAGAAATTATAGGGATAGAAATAGAAAAGTAAGAGACAAAGGGAGGGGGGTGGGAGGGGTGGGATCGGGGAGGGTTGGTGGGGGGGGGCTTCCTTCCTACTCATTCATTCGGTCCATTTACTCCAGTTCATAGTGAATTGCTCTTCACGGCCTCCCACTTTGCAGGTAATTCTTTCCATTTCTTTTATGTCTTCAACAGTTTTTTTCCAATTATTAACGGATGGTGGGTTTAAGTCCAACCATTTACGTGTGATTTGCTTTAAAGCCGCGATACGTAGTATGGTGTACAAATATTTATCTCCCTCTCTGTATATATCTAATGGAATAAGACCGAGTATAATATTGACTGGATGTATAGGATTTTGTAAGGTAAATGTATTTTTTATTTTTACTTGAACTGCCTCCCAAAACCTTTTCAATTTAGGGCATGTATAGAAAATGTGTGTGTGATTGGCTTCTCGTTCCGTACATTTCCTCCAGCATTCTGCATTGCCTGTTGGCCTATATTTTGACAGCATTTTCGGTGTTAGGAAGATCTTCATATTTATTTTCCAAGCAAATTCTTTCCAGAATTTTGATTGTGTTGTCTTAAATATTCTTTTGCATGCTTCTTTCCACTCGTCATCCGTAATTGTTATTGCTAATTCGTTTTCCCATTTTTCTTTAGTGTTATCTTCTTGTATCTTGATTTCTTGCATGATTTTGTAAATTTTTGAGATTTTTGTCTTTTCACTGTTTCTATTTTTGATCAGATATTCCATTAGTATATGTGATCTTTGTTCCTGTCTCCTCTGCTGTGTTATAAGGTAGCTTCTAATTTGTAGGTACTTAAAAAAATGGCTATTACTTATATTAAATTGATTAACTAAGGTTTCAAATGAGTCTATCATGTCATTTGTAAACATCTGTGAGTACACCTGTAGTCCCTTCCTAGCCCATTCTTCTAATATTTTGTCTGTTTTATTAGGTAAAAAGTCTGGGTCACTGGCTATCTCTCTCAAATAAATACATTTGTCATCACATTTATACAATTTACGAATAGTTTTCCAATTTTTGAGGGTATTTTCTATGCATCTGTTATTTCCACTATGTTTTTGAATATCCTTTAGACTCAGAAAAGGTAGTGTTCCTATTGATATTGATATTGCTTGTTTTTCTATGTCTTTCCATTTGGTTTGAACCGAGTTATTCATCCATTTCATTATTGTATCTATTTGAGTTGCATGGAAATAGGACTTTAGATCAGGGAAATTAAACCCTCCTTTTTCTCTGGTTTGAGTTAGTATACTAAGTTTTTTCCGTTTACTTTTGTAGTTCCAAATGAAATTTGAGAGCATTGTATTCCATTTTTTGAAGCTACGCTGTGGAATGGGAACTGGTAATGTTTGAAATAAAAACAGAAACTGTGGGAGGATCATCATTTTGACGCTTTCTACTCTACTCATTAAGGATTCAGGTGTTATCTTCCATCTATTAAGATCTTCTCGTATTTTATTTTCAAGGGCTTGATAATTGTCGGTGTATAATGTTGTTATATCTCCAGTGAGGTAGATTCCTAAATATTTGATTTTCTTTGCATCCCATTTCAACTTGTATTTTTCCTTGATTTCCGAATCTATCTGTTCTCCAATTGTTAATACTTCACACTTACTTTCATTTAGTTTATAACCAGAGTGTTTACTATATTCTGTAATTGCTTCCATTAGGCTTGGTAAGGATTGGGCTGGTGATGTTAAATAAACAACCACGTCATCTGCATATAATGCCAGTTTGTGCTGTTCCTCTTTTATCGTTATGCCTTTGATGGTATTATTTTTCCTTATACTTTCTGCTAGTCCTTCCATGCATATAGCAAATATAACTGCTGAGAGTGGGTCTCCTTGTCTTGTACCTTTATAGATTGGAAATCTTCTGGATATTGTGCCATTTACTTTTACTCTTGACACTGGATTTTTATACATTCCTTGAAGCCATTTATTAAAATTCTCATGAAATCCAAAGCTTCTTACAATTTCAAACATGAATGGCCATAGCACTCTGTCAAATGCTTTTTCTGCATCCAGTGTTAAGAGTAGAAGGTTTGCACCATTGTTTTGTGCGTAGTCCATTATATTTAACGTCCTCCTTATATTATCTGACAACAGCCTACCTGGTATAAAACCACATTGGTCGCTGTTTATTATATCTGGCACGATGTCCTTTAACCTATTGGCAATAATGGCTGTTACTATTTTATGGTCCGTATTCAGTAGTGATATTGGCCTGTAAGACGAACATTCAGTAGCGTCCTTACCTTCTTTATGTATAACCGTTATTATAGATGAGTTCCAAGTAGTTGCCCAATTTCCCGTTTGTAATACAAACTTATATGCTTGTAAAAGTAGTGGTATCAATTGTTTTTGAAAAGTTTTATAAAATTCATTAGTATATCCATCATCACCTGGTGTTTTCCCCATTTTAAGATTATTTATTTGATGTTGTATTTCATTTACTGTGATGTCCTTAATGAGCTGTTCATTTTTTGATCTTGTTACTTGCTTTAAGTTTAACTTATGTAAGAAATCTTTCATTAGTCCCAGGTCAATGTTTCCTGTGTTTTTATAAAGGTTCTCATAATATTTTACGAATTCTTCAGCTATTTTATCCTTTTCCGTTATTGTTCCAGAGCCTTCTACAGTCTTCAATTTCGAAATGTGTGCTTTTTTAGTCTGTGTCTTAAGTCGATATGCTAGGAGTTTTAAAGACTTAGGTCCTCCATCGTAATATTTCTGTTTGGTGTATGTCATTAATTTCTCCACTTCCTCTGTACGAATTTTATCCAACTCCTTATACTTCTTTTTTAATTCATTTTTTACTATTATTTCATTTGTATTTTTTAGTTTGTCTTCCAAGTGTTGTATTTGTTGTTCAAGTATTTTCTGTTTTTGTTGTGTTTGTCTTTTCTTCCATGCGCAATATGATATTATCTGTCCTCGTAGTACCGCTTTAAGGCCCTCCCATATAATAGTTGGATTAGTATCTCCATTGTCATTTATCTCTACGTATTCTTTTATGGCTTTATTGATTTTTTCAACAAAGATCTTATCTTGGAGAAGTGAGTTGTTTAATCTCCATATTTTTTCTCCTTGCTTTATATCCAAATGTATAGTTATAGATAGCATAGCATGATCTGATAAATCCCTTGTGCCTATTGTACATGTTTCCATCCTCTCTACGTCTTTTTTAAACATGAAGAAATAATCCAGTCTATTGGAAGTTGGAAATCGTCCAGAATAATATGTATATGTTTTTTTAGTTGGATTTAGCATCCTCCATATGTCTACTAATCCAAATTCTGACATTGCACTTCTTAAAATTGATGATGTTTTATCAGCTCTGTGTGGTTTATTATTTGAGGAATCTAGCCTAGAATTTATTGTAAGATTCATATCTCCTCCCATTAGGGTGATTCCTTTACATTTTGTCATTAACATTTCGATTATTTCTGACATGAATTCTGGGCCTAATTCCGGTGGATAGTATACATTTAAAAATGAGACAGTAATTGACTCTATTTTACCAATTACTAAAACAAACCTGCCCTCTTTATCGTATATATGTTGTTCTTCTATAAATGGTATGTGTGGTTGTATAATTATAGCAACACCCCTCTTCTGTGTTCCATATGAACTGGAGTAAATTTGTCCCCTACTCAATTTGTCATGTTCTTTTTTTTTTAAATGGGTTTCTTGTAAAAAGAGGACATCTCCTCCAGCTCTCCTCAGCTGGAGGATAATCTTTTTCCTCTTAATTATGTTATTCAAGCCATTAACATTTAATGATATTATTTTCAACTTTTTCATATCTCTGTTTAAGGGCTTCATTTTAAATTAACATTGCAAGTATTTCATAGAGTAAGCATATTATCGGGACTAGGAAAACAGTAGGAGGGGGAAGGACAGTAATGAAAGGAGAAAGAGGGAAAGAGGAAGAGGAATAGAAACGAGAAGGCATAATATGAGCTGAAGGAAAAGAAAGGAAAAAAAAAAAAAAAAACTGGCAGAGCAAGACCTGTACCCCCCCCCCCCCCCCTCCCGCACACACACACATACCCCCACATACCCACATGCAGCCAGACACGCACACGCACACACGCAGCCTCCCCACGCGCACACACACACACGCGCGCACCCACACATATACCCCCCCACACACACACACACACACACACACACACACCAGAGCAGCGAGTAGGAACAACAAATACACACACCCACACACACCACAAGACAACACAAAAAGAACAACAACATCCTACATGGATAACCCATGCAATACTAGAAGGCGAGTCCCTAGAGAACTCCAAGTGGGCGGAATAAATTGATCATAAGAAAAATAAGTCCTTTACTTTAGGTAAACCAATACGGCCCGTTGATCTACACAGAGTAGAGAATACACAACATTAGGCAGGGCCGTAATGAAAGATACTGGGAAAAACAAAATTAGCAACAAAACAACCGTCAACAGCAACCACAAAAAAAACAGCAGTTTAAAGCCTATAGCCTACTTTCAAGCGCTGATCAACTAACATCATGATGAAATAATATAGATAAGTGACCATTTCAACAACAATGAAATAATATAAACTAACTTACCCAGCCTCAAAATGCATAGGTCTCGGAGATGAAAAACAAGAATATATATATAGGCTATAATATAACACGTTTAGGCTTAGAATGGAAGATGGGGCATGCCTATTACCCCCTGGGCAGGTTTTTAGCCTACTAAGATTAAACCTTTTTAGCGAAATCTATGTCAGGGTATCTACGTTTTAAATCCGTAGTAGCTTCTTCTAGGCTCTCGAACTTCAGGGCTTCATTGTCAGTCCAGACGCAGAGGGTCGCTGGGTCCCGGACTCTGGTCCTGATCCCCTTGTCATGGAGCTGCTGCCGAATCGGCCAGTATTGGTCTCGCTGCTTCCTCCGGCGGACCGACATGTCAACAGTGATGTTCAGCTTCACGCCTGGAAGACCCCTGGGCCTCAGCTCCTTGCATTTTCCAGCAGCTTCCAGGATGCAGAACTTCTTCTGGAGATGGTGCAGTTTAAAAATCACCGTGCGGGGCCTGGTATGTTCCTCACTCAGGGCACCGATTCTATGGGCGATTTCTATGTCCTCCTCCTGTAATGGAATGGTTAGAAGATCCGAGAGGGTCTTCGCCAGGTAAGCCGCCATGGTGTAGCCAGCCTCGCTCTTCTCAGGTAGGTGTAACAAGCGAAGATTATTCCTCCTGGATCGGTTCTCGAGAAAGTCAATCTCATTGATAGCATCCGCTAATTTCTTTTCCAGGGATTCAATTTTGGAACCTTGCACATCCAGCTTGTTGCTTTGTATGAGTATGTCGGCTTCAGTTTTATCCAGCCGGTTACCGATGGACGCCACTGATCTGCTCAGATTGTCTATTTTGTTCGAAAGTGTGTCCAGTTTATCCATTTTTCTGGTGAGAATAGTGTTCGATGCCACGAGTGTATCCAACGTTGTTTGTAGTTTCTCCATCTCCGGCATAGAGCGTGTCTTTGGTGGCATACAGGCGTGGTTAATTGTTTGTTTGTTTGTTTGTTCAATAGGCAACTCGCGAAAGTTTGCCTAAGTTTCCCAAATGACGGACAGAGTTATAATCAACTTAAATGCATAAAGAAAAGTTTGTTAAATCATATCAAGTTGATTTTGGGGTAAAATCAATTATTTCGCCCGAGAGAGTCGGACCCACACGTCTCACTCGCTGCTCGTCATGCGCCGCAGGGTTTTTCTTTGTGGCCAAGAAGGACGGGGGGCAGCGGCCGTGCATCGACTATAGGGGGTTAAACAACGTCACGGTGAAAAACAGATACCCCCTTCCGTTGATGACGACGGCCTTTGAGTCCTTGCACGGGGCCCGGGTCTTCACTAAGCTGGACTTACGAAACGCGTACAACTTAGTGAGGATCCGGGAGGGGGACGAGTGGAAAACAGCCTTTAACACCCCCAGAGGACATTACGAGTACTTGGTAATGCCGTTCGGCCTTGCCAACGCGCCGGCGGTATTTCAAGCGCTTGTTAACGATGTCCTACGAGACCTCCTCGACCACTCGGTGTTCGTCTACCTCGACGACATCTTAATTTTTTCCAAGGACCTAGCCCAACACCGAATACATGTGCGGCAGGTGCTCGAACGCCTTCTCCATCACAAACTTTTTGTCAAAGTAGAAAAGTGCGAGTTCCATGTGGACACTGTCTCCTTTCTGGGCTTCGTGGTGGACAAGGGGAATTTACTCATGGATCCCGGAAAGGTCAGTGCGGTGTTGGACTGGCCCCGACCCTCCTCTCTCAAGCAATTACAACGCTTTTTGGGTTTCGCAAACTTTTATAGGAGGTTCATTCGCGGGTTTAGCGCCTTAGCGGCCCCGTTGACAGCCCTCACCCAGACTAGCCTACGCTCCTTTTCTTGGTCCCCGGAGGCGGACACCGCGTTCACGGCATTAAAACAGCGCTTCACCTCAGCGCCCATCCTGGTGCACCCGGACCCGTCCCTACCCTTTGTTGTGGAGGTGGATGCCTCGGACATTGCGGTAGGGGCGGTTTTGTCACAGCGCTGCGCCAAGGACAATAAGACTCACCCCTGTGCCTTTTTTTCTCGCAGGCTGTCCGCGCCGGAGCGCAACTACGACGTGGGGAACCGCGAGTTGCTTGCAATCAAACTCGCGCTGGAGGAATGGAGGCACTGGTTGGAGGGGGCCGTGCACCCTTTTATAGTTTGGACGGACCACAAGAACCTGGCCTATATCCAGGGGGCCAAACGCCTCAACTCCCGACAGGCCAGGTGGGCGTTATTCTTCACCAGGTTCCAGTTCACGATCTCCTATCGACCGGGCTCTAAGAACACCAAGCCCGATGCACTGTCGAGGCAGTTCGATCCTGTGGACCTGGTGGAGAGTACGGATTCGATCGTCCCCACTGGCCTGGTCGTCGCCCCCGTGTCCTGGGGAATCGACAGGGTAGTGAGGACAGCGCTGAGGCGGGAGCCTGACCCGGGCGGGGGTCCGCCGGGGAGGCTTTACGTTCCGAGGACTGCCCGCGCACGACTGCTGCAGTGGGCGCACGCCTCCTCCCTCACCAGTCACCCAGGGGCCACCAGGACATTGGACTTCATACGAAGGAGGTTCTGGTGGCCCACAGCGGAGGGGGACACGCGTGCGTTTGTGGCAGCCTGTGCCCTATGCGCGCGCAGTAAAGCCTCCCGGCAACGGCCGCCGGGACTCCTACACCCCCTGTCCATCCCCAAACGTCCCTGGTCGCACATAGCCCTCGATTTTATATCGGGTCTACCCCCATCTGATGGGTTCACCGCCATACTAGTGGTGGTAGACCGGTTCTCCAAGGCGGCGCACTTCATCCCCCTCCCCAAACTCCCCACGGCCCAAGAGACGGCGGAGCTAGTGGTCCAGCATGTCTTCCGGGTGCACGGACTACCCCTGGACATGGTATCCGACCGGGGTCCTCAATTCGCCTCCAGGTTCTGGAAGGCATTCGCCACCAGCCTTGGCGCCTCCGTCAGCCTGTCCTCCGGGTTCCACCCCCAATCCAATGGGCAGACGGAGCGCGTCAACCAGGACCTGGAGGGGGTCTTGAGGTGCTACGTCTCCAGCAATCCGGCGACATGGAACCGGCGGCTGGCGTGGGCTGAATACGCCCACAACACCCTCCTCTGCTCCTCCACTGGCCTCTCCCCTTTCCAATGCCAGTACGGGTATCAGCCCCCCCTTTTCCCGGAGCAGGAGGAGGAGGCAGCTGTACCATCGGTCCAAGCCCATGTCAGCCGCTGTCGCCGTACCTGGAGGCGGGTAAGGGCGGCGCTTGTGCAGGCTTCGGACAGGTCCCAACGCCAGGCCAACCGCAGGCGCCGTCCGGCCCCGGTCTTCCGTCCTGGTCAGAGGGTCTGGCTGTCTACCCGGGATCTCCCCCTCCGGGTGGAGTCACGCAAGTTGGCTCCTCGCTTCGTGGGGCCGTTTAAGGTGGTGCGGCGGGTCAACGCCGTGGCCTACAGACTGCTACTCCCACCCTCCATGCGAGTTCACCCCACCTTCCATGTATCACTCCTCAAGCCCGTTGTTTTCTCCCCCATGGCCCCTCCACCCCGCCCCGCCCCCCTGCCCCGTCTCATTGATGGACAACCTGCCTACACGGTTAACAGGATTATTGACTGCCGGAAGGTGGGGAGGGGCCTCCAATTCCTGGTGGACTGGGAGGGTTATGGGCCTGAGGAGCGTACCTGGGTGCCTCGGCGGGATATTCTAGATCCGAGCCTCATCACGGACTTTCGCCGGCTCCATCCCGAGGCACCCGGGTGAACTTCTGGTGCCGTTCGTCAGGGGGGGGCACTGTTACAAGGGGGGTCAGCGAAGAGGACTCCCTATCGCCTCTACTGGTCGCAGAGCGACAGTGCTCCAGCCCTGGACTAATTATCTGATGATTGTTGTCACCTGTGAGTGTTTGTCTGTGTATATAGGTGTGTCCCATTTCCTTGTTCCCTTGTCAGTCGATCACTTGTGTTACCCCGTTTGGAATGCTTCAGAACCCTGTGTACGTATTACCACTTCACGTATCCGTTACCCGGAACGTAATTGAACTTTGACTTTGTTTGCTGGTTTGCAACCTTGTACCTCCTTTGGAGCCCTTTGCTCAAACTTTAGTTTCCGTGCACTTTATTATTGACCGCAGTGCCTTAGTTATTATTGCCTACGTGCTGAGCCCTACTGCTCCCCTTTTGTTGTTCCATCTAAAAGTTTATGTTTGTACCTGCGAACCATACGTCTCAGTAAAGAGAATCTTTATTTTATTATATCTCCGTCTCATTCTTTACTTACACCGCACCTGGATCCGACACTATTGTATACATACAGAACCTTTAGCGAAACGTAACACCCCTGTGTCCCTCTTGCCAGTCCTCGCGGGAATAGCACCGGCCGGCCTCTGACGGGAGGCTGCCACCCTCGCCCTGGCCAGGAAGGCACAAAAGCATGACTGGCACATCCTGCACAACACCACCATAACACCAGCACCTCCAAGCCGACTCAAGACCCGCCACCCTTACAACAAGGCAGCACAAGCCATGCTCAACTCCACCTCTGAGGACATCTCCAGAGATGCATGGTTGGCAGAAGCTTGGAAGCAGGAGTGGGAGTCAGCCGGGCCCTCCCGAATCCACCGCTACATCTGGGACCCAGGAGATGGCGCCATTGGAGGAGACGACCTACCACGCCGGCAATGGACCACACTGAACCGTCTACGAACTGGTGTCGGTCGCTTTAAAACATCAATGAAGGCGTGGGGCCTGGCGGACAGTGCGGCATGCGAGTGCGGTGACCCAGAGCAGACCGCCGACCACATAATCACCATCTGCCCCTTATATAGACCACCCTCAGAAGCCAGCCTCTTCGACCTAGAACCAGAGATGCGGGCATGGCTACGCGACACCGAGTTGGACCTCTGACGTTACACGAAAGAAGAAGAAGATAGAACTCCTAGCATCTGCTATTGTAACCATGTACTTTAGTAACTTTGTCTCAATGATAATATAATAATAATAATAAATGGTATTTGTATAGCACACTTTAATAATATAATAATAATAATAATAATAAATGGTATTTGTATAGCACACTACTGGAAACTGTTCTCCGCTGCAATACTCCAATTTATCACTGGGTGGCGCTAACTGCACATTCCTTTCAGTCCTGCAAGGCACGTTCCATTCCGTCCTAGAAGGCACATTCCTTTCCGTCGCACATTCCTTTCCGTCCTGGCTGCAAGGCTGCAGCTGGATACTACTGCATTTTACCGCTACCAGGAGTGGGCAGAGGGGCTGCATAATGTTAATGATCGTGTCATTTTGACACATCAGTTATGCCTTTACCTGAGGAACTCTGTACAGGTAACACACGTTTGATATTTTGTATGTGTTAGCCTGTGCTTTCCATTTGATGTTGACCTGACAGTTTTCCCTCCACGTCCATTTGTAGAACCATACAGCAGTGGGAAGAGTTGTGGAGATTTTACAAGCCACAAACAATCAAACGTATCCAGACCAGGACTCCATACTCCACGGCTACCTGCATTTTGAAGCCCTTTCCTCGCATACATATAATTTCTCATGTGTGCACTGTGGATATCATCCTCCCGTTGTGGTGATGGATTTGCATAAGAAGGGAGTCTTCAGCATGCCAAGTGAGTGCTTATCTCTTATGAGGTCTGTTACAATGACCACTGTTATTTTTACTATGTTATTTAACTGTTTGTCTTTCAGTCAGTGATATCCCAGAGCCACCACCTATATTTGATGGCCGGGTCGACATTGAGGACTTCTGGCGTTCCGTTAGCCAAGAGATCCTTTGTCGAGGCTTTGTGAAGAGTGAGTGAAGATTTTCAACTTGGAGGAATTTAAAGGGAAGGATTTAAAGAGTGATCTGTGCCAAGTATATCCAACTGAAGACAGGTGTACATTTTTGTATATGTTTTCTAGGTGCATGTACCTGTATTATGTACAGTATATAGCCTTGTTGACCACCATTAGTGTTTTTGCTTGTGTTGTCTGTTTGCTCTTGCCTAGGTAATGCTGCAAATCCTTGTGTGGTATCTCCTTCCTACCATAATTGGATAGCACCATGGATAGGTCCTCAGACCAGGGCCAACAACATTGTCTTCAACACAGAATACATGAAGGGTCGAGGTAGGAGACCTTCACAACTGATGGAGGAGGCAGAGATGGACGTAACCGAGGAGAGATTGACCAATGAGATAATGAAGTTGAAGGTGAGATTACTTTAAAAGATTTTCTCAAACTAATTGTTATTAGATGTTCATGCATAAGTGTAAGCAACACATTTAACATAATTTAACTGAAGTCTGTATGTAATAGCTTATCTGGTTGTTAATGTACTTGCCCATGAAAACACAGGTTCTTGCAGTGCGAAACCTGGTAAAACACTGTGGGCTTGACTCAACCGGGTCAAAAATGGACCTTATCGTTCGCTTGAGGGAGGAGATGAAAAGCCGCAGTACATATGACAAGGTCTTCCAAAAGGTCTGGGGTGCATCTGGTAAGTTTAGCAAAACACAATTATCGGAATTTATGATATTTTTGCTTAGAGAAAATAAGTCCAAATTAAACACTTTATATCACCAGTGTACTTATATTATCATGTACTTATATTTCAATTTATTTTCCTGTTAAGGCGGCTGGGCAGTGATAATGTGCCCATGTGGAATTGTGAATGCGCTTAAGTTCAATATAAGAGCTGAAAGCCCAAGAGATTATGCGGACATGCTGCTGTCTTTTAAACACTTTCCAAATGTGGCCATAATATGTATATATATTATATGACTTTGCCAGAGGTTTGGCTACTCACACCAACTTGAGGGAATCCGAAGAACTGCCCTTCAGACCAAATGAAGGCAGACTGACCGAAGCCACACCTGACAATCTGAAGTCCGCTGAGAAAGGTGGGCTGAAAATAAACCTGCCCTGGTTAAAATTGAAAAAGGAGCCTGTGGACATAAATGCACACCCTACAACAGGATCTTCGGATCACTATGCTCTCTATGACACTTTCCATGAGGCTAACACAAAAGACCCAAAGGATTGCCTCAGAAAGATAGGCCTTGTCCCGGAGCTCTGTGGCTGGGTGAACTCTCAAACAGCCGAACAGCTTTTCTCAAAAATGAGAAAAAATAACTATTTTATGAACATGATGTCTCCGGGAAGCCATCTCTTTGTCATGCGATGTATTATTCATCACCACAACAGCATGGGGTAGTGGTGGTCTAGTGGTAGTGAGATGGACTTGTGATCGGAAGGTTGTGAGTTCAAATCCCGCCTGAAACCACACCACTACTAGTGCGCCCTTGAGTAAGGCATTTAGCCCTCAGTTACTCCAGGGGGAATGTCCCTGTAATTCGTAATTGTAAATCGCTTTGGATTAAAAGCGTCTGCTAAATGGCAAAATTATTATTAATTATTAATTATTTAATTATTAGCATGGTCAATGAGAAGACCCTGACAGACCTTCGGAAAGTGTCACCAGAGGACATCACCCTTGATTCAAGTGGAAAGGCAGTAATGGGTGCGTGTTAAATATTTAAATATGTGTGTTAAATGTTGTTATCTTTGAAATTGTTTTGTCTCCACTGCTAATGTTTTTTCAATTATTGATCATATCTTTTTTAGCATCTACACTGTATTCAAGTGGCACTTCATCTCCAGCACACCTCTCAGGTATTATGACAGCCTGTTATCATCTGTATAACTGGTTCAGCTGGACAAATGTGTATGGATCAAGTCATGACGATGATCTACCTTTTACTACAGTGCAAAAGGAACCGCAGAACATTGACCAATGTTCAGAAAAATGTGAGGACATAACAATAATGTCCTCACTGGAGCCCTGCAGAGCCTCATGGACCCTAAAGGGTCATCATCCCCTTCAGGAGCAGCTGGTAACAGGGTTTCCGTTAACCGGTAATTACCGGTCTTTGTCCGGTAAAATTTGTTGAAGTCCGACAAATTGAAAACTCGTCGGACATAATGTCCGGTGAAAATAATTCCCTCTAAGCACAATTTGAATACAATTCGCTAAAATGCACATTCTGATTCCTTCTATTTTAAAAAAGACGAATATATAGGCTATGTATTTCTTTTATTATGATATGATTTGACACCGGCATGATGATGACTAATGTGTAGGCTGGCCTATGCGAAACAGCGGTTGTTTCCGGTGTGCGCTATAACTCGTGCACAATCGAGTCGAGGCAGAGAGGAGGATAGCGATGTTTCTCTCTGTGATAGTGTGATTATGCAAGCCTTTTCTGAAAGGGATGAGAACCCGATTGTTTCAGCTTCTCCCAGGGAGAAAGTGGTAGAGTTACCATCCTCCCCGAGTCCTACCATACCATCCGCTGACAGCCTATCTCTGCCTGTAACCGGCGAGCGATTGCGTGTCGCTCAAGTAGCTGATCAGTCATTAAACAAATGTTTTTTACATGCAGCTAGTGAGGAATCTGAAATAGGGGGCAACGTAGTTTATTTCCTTAACGATGGGATATTAATGCGTAAATGGTCTCCTCCTAATGCAAATGGTTGTGAGTGGAATACTGTAAAACAAGTGGTTGTGCCTGTGGTTTATAGACAACAGGTGTTATCTGTAGCACATGAGAGCCAGTGGTCAGGACATTTAGGTATAACTAAAACTTATCAGCTGATATTGAAACATTTATTTTGGCCCGGACAGAAGGCGGATGTTGCCAAGCACTGCCGCTGTTGCCATACTTGTCAGATGGCGGGTAAGCCTAATCAATCCATTCCACCCGCACCATTGCATCCCATTCCTGCTATAGGGGAGCCATTTGAACGTGTAATAATTGATTGTGTTGGACCTTTGCCTAGGACTAAAAGTGGAAGTCAGTATTTGCTCACTATTATGTGCGCTGCTACTCGTTTTCCCGAAGCTGTTCCGTTGCGTAACATATCAGCCAGCTCAGTGGTGAAAGCTTTAACAAAGTTTTTTTCCACATTCGGTCTTCCTCTTGTTATACAATCTGACCAGGGCACTAACTTTCAGTCTAAGCTTTTCAAACAAGCCCTAAGAACGTTAGGGGTACGATGTCACGCCAGAAGCCTACATGCTTGCACTGTTCAATAAAATGTTATACATCTAGACATTGTGGTATTTCTTTATATACGTATCACCAGCCTGCCTATCAATTGTTTCTCAATAAACAGTTATGTTCTCCTCATTGTCATACTCCCGAGTCCGATTAAGTATGATTTGACAGGCAGCTAAACGAAATGCCTTCCCAACCAGCGAGACCTGGTTATAGAAATGACGTTGTTTTATTGATAAAAAAAGGGTAAAACTGGAAAGAGAAAATAGAAAACTCACATTAATCCCAAACAATTTAACAAACTTCAGTTAACGTAATGTGGAGTCCGTTCATTGATCAATGCTGTCTGTTCAGTTCCCAGTGAGGCGCCCGTTCAGCGCTGGACATAATGGCATAGCGCGCATGCGAATCATGTTATATTATTATATATTATATTGCTCGCATCTAATCGTATCGGATGAGAAATAGACATTAAATGGCATATATAGGCCGCTACACAACAGTAATCACCGCGACAAACAGCTATATTATATTTTAATATGATGACCGGAATATCTCACGTTTGTCCGGTAAATCGAAATCTTCCCGGACACGATGTCCGGCGGCAATTTTTTCTAACGGAAACCCTGGCTGGTAAACTGATGTTTCTGTATACTATTGTCCTTCGTATTTTATTATTCATTTGGAAAACGACTGACGTTCATGCTGTGTTCTTTGTTTTGCTGTTGATTTATTTGTACATGTCCTCTCCAGATCAACTATGTCCTGGATATTACAAGGCCACATGATGAGCTCATCATCAAAGATCAAACAACTTGCCTGAACAGGGAAAACATGTTGACCCTTGGACTTCGAAAGGACATCGACTCATTTGTATGTTACAACTATCCATGTTAGTGGTGAAGGTATGTTTTGAAAAGAAATTGTCATGAATTCATTGTCTAACGCTATCTGTAAACTACATCACCAGGCAGGAAACGCTTGCCTCAGGCTGATTCACCAAATGGCTACTATGAAGGTATGTTTTTTTCAAATCATTTATGCAAGAAATGTTTATACTAAGGATAGTTGATTGTTGAAGTGCCTGGGTGAAAAGGTAATGTTGTGGCTTATATGCCTTGTTGTGATTTTAATAGATAGCTGGAACTCAGCCATATGTTTTACGTACCATTTTCTAGCATTGACTAATTTTAGATGCACTTGAATTCTACAGGGAAAGGAGGTTTTCATTGCTGACCTTCATGTAACCGCAACGTGGGTCCAGCCCTACAACTGTGATCCCATGAGCCATTGCCCAGTAAGTCAAATGATTGAGCCGGTATTTGAATAAGATAAACAGCTATGTAGACAACATTGTATCCAGCATTACAAGAAGAAGGTTGCGGCTGCCTAAGGCACTGAAGGCCCGCCACACTCTCAGTTTCTTCCCCTCAGCCGCCAGGCTGATAAATGACTCTGGCTTCCCCCCCCCCCCCGCCCCCAAGTCTGCCCAGGACTGAATATGCACTGGACTCACTGTAAAAAACTCTGCACTGCACTTTATATGTTGCACTATCCAATGCACTGTTGTCTGTCCTGTGTTGTCCTGTTTTCTGCATTTGTTTTTGTATACACGTGAAAAAAGTATAAACGCACTTACTGTAATGCCGAAGCAAATTCCTATATGTGTATGCATAATGGCAATAAACGTTATCTGAATCTGAATCTGAACAATTGGCATGCCCTTCATGGGACATCAGCACATTAGCTGTGTTGGTCCTAAATACTTTTTTTTTTTTTTACTTGATTTCATCAAGGTAAATTAAATGGTTTCCTAACACTAAGCCCAAAAAAACACTACATGTATGAGAAAGGACTTCATCAAATTATCATGTAATTCATAATCATGCACACCCCAGTTAAGTGTTGGATAAAAATGATAAATGCAGTACATGGTTTTGAACAGGAACATGCTGATCAGAAGGATGCCCTTATCCTTCCACTGTGGGTTCCAGGCCACTTTGTCCTGTGTGTAAGTGTACTATTGTGGTGATTCACATTAAGAGACATTCACCAAGAAAGGCTGGTACCTTTAAGAGTGGGGGTTAAAGGGGCAAGGGTTTCCGGTTCCGGGTAATGTTATTGTTGTTGTCACTGAGTGTATGTTAGCATGTAGCAGAAAGGGAGAGAAGTAAAACAACCTCGACTCCAACCTACGTCTGTCGTCTCCTTGTTGCAACTCCCACATTGGTGACCCTGACGAAAGCGAACGAGATGTCTGTGAACGAGAACCCCGGTAACGCCGCCGCATTGCCCACAGCGCCCGCACCGGACTATGCTAACATATACGCTGCAACCGTCAAGCTGCCCGACTTTTGGCAGCAGAACCCACGGCCGTGGTTTCATCACATAGAAGCCCAATTCCGGCTGAGAGGAATAACGCAGGATGGGACTAAATATTTCCATGTGGTGTCTGCGTTAGATGCTTCGACAACGGCACGAGCGATGATGCTGTTGGAGGATCCACCGGCTGTCGGCAAGTACGAGGCACTGAAGACATTCCTGCTAAAACTTTATGAGCTGTCAGAACTAGAGAAAGCAGACCGCCTGCTGTCACTCAATGTCCTCGGCGACGGCAAACCGTCGGAGTTGATGGAGAGAATGTTGTCTGTGCTGGGATAAGCTGATCCCTCGTTCCTGTTTACACACATTTTTCTGCGGCAGCTCCCGGCGCCTGTGCGCACAGCACTGGCCAGTTCCCCCCTCTCCTCCACCAAGGATTATCGTTCTCTGGCTGCGGAGGCCGACAGGGTGTACCTCGCTAACCGGCAGCAGTTTATCCATGCGCTGCTGCCCCACCCAGACCACTTGACCCCACCTCCTCCCCTGGAGGACTATACAGACACCGCGGCCGCGGTGACGGCCCGCCGCCAAGCCGACGACGGGCTCTGTTACTACCATGCAAGGTTTGGGTCCAAGGCCAAGCAGTGTCGCAAGCCATGCAGTTTCAGGGTACAGGGAAACGCCAGGGCCGGCGCTCATTAGCGGCTATGGGCGCCGGCCGTGACTGCAAGCTGTTGTTCGTCGCCGACTCCTTATCTGGCCGGCGGTTGCTGGTCGACTCGGGCGCTCAACGCAGCATCCTGCCAGCGCAGGCCGTGGACACCATGGCCGGCGGACACGGCCCCCAGATGGACGCCGCTAATGGCACACCCATACGAACATTTGGCATCAGGTATGTGGAAGTGTGTTTTGGCGGGCGCCGTTTCGGCTGGGACTTTGTTATGGCTGCTGTATCCACGCCACTTCTGGGCGCGGACTTCCTCTGTGCTTTTAACCTGCTGGTGGATATTAAGAACTGTCGCCTGATCGATGCCCTCTCTTTTGCTTCGTACCCCTGTACGCTGGGGGGGGCGGGAGCGCTTTGCCTGGCAAACACGCTGGCCACCGGGGATCCATATCAACGCCTGCTCGCCGGTTTCCCTGACCTCACTACACCCACGTTCTCAGCGGAGGTGGCTAAGCACGGCGTAGAGCACCATATTACCACCGTGGGCCCCCCAGTCTATGCCCGGGCCCGACGCCTCGACGTGGCCAAGCTTGCAATCGCCAGAGGGGAGTTTTCGACCATGGAGCGACTCGGCATCGTGCGCCGCTCAAAGAGCCCGTGGGCTTCCCCCCTACATATGGTGACTAAGGCCGACGGGGGTTGGCGCCCCTGCGGCGATTTCCGTCGCCTGAATAACGCCACAACCCCCGACCGGTACCCCGTTCCACACATACAGGACTTCTCTGCCCACCTGGCGGGGGCCGTCATTTTTTCCAAGGTGGACCTGGTGCGCGGGTACCACCAGGTGCCGGTCCATCCGCAGGATGTGCCAAAGACGGCTGTCATCACACCCTTTGGACTTTTTGAGTTTCTGCGAATGCCTTTTGGCCTTAAAGGGGCGGCGCAGACGTTTCAGCGCCTGATGGACTCTGTGCTCCGAGACATGCCATTCATGTTTGTTTACCTGGATGACATTCTGGTGGCCAGCGCGTCCATGGAGGAGCACATGACACACCTCCGGCAGTTGTTTGAGCGGCTCAGGGCCCACGGCCTCATTGTAAACCCAGCCAAGTGCCAGTTCGGGCAGTCATCCATCACCTTCCTCGGACACCATGTCGCTCCGCAGGGAGCCGCCCCTCTTCCCGCCAGAGTGGAGGCCATCACCAGTTTCCCCCGTCCCCGCACGATACAGATACAAGAGTTCCTGGGCATGGTGAATTTTTACAACCGTTTTATTCCCCATGCCGCCCACCTCATGCGTCCCTTGTACGAGACCCTGCGGGGAAAAGGGCCCAAGGACGTGTTGGACTGGTCCCCGGAGATGGACAAGGCTTTCGGGGCTGCTAAGAACGCGCTGGCTAACGCTGCTCTACTGGCGCACCCGTCTCCCACGGCCCCGGTCGCCCTCACGACGGACGCCTCTGACTATGCAGTGGGGGCGGTGTGCGAGCAGTGGGTGAACGGGGCTTGGCAGCCGCTGGCCTTCTTCAGCAAACAGCTCCGCGACAACGAGCGCAAGTACAGCACCTTTGACAGGGAACTGCTGGGTCTTTTCCTTGCCACCAGACACTTTAGATTCCTGTTAGAGGGCCGCCAGTTCACCGCCTTCGTGGACCACAAGCCACTGACATTCTCCATGGCCAAGACCTCGGAGCCATGGTCTGGGCGTCAGCAGCGTCAGCTCTCGGCGATCTCCGAGTTCACCACGGACATCCAGCACTTGGCGGGCAAGGACAACTTCGTCGCCGACTGCCTCTCACGGGCGGTCGTCGGGTCTGTTCACTTAGGACTCGACTATGCCGCCATGGCGGCGGACCAAGCCGCAGACTCTGACATTCAGGCCTACCGGGTCGCTCCTACTGCACTGCAGCTGGAGGACGTGGTGTTCGACGCGGCCAAAGCCACTCTCCTCTGCGACGTCTCCACCGGCCAACCACGTCCTATGGTGCCGGCTGCCTGGCGGCGCAGGGTTTTCGACACCATCCACGGCCTTTCCCACCCGGGGGTGAAAGCCTCGGCTAAATTGGTGGGGATTAAGTTTGTTTGGCCTGGCCTCCGGAGGGACGTTAGAACCTGGGCTGGCTCGTGTGTGGCATGTCAGCGCGCTAAGGTGCACCGCCATACCAAAGCCCCTTTGGCACCGTTTGTGGTGCCAGAGAGGCGTTTTGACCATGTGCATGTGGACCTGGTAGGCCCCCTGCCCCTGTCTCACGGATATACCTACCTCCTCACCATGGTGGACCGGACCACCAGGTGGCCAGAAGCTGTTCCCCTGGCCTCTACTACGGCAGCGGAGGTGGCCCGGGCGTTCATTGGGTGCTGGGTGGCCCGCTTTGGCACACCAGGTGACATCACGAGCGACAGGGGCCCCCAGTTCACCTCGGAGCTCTGGACTACGGTTGCTGACTACGGCGTACCACCCGCAGGGCAATGGACTTTGTGAGCGGTTCCATCGGGACATGAAGGCCGCTCTTCGGGCCAGCCTGATGGACAGTGGCTGGGTGGACCGCCTCCCGTGGGTAATGCTCGGTCTTCGCTCTGCCCCCAAAGAGGATCTCTAGGCCTCGTCCGCCGAGCTGGTGTATGGCCAGCCACTGCGGGTTCCTGGGGAGTTTCTTCCAGAGGCTGCAGCTCCCTGGTCGGCCGCCTCTCATAGAACTGTGTTCCGGGGCATTGTGAATGACCTCGTCCCCATTCCGACATCACGTCACTGCCTCCCCCAGTCCTACGTCCCCAGGGACCTGCCATTGGCTAAGTACGTTTTCATCCGACACGACAGCCATCGGGCTCCGCTGCGGCCCCCCTACGACGGGCCCTTCCGTGTCCTGGAGGCGGGCGCTAAGCACTTTGTGGTGGACATGGGGGGCAGGTCAGAGCGGGTCGCTATAGACCGTCTCAAGCCTGCTCACTTGAACATTGACGAGCAAGTTCAGTTGGCCCTACCCCCGCGGCGGGGGCGGCCCCCTGCCCCAACCTCTGTCCCTGCCCCAACCTCTGTCCCTGCCCCAACCTCTGTCCCTGTCCCAACCTCTGTCCCTGCCCCAACCTCTGTCCCTGCCCCAACCTCTGTCCCTGTCCCAACCTCTGTCCCTGTCCCAACCTCTGTCCCTGCCCCAACCTCTGTCCCTGCCCCAACCTCTGTCCCTGTCCCAACCTCTGTCCCTGCCCCAACCTCTGTCCCTGCCCCAACCTCTGTCCCTGTCCCAACCTCTGTCCCTGCCCCAACCTCTGTCCCTGTCCCAACCTCTGTCCCTGCCCCAACCTCTGTCCCTGTCCCAACCTCTGTCCCTGCCCCAACCTCTGTCCCTGCCCCAACCTCTGTCCCTGCCCCAACCTCTGTCCCTGTCCCAACCTCTGTCCCTGCCCCAACCTCTGTCCCTGCCCCAACCTCTGTCCCTGTCCCAACCTCTGTCCCTGTCCCAACCTCTGTCCCTGTCCCAACCTCTGTCCCTGCCCCAACCTCTGTCCCTGCCCCAACCTCTGTCCCTGTCCCAACCTCTGTCCCTGCCCCAACCTCTGTCCCTGTCCCAACCTCTGTCCCTGCCCCAACCCCTGTCCCTGTCCCAACCTCTGTCCCTGCCCCAACCTCTGTCCCTGCCCCAACCTCTGTCCCTGTCCCAACCTCTGTCCCTGTCCCAACCTCTGTCCCTGCCCCAACCTCTGTCCCTGCCCCAACCTCTGTCCATGCCCCAACCTCTGTCCCTGCCCCAACCTCTGTCCCTGTCCCAACCTCTGTCCCTGTCCCAACCTCTGTCCCTGCCCCAACCTCTGTCCCTGCCCCAACCTCTGTCCCTGCCCCAACCTCTGTCCCTGCCCCAACCTCTGTCCCTGTCCCAACCTCTGTCCCTGTCCCAACCTCTGTCCCTGTCCCAACCTCTGTCCCTGCCCCAACCTCTGTCCCTGCCCCAACCTCTGTCCCTGCCCCAACCTCTGTCCCTGTCCCAACCTCTGTCCCTGTCCCAACCTCTGTCCCTGTCCCAACCTCTGTCCCTGCCCCAACCTCTGTCCCTGTCCCAACCTCTGTCCCTGTCCCAACCTCTGTCCCTGCCCCAACCTCTGTCCCTGCCCCAACCTCTGTCCCTGTCCCAACCTCTGTCCCTGCCCCAACCTCTGTCCCTGCCCCAACCTCTGTCCCTGCCCCAACCTCTGTCCCTGTCCCAACCTCTGTCCCTGTCCCAACCTCTGTCCCTGTCCCAACCTCTGTCCCTGTCCCAACCTCTGTCCCTGTCCCAACCTCTGTCCCTGTCCCAACCTCTGTCCCTGTCCCAACCTCTGTCCCTGCCCCAACCTCTGTCCCTGTCCCAACCTCTGTCCCTGCCCCAACCTCTGTCCCTGCCCCAACCTCTGTCCCTGCCCCAACCTCTGTCCCTGTCCCAACCTCTGTCCCTGTCCCAACCTCTGTCCCTGTCCCAACCTCTGTCCCTGTCCCAACCTCTGTCCCTGTCCCAACCTCTGTCCCTGTCCCAACCTCTGTCCCTGTCCCAACCTCTGTCCCTGTCCCAACCTCTGTCCCTGTCCCAACCTCTGTCCCTGCCCCAACCTCTGTCCCTGTCCCAACCTCTGTCCCTGCCCCAACCTCTGTCCCTGCCCCAACCTCTGTCCCTGTCCCAACCTCTGTCCCTGCCCCAACCTCTGTCCCTGCCCCAACCTCTGTCCCTGTCCCAACCTCTGTCCCTGCCCCAACCTCTGTCCCTGCCCCAACCTCTGTCCCTGTCCCAACCTCTGTCCCTGCCCCAACCTCTGTCCCTGCCCCAACCTCTGTCCCTGTCCCAACCTCTGTCCCTGCCCCAACCTCTGTCCCTGCCCCAACCTCTGTCCCTGCCCCAACCTCTGTCCCTGTCCCAACCTCTGTCCCTGTCCCAACCTCTGTCCCTGCCCCAACCTCTGTCCCTGTCCCAACCTCTGTCCTTGTCCCAACCTCTGTCCCTGCCCCAACCTCTGTCCCTGTCCCAACCTCTGTCCCTGTCCCAACCTCTGTCCCTGTCCCAACCTCTGTCCCTGTCCCAACCTCTGTCCCTGTCCCAACCTCTGTCCCTGTCCCAACCTCTGTCCCTGCCCCAACCTCTGTCCCTGTCCCAACCTCTGTCCCTGCCCCAACCTCTGTCCCTGCCCCAACCTCTGTCCCTGCCCCAACCTCTGTCCCTGTCCCAACCTCTGTCCCTGTCCCAACCTCTGTCCCTGCCCCAACCTCTGTCCCTGTCCCAACCTCTGTCCCTGTCCCAACCTCTGTCCCTGCCCCAACCTCTGTCCCTGCCCCAACCTCTGTCCCTGCCCCAACCTCTTCCCCCCTACATATGGTGACTAAGGCCGACGGGGGTTGGCGCCCCTGCGGCGATTTCCGTCGCCTGAATAACGCCACAACCCCCGACCGGTACCCCGTTCCACACATACAGGACTTCTCTGCCCACCTGGCGGGGGCCGTCATTTTTTCCAAGGTGGACCTGGTGCGCGGGTACCACCAGGTGCCGGTCCATCCGCAGGATGTGCCAAAGACGGCTGTCATCACACCCTTTGGACTTTTTGAGTTTCTGCGAATGCCTTTTGGCCTTAAAGGGGCGGCGCAGACGTTTCAGCGCCTGATGGACTCTGTGCTCCGAGACATGCCATTCATGTTTGTTTACCTGGATGACATTCTGGTGGCCAGCGCGTCCATGGAGGAGCACATGACACACCTCCGGCAGTTGTTTGAGCGGCTCAGGGCCCACGGCCTCATTGTAAACCCAGCCAAGTGCCAGTTCGGGCAGTCATCCATCACCTTCCTCGGACACCATGTCGCTCCGCAGGGAGCCGCCCCTCTTCCCGCCAGAGTGGAGGCCATCACCAGTTTCCCCCGTCCCCGCACGATACAGATACAAGAGTTCCTGGGCATGGTGAATTTTTACAACCGTTTTATTCCCCATGCCGCCCACCTCATGCGTCCCTTGTACGAGACCCTGCGGGGAAAAGGGCCCAAGGACGTGTTGGACTGGTCCCCGGAGATGGACAAGGCTTTCGGGGCTGCTAAGAACGCGCTGGCTAACGCTGCTCTACTGGCGCACCCGTCTCCCACGGCCCCGGTCGCCCTCACGACGGACGCCTCTGACTATGCAGTGGGGGCGGTGTGCGAGCAGTGGGTGAACGGGGCTTGGCAGCCGCTGGCCTTCTTCAGCAAACAGCTCCGCGACAACGAGCGCAAGTACAGCACCTTTGACAGGGAACTGCTGGGTCTTTTCCTTGCCACCAGACACTTTAGATTCCTGTTAGAGGGCCGCCAGTTCACCGCCTTCGTGGACCACAAGCCACTGACATTCTCCATGGCCAAGACCTCGGAGCCATGGTCTGGGCGTCAGCAGCGTCAGCTCTCGGCGATCTCCGAGTTCACCACGGACATCCAGCACTTGGCGGGCAAGGACAACTTCGTCGCCGACTGCCTCTCACGGGCGGTCGTCGGGTCTGTTCACTTAGGACTCGACTATGCCGCCATGGCGGCGGACCAAGCCGCAGACTCTGACATTCAGGCCTACCGGGTCGCTCCTACTGCACTGCAGCTGGAGGACGTGGTGTTCGACGCGGCCAAAGCCACTCTCCTCTGCGACGTCTCCACCGGCCAACCACGTCCTATGGTGCCGGCTGCCTGGCGGCGCAGGGTTTTCGACACCATCCACGGCCTTTCCCACCCGGGGGTGAAAGCCTCGGCTAAATTGGTGGGGATTAAGTTTGTTTGGCCTGGCCTCCGGAGGGACGTTAGAACCTGGGCTGGCTCGTGTGTGGCATGTCAGCGCGCTAAGGTGCACCGCCATACCAAAGCCCCTTTGGCACCGTTTGTGGTGCCAGAGAGGCGTTTTGACCATGTGCATGTGGACCTGGTAGGCCCCCTGCCCCTGTCTCACGGATATACCTACCTCCTCACCATGGTGGACCGGACCACCAGGTGGCCAGAAGCTGTTCCCCTGGCCTCTACTACGGCAGCGGAGGTGGCCCGGGCGTTCATTGGGTGCTGGGTGGCCCGCTTTGGCACACCAGGTGACATCACGAGCGACAGGGGCCCCCAGTTCACCTCGGAGCTCTGGACTACGGTTGCTGACTACGGCGTACCACCCGCAGGGCAATGGACTTTGTGAGCGGTTCCATCGGGACATGAAGGCCGCTCTTCGGGCCAGCCTGATGGACAGTGGCTGGGTGGACCGCCTCCCGTGGGTAATGCTCGGTCTTCGCTCTGCCCCCAAAGAGGATCTCTAGGCCTCGTCCGCCGAGCTGGTGTATGGCCAGCCACTGCGGGTTCCTGGGGAGTTTCTTCCAGAGGCTGCAGCTCCCTGGTCGGCCGCCTCTCATAGAACTGTGTTCCGGGGCATTGTGAATGACCTCGTCCCCATTCCGACATCACGTCACTGCCTCCCCCAGTCCTACGTCCCCAGGGACCTGCCATTGGCTAAGTACGTTTTCATCCGACACGACAGCCATCGGGCTCCGCTGCGGCCCCCCTACGACGGGCCCTTCCGTGTCCTGGAGGCGGGCGCTAAGCACTTTGTGGTGGACATGGGGGGCAGGTCAGAGCGGGTCGCTATAGACCGTCTCAAGCCTGCTCACTTGAACATTGACGAGCAAGTTCAGTTGGCCCTACCCCCGCGGCGGGGGCGGCCCCCTGCCCCAACCTCTGTCCCTGCCCCAACCTCTGTCCCTGCCCCAACCTCTGTCCCTGTCCCAACCTCTGTCCCTGCCCCAACCTCTGTCCCTGCCCCAACCTCTGTCCCTGTCCCAACCTCTGTCCCTGTCCCAACCTCTGTCCCTGCCCCAACCTCTGTCCCTGCCCCAACCTCTGTCCCTGTCCCAACCTCTGTCCCTGCCCCAACCTCTGTCCCTGCCCCAACCTCTGTCCCTGTCCCAACCTCTGTCCCTGCCCCAACCTCTGTCCCTGTCCCAACCTCTGTCCCTGCCCCAACCTCTGTCCCTGTCCCAACCTCTGTCCCTGCCCCAACCTCTGTCCCTGCCCCAACCTCTGTCCCTGCCCCAACCTCTGTCCCTGTCCCAACCTCTGTCCCTGCCCCAACCTCTGTCCCTGCCCCAACCTCTGTCCCTGTCCCAACCTCTGTCCCTGTCCCAACCTCTGTCCCTGTCCCAACCTCTGTCCCTGCCCCAACCTCTGTCCCTGCCCCAACCTCTGTCCCTGTCCCAACCTCTGTCCCTGCCCCAACCTCTGTCCCTGTCCCAACCTCTGTCCCTGCCCCAACCCCTGTCCCTGTCCCAACCTCTGTCCCTGCCCCAACCTCTGTCCCTGCCCCAACCTCTGTCCCTGTCCCAACCTCTGTCCCTGTCCCAACCTCTGTCCCTGCCCCAACCTCTGTCCCTGCCCCAACCTCTGTCCATGCCCCAACCTCTGTCCCTGCCCCAACCTCTGTCCCTGTCCCAACCTCTGTCCCTGTCCCAACCTCTGTCCCTGCCCCAACCTCTGTCCCTGCCCCAACCTCTGTCCCTGCCCCAACCTCTGTCCCTGCCCCAACCTCTGTCCCTGTCCCAACCTCTGTCCCTGTCCCAACCTCTGTCCCTGTCCCAACCTCTGTCCCTGCCCCAACCTCTGTCCCTGCCCCAACCTCTGTCCCTGCCCCAACCTCTGTCCCTGTCCCAACCTCTGTCCCTGTCCCAACCTCTGTCCCTGTCCCAACCTCTGTCCCTGCCCCAACCTCTGTCCCTGTCCCAACCTCTGTCCCTGTCCCAACCTCTGTCCCTGCCCCAACCTCTGTCCCTGCCCCAACCTCTGTCCCTGTCCCAACCTCTGTCCCTGCCCCAACCTCTGTCCCTGCCCCAACCTCTGTCCCTGCCCCAACCTCTGTCCCTGTCCCAACCTCTGTCCCTGTCCCAACCTCTGTCCCTGTCCCAACCTCTGTCCCTGTCCCAACCTCTGTCCCTGTCCCAACCTCTGTCCCTGTCCCAACCTCTGTCCCTGTCCCAACCTCTGTCCCTGCCCCAACCTCTGTCCCTGTCCCAACCTCTGTCCCTGCCCCAACCTCTGTCCCTGCCCCAACCTCTGTCCCTGCCCCAACCTCTGTCCCTGTCCCAACCTCTGTCCCTGTCCCAACCTCTGTCCCTGTCCCAACCTCTGTCCCTGCCCCAACCTCTGTCCCTGCCCCAACCTCTGTCCCTGTCCCAACCTCTGTCCCTGTCCCAACCTCTGTCCCTGCCCCAACCTCTGTCCCTGTCCCAACCTCTGTCCCTGTCCCAACCTCTGTCCCTGCCCCAACCTCTGTCCCTGTCCCTGCCCCAACCTCTGTCCCTGTCCCTGCCCCAACCTCTGTCCCTGCCCCAACCTCTGTCCCTGCCCCAACCTCTGTCCCTGTCCCAACCTCTGTCCCTGCCCCAACCTCTGTCCCTGTCCCAACCTCTGTCCCTGTCCCAACCTCTGTCCCTGTCCCAACCTCTGTCCCTGCCCCAACCTCTGTCCCTGCCCCAACCTCTGTCCCTGTCCCAACCTCTGTCCCTGCCCCAACCTCTGTCCCTGTCCCAACCTCTGTCCCTGTCCCAACCTCTGTCCCTGTCCCAACCTCTGTCCCTGCCCCAACCTCTGTCCCTGCCCCAACCTCTGTCCCTGCCCCAACCTCTGTCCCTGCCCCAACCTCTGTCCCTGCCCCAACCTCTGTCCCTGTCCCAACCTCTGTCCCTGCCCCAACCTCTGTCCCTGCCCCAACCTCTGTCCCTGTCCCAACCTCTGTCCCTGCCCCAACCTCTGTCCCTGCCCCAACCTCTGTCCCTGCCCCAACCTCTGTCCCTGTCCCAACCTCTGTCCCTGCCCCAACCTCTGTCCATGCCCCAACCTCTGTCCCTGCCCCAACCTCTGTCCCTGCCCCAACCTCTGTCCCTGCCCCAACCTCTGTCCCTGCCCCAACCTCTGTCCCTGTCCCAACCTCTGTCCCTGCCCCAACCTCTGTCCCTGTCCCAACCTCTGTCCCTGTCCCAACCTCTGTCCCTGTCCCAACCTCTGTCCCTGTCCCAACCTCTGTCCCTGTCCCAACCTCTGTCCCTGCCCCAACCTCTGTCCCTGTCCCAACCTCTGTCCCTGCCCCAACCTCTGTCCCTGCCCCAACCTCTGTCCCTGCCCCAACCTCTGTCCCTGTCCCAACCTCTGTCCCTGTCCCAACCTCTGTCCCTGTCCCAACCTCTGTCCCTGTCCCAACCTCTGTCCCTGTCCCAACCTCTGTCCCTGTCCCAACCTCTGTCCCTGTCCCAACCTCTGTCCCTGTCCCAACCTCTGTCCCTGTCCCAACCTCTGTCCCTGCCCCAACCTCTGTCCCTGTCCCAACCTCTGTCCCTGCCCCAACCTCTGTCCCTGCCCCAACCTCTGTCCCTGTCCCAACCTCTGTCCCTGCCCCAACCTCTGTCCCTGTCCCAACCTCTGTCCCTGCCCCAACCTCTGTCCCTGCCCCAACCTCTGTCCCTGTCCCAACCTCTGTCCCTGCCCCAACCTCTGTCCCTGCCCCAACCTCTGTCCCTGTCCCAACCTCTGTCCCTGCCCCAACCTCTGTCCCTGCCCCAACCTCTGTCCCTGCCCCAACCTCTGTCCCTGTCCCAACCTCTGTCCCTGTCCCAACCTCTGTCCCTGCCCCAACCTCTGTCCCTGTCCCAACCTCTGTCCTTGTCCCAACCTCTGTCCCTGCCCCAACCTCTGTCCCTGTCCCAACCTCTGTCCCTGTCCCAACCTCTGTCCCTGTCCCAACCTCTGTCCCTGTCCCAACCTCTGTCCCTGTCCCAACCTCTGTCCCTGTCCCAACCTCTGTCCCTGCCCCAACCTCTGTCCCTGTCCCAACCTCTGTCCCTGCCCCAACCTCTGTCCCTGCCCCAACCTCTGTCCCTGCCCCAACCTCTGTCCCTGTCCCAACCTCTGTCCCTGTCCCAACCTCTGTCCCTGCCCCAACCTCTGTCCCTGTCCCAACCTCTGTCCCTGTCCCAACCTCTGTCCCTGCCCCAACCTCTGTCCCTGCCCCAACCTCTGTCCCTGTCCCAACCTCTGTCCCTGCCCCAACCTCTGTCCCTGTCCCAACCTCTGTCCCTGTCCCAACCTCTGTCCCTGTCCCAACCTCTGTCCCTGCCCCAACCTCTGTCCCTGCCCCAACCTCTGTCCCTGCCCCAACCTCTGTCCCTGTCCCAACCTCTGTCCCTGCCCCAACCTCTGTCCCTGCCCCAACCTCTGTCCCTGTCCCAACCTCTGTCCCTGCCCCAACCTCTGTCCCTGCCCCAACCTCTGTCCCTGCCCCAACCTCTGTCCCTGCCCCAACCTCTGTCCCTGCCCCAACCTCTGTCCCTGTCCCAACCTCTGTCCCTGTCCCAACCTCTGTCCCTGTCCCAACCTCTGTCCCTGTCCCAACCTCTGTCCCTGTCCCAACCTCTGTCCCTGTCCCAACCTCTGTCCCTGTCCCAACCTCTGTCCCTGCCCCAACCTCTGTCCCTGCCCCAACCTCTGTCCCTGCCCCAACCTCTGTCCCTGCCCCAACCTCTGTCCCTGTCCCAACCTCTGTCCCTGTCCCAACCTCTGTCCCTGCCCCAACCTCTGTCCCTGTCCCAACCTCTGTCCCTGCCCCAACCTCTGTCCCTGCCCCAACCTCTGTCCCTGTCCCAACCTCTGTCCCTGTCCCAACCTCTGTCCCTGCCCCAACCTCTGTCCCTGTCCCAACCTCTGTCCCTGCCCCAACCTCTGTCCCTGTCCCAACCTCTGTCCCTGCCCCAACCTCTGTCCCTGCCCCAACCTCTGTCCCTGTCCCAACCTCTGTCCCTGCCCCAACCTCTGTCCCTGCCCCAACCTCTGTCCCTGCCCCAACCTCTGTCCCTGTCCCAACCTCTGTCCCTGTCCCAACCTCTGTCCCTGCCCCAACCTCTGTCCCTGCCCCAACCTCTGTCCCTGTCCCAACCTCTGTCCCTGTCCCAACCTCTGTCCCTGCCCCAACCTCTGTCCCTGCCCCAACCTCTGTCCCTGCCCCAACCTCTGTCCCTGCCCCAACCTCTGTCCCTGTCCCAACCTCTGTCCCTGTCCCAACCTCTGTCCCTGCCCCAACCTCTGTCCCTGTCCCAACCTCTGTCCCTGCCCCAACCTCTGTCCCTGCCCCAACCTCTGTCCCTGCCCCAACCTCTGTCCCTGTCCCAACCTCTGTCCCTGCCCCAACCTCTGTCCCTGTCCCAACCTCTGTCCCTGCCCCAACCTCTGTCCCTGCCCCAACCTCTGTCCCTGCCCCAACCTCTGTCCCTGTCCCAACCTCTGTCCCTGCCCCAACCTCTGTCCCTGCCCCAACCTCTCTCCCTGCCCCAACCTCTGTCCCTGTCCCAACCTCTGTCCCTGTCCCAACCTCTGTCCCTGCCCCAACCTCTGTCCCTGTCCCAACCTCTGTCCCTGTCCCAACCTCTGTCCCTGCCCCAACCTCTGTCCCTGCCCCAACCTCTGTCCCTGTCCCAACCTCTGTCCCTGCCCCAACCTCTGTCCCTGCCCCAACCTCTGTCCCTGTCCCAACCTCTGTCCCTGCCCCAACCTCTGTCCCTGCCCCAACCTCTGTCCCTGTCCCAACCTCTGTCCCTGTCCCAACCTCTGTCCCTGCCCCAACCTCTGTCCCTGTCCCAACCTCTGTCCCTGCCCCAACCTCTGTCCCTGTCCCAACCTCTGTCCCTGTCCCAACCTCTGTCCCTGCCCCAACCTCTGTCCCTGTCCCAACCTCTGTCCCTGCCCCAACCTCTGTCCCTGCCCCAACCTCTGTCCCTGCCCCAACCTCTGTCCCTGCCCCAACCTCTGTCCCTGTCCCAACCTCTGTCCCTGTCCCAACCTCTGTCCCTGTCCCAACCTCTGTCCCTGCCCCAACCTCTGTCCCTGTCCCAACCTCTGTCCCTGTCCCAACCTCTGTCCCTGTCCCAACCTCTGTCCCTGTCCCAACCTCTGTCCCTGCCCCAACCTCTGTCCCTGCCCCAACTTCTGTCCCTGCCCCAACCTCTGTCCCTGCCCCAACCTCTGTCCCTGCCCCAACCTCTGTCCCTGCCCCAACCTCTGTCCCTGTCCCAACCTCTGTCCCTGCCCCAACCTCTGTCCCTGTCCCAACCTCTGTCCCTGTCCCAACCTCTGTCCCTGTCCCAACCTCTGTCCCTGTCCCAACCTCTGTCCCTGCCCCAACCTCTGTCCCTGTCCCAACCTCTGTCCCTGCCCCAACCTCTGTCCCTGTCCCAACCTCTGTCCCTGTCCCAACCTCTGTCCCTGCCCCAACCTCTGTCCCTGCCCCAACCTCTGTCCCTGCCCCAACCTCTGTCCCTGTCCCAACCTCTGTCCCTGTCCCAACCTCTGTCCCTGCCCCAACCTCTGTCCCTGCCCCAACCTCTGTCCCTGTCCCAACCTCTGTCCCTGCCCCAACCTCTGTCCCTGTCCCAACCTCTGTCCCTGTCCCAACCTCTGTCCCTGCCCCAACCTCTGTCCCTGCCCCA
This sequence comes from Nansenia antarctica, assembly GCF_963989245.1. Taxonomy (NCBI): domain Eukaryota; kingdom Metazoa; phylum Chordata; class Actinopteri; order Argentiniformes; family Microstomatidae; genus Nansenia; species Nansenia antarctica. Next base: position 24,875,577 of record NC_137691.1, read on the forward strand.
ACCTCTGTCCCTGTCCCAACCTCTGTCCCTGCCCCAACCTCTGTCCCTGCCCCAACCTCTGTCCCTGCCCCAACCTCTGTCCCTGCCCCAACCTCTGTCCCTGCCCCAACCTCTGTCCCTGTCCCAACCTCTGTCCCTGCCCCAACCTCTGTCCCTGCCCCAACCTCTGTCCCTGTCCCAACCTCTGTCCCTGCCCCAACCTCTGTCCCTGCCCCAACCTCTGTCCCTGTCCCAACCTCTGTCCCTGCCCCAACCTCTGTCCCTGCCCCAACCTCTGTCCCTGTCCCAACCTCTGTCCCTGTCCCAACCTCTGTCCCTGTCCCAACCTCTGTCCCTGTCCCAACCTCTGTCCCTGCCCCAACCTCTGTCCCTGTCCCAACCTCTGTCCCTGTCCCAACCTCTGTCCCTGCCCCAACCTCTGTCCCTGCCCCAACCTCTGTCCCTGCCCCAACCTCGGTCCCTGTCCCAACCTCTGTCCCTGCCCCAACCTCTGTCCCTGTCCCAACCTCTGTCCCTGCCCCAACCTCTGTCCCTGTCCCAACCTCTGTCCCTGCCCCAACCTCTGTCCCTGCCCCAACCTCTGTCCCTGTCCCAACCTCTGTCCCTGCCCCAACCTCTGTCCCTGCCCCAACCTCTGTCCCTGCCCCAACCTCTGTCCCTGTCCCAACCTCTGTCCCTGCCCCAACCTCTGTCCCTGTCCCAACCTCTGTCCCTGTCCCAACCTCTGTCCCTGCCCCAACCTCTGTCCCTGTCCCAACCTCTGTCCCTGCCCCAACCTCTGTCCCTGCCCCAACCTCTGTCCCTGTCCCAACCTCTGTCCCTGCCCCAACCTCTGTCCCTGTCCCAACCTCTGTCCCTGCCCCAACCTCTGTCCCTGCCCCAACCTCTGTCCCTGTCCCAACCTCTGTCCCTGCCCCAACCTCTGTCCCTGTCCCAACCTCTGTCCCTGCCCCAACCTCTGTCCCTGTCCCAACCTCTGTCCCTGTCCCAACCTCTGTCCCTGCCCCAACCTCTGTCCCTGCCCCAACCTCTGTCCCTGTCCCAACCTCTGTCCCTGTCCCAACCTCTGTCCCTGCCCCAACCTCTGTCCCTGCCCCAACCTCTGTCCCTGCCCCAACCTCTGTCCCTGTCCCAACCTCTGTCCCTGTCCCAACCTCTGTCCCTGCCCCAACCTCTGTCCCTGTCCCAACCTCTGTCCCTGTCCCAACCTCTGTCCCTGCCCCAACCTCTGTCCCTGTCCCAACCTCTGTCCCTGTCCCAACCTCTGTCCCTGCCCCAACCTCTGTCCCTGCCCCAACCTCTGTCCCTGCCCCAACCTCTGTCCCTGCCCCAACCTCTGTCCCTGTCCCAACCTCTGTCCCTGTCCCAACCTCTGTCCCTGCCCCAACCTCTGTCCCTGTCCCAACCTCTGTCCCTGCCCCAACCTCTGTCCCTGTCCCAACCTCTGTCCCTGCCCCAACCTCTGTCCCTGCCCCAACCTCTGTCCCTGTCCCAACCTCTGTCCCTGTCCCAACCTCTGTCCCTGCCCCAACCTCTGTCCCTGTCCCAACCTCTGTCCCTGCCCCAACCTCTGTCCCTGTCCCAACCTCTGTCCCTGTCCCAACCTCTGTCCCTGCCCCAACCTCTGTCCCTGCCCCAACCTCTGTCCCTGTCCCAACCTCTGTCCCTGCCCCAACCTCTGTCCCTGTCCCAACCTCTGTCCCTGTCCCAACCTCTGTCCCTGCCCCAACCTCTGTCCCTGCCCCAACCTCTGTCCCTGTCCCAACCTCTGTCCCTGACCCAACCTCTGTCCCTGCCCCAACCTCTGTCCCTGCCCCAACCTCTGTCCCTGTCCCAACCTCTGTCCCTGTCCCAACCTCTGTCCCTGTCCCAACCTCTGTCCCTGTCCCAACCTCTGTCCCTGTCCCAACCTCTGTCCCTGCCCCAACCTCTGTCCCTGCCCCAACCTCTGTCCCTGTCCCAACCTCTGTCCCTGTCCCAACCTCTGTCCCTGTCCCAACCTCTGTCCCTGCCCCAACCTCTGTCCCTGCCCCAACCTCTGTCCCTGTCCCAACCTCTGTCCCTGTCCCAACCTCTGTCCCTGTCCCAACCTCTGTCCCTGTCCCAACCTCTGTCCCTGTCCCAACCTCTGTCCCTGTCCCAACCTCTGTCCCTGTCCCAACCTCTGTCCCTGTCCCAACCTCTGTCCCTGTCCCAACCTCTGTCCCTGTCCCAGTCCCTTCCATGGCCCGGGCTCCAGTTCCAGTTCTCACCCTTAATCCCCCTCCTGCAAAGCGCAGCCGTTTCGGCCGCTTGATCCGCCCCCCGCCACGTTAACTGTAGTACTGTTCATGGATTGCCTGTTCAGTTGGACTTTTAATGGTTATCTTGGTTTTTTGTACCTTCTGGGTTGGTGAATTCTGGGGGGGCCTGTGTGGTGATTCACATTAAGAGACATTCACCAAGAAAGGCTGGTACCTTTAAGAGTGGGGGTTAAAGGGGCAAGGGTTTCCGGTTCCGGGTAATGTTATTGTTGTTGTCACTGAGTGTATGTTAGCATGTAGCAGAAAGTGAGAGAAGTAAAACAACCTCGACTCCAATCTACGTCTGTCGTCTCCTTGTTGCAACTCCCACACTATACCCATATATATATATATATATATATATACAGAGCATAACTTTATATGCAACATATGACATCCACATCCGCAGCTGCTGGACTGAAAAAAAATCAGGTGTAGTGCTGAGGCACAAATATGTACATTTCAAGCCTGCAAACTGCGACACTTTAAATGAATGTGCAATAACACTATGTGCAATATGACAACCCTAGTCGTCTATCTGTACAGTATAGTATAGTGGATAGTGTACATAGCCTTTATTTATGTCAACCAGCTCCTGTCCTTCTTGTCTTTTTTTTTCTTTTTTTCTTTCCTAGCACCAGGGGTATGGAGGACCAAGTCTGACAAAATTAACAATAAATATATACACACATAAATGAATGTATGAACAAATACACATACAAATACACACAGTATACCGCAATACATTTCTATATGTATTTATTTTTATTTCCACATTTATTCTTTCTTTTCCACATTCATTCTTTCATTCTTTCCCCGATTATCAGTAATGTATGCAAATATAGGGGCGTGTCTTGCATGTTGTCCTCGCCCCACATATTTTCATTGGTTGATGCCCCACCCATTTTCATTAGTGTCAGTTGAAGGACTGAGGTAGTGTCAGTTGAAGGACTGAGGTAGTGACAGTTGAAGGGGGGACTGAGGTAGTGTCAGTTGAAGGACTGAGGTAGTGACAGTTGAAGGACTGAGGTAGTGTCAGTTGAAGGACTGAGGTAGTGACAGTTGAAGGACTGAGGTAGTGACAGTTGAAGGACTGAGGTAGTGACAGTTGAAGGACTGAGGTAGTGACAGTTGAAGGACAGAGGTAGTGACAGTTGAAGGGGGGACTGAGGTAGTGACAGTTGAAGGACTGAGGTAGTGACAGTTGAAGGACTGAGGTAGTGACAGTTGAAGGGGGGACTGAGGTAGTGTCAGTTGAAGGACTGAGGTAGTGACAGTTGAAGGACTGAGGTAGTGTCAGTTGAAGGACTGAGGTAGTGACAGTTGAAGGGGGGACTGAGGTAGTGACAGTTGAAGGGGGGACTGAGGTAGTGACAGTTGAAGGACTGAGGTAGTGACAGTTGAAGGACTGAGGTAGTGACAGTTGAAGGGGGGACTGAGGTAGTGACAGTTGAAGGACTGAGGTAGTGACAGTTGAAGGACTGAGGTAGTGACAGTTGAAGGACTGAGGTAGTGACAGTTGAAGGACTGAGGTAGTGTCAGTTGAAGGACTGAGGTAGTGACAGTTGAAGGACTGAGGTAGTGACAGTTGAAGGACTGAGGTAGTGACAGTTGAAGGGGAGACTGAGGTAGTGACAGTTGAAGGACTGAGGTAGTGACAGTTGAAGGACTGAGGTAGTGACAGTTGAAGGGGAGACTGAGGTAGTGACAGTTGAAGGACTGAGGTAGTGTCAGTTGAAGGACTGAGGTAGTGTCAGTTGAAGGACTGAGGTAGTGACAGTTGAAGGGGGGACTGAGGTAGTGACAGTTGAAGGACTGAGGTAGTGACAGTTGAAGGACTGAGGTAGTGTCAGTTGAAGGGGGGACTGAGGTAGTGTCAGTTGAAGGACTGAGGTAGTGACAGTTGAAGGGGGGACTGAGGTAGTGACAGTTGAAGGACTGAGGTAGTGACAGTTGAAGGACTGAGGTAGTGTCAGTTGAAGGGGGGACTGAGGTAGTGACAGTTGAAGGGGGGACTGAGGTAGTGACAGTTGAAGGACTGAGGTAGTGACAGTTGAAGGACTGAGGTAGTGACAGTTGAAGGACTGAGGTAGTGACAGTTGAAGGACTGAGGTAGTGACAGTTGAAGGACTGAGGTAGTGTCAGTTGAAGGGGGGACTGAGGTAGTGACAGTTGAAGGACTGAGGTAGTGACAGTTGAAGGACTGAGGTAGTGACAGTTGAAGGACTGAGGTAGTGACAGTTGAAGGACTGAGGTAGTGACAGTTGAAGGACTGAGGTAGTGTCAGTTGAAGGGGGGACTGAGGTAGTGACAGTTGAAGGACTGAGGTAGTGACAGTTGAAGGACTGAGGTAGTGACAGTTGAAGGACTGAGGTAGTGTCAGTTGAAGGGGGGACTGAGGTAGTGACAGTTGAAGGACTGAGGTAGTGACAGTTGAAGGACTGAGGTAGTGACAGTTGAAGGACTGAGGTAGTGTCAGTTGAAGGACTGAGGTAGTGACAGTTGAAGGACTGAGGTAGTGACAGTTGAAGGACTGAGGTAGTGTCAGTTGAAGGGGGGACTGAGGTAGTGACAGTTGAAGGACTGAGGTAGTGACAGTTGAAGGACTGAGGTAGTGTCAGTTGAAGGGGGGACTGAGGTAGTGTCAGTTGAAGGACTGAGGTAGTGACAGTTGAAGGACTGAGGTAGTGACAGTTGAAGGACTGAGGTAGTGACAGTTGAAGGACTGAGGTAGTGACAGTTGAAGGACTGAGGTAGTGACAGTTGAAGGGGGGACTGAGGTAGTGACAGTTGAAGGGGGGACTGAGGTAGTGACAGTTGAAGGGAGGACTGAGGTAGTGACAGTTGAAGGACTGAGGTAGTGACAGTTGAAGGACTGAGGTAGTGTCAGTTGAAGGGGGGACTGAGGTAGTGTCAGTTGAAGGACTGAGGTAGTGACAGTTGAAGGGGGGACTGAGGTAGTGTCAGTTGAAGGACTGAGGTAGTGACAGTTGAAGGACTGAGGTAGTGACAGTTGAAGGACTGAGGTAGTGACAGTTGAAGGACTGAGGTAGTGACAGTTGAAGGGGGGACTGAGGTAGTGACAGTTGAAGGGGGGACTGAGGTAGTGACAGTTGAGGGACTGAGGTAGTGTCAGTTGAAGGACTGAGGTAGTGACAGTTGAAGGACTGAGGTAGTGACAGTTGAAGGACTGAGGTAGTGACAGTTGAAGGACTGAGGTAGTGACAGTTGAAGGGGGGACTGAGGTAGTGACAGTTGAAGGACTGAGGTAGTGACAGTTGAAGGACTGAGGTAGTGACAGTTGAAGGACTGAGGTAGTGACAGTTGAAGGACTGAGGTAGTGTCAGTTGAAGGACTGAGGTAGTGTCAGTTGAAGGGGGGACTGAGGTAGTGACAGTTGAAGGGGGGACTGAGGTAGTGACAGTTGAAGGACTGAGGTAGTGACAGTTGAAGGGGGGACTGAGGTAGTGTCAGTTGAAGGACTGAGGTAGTGTCAGTTGAAGGGGGGACTGAGGTCGTGACAGTTGAAGGACTGAGGTAGTGTCAGTTGAAGGACTGAGGTAGTGACAGTTGAAGGACTGAGGTAGTGACAGTTGAAGGGGGGACTGAGGTAGTGACAGTTGAAGGACTGAGGTAGTGACAGTTGAAGGGGGGACTGAGGTAGTGTCAGTTGAAGGGGGGACTGAGGTAGTGACAGTTTAACATCCATTACATGTGGGCTCTTTGACTGGCTCTTTGCTAGCTATGCACGTAGTCTATGCACAGCTGCTTCACTAATCCAATAGATTGGCTACACACTACAGTCACTGTCGTTTACGTTACTACGAGGCCTTAATTATTTACCACATTCATTTTCTACACATCCAGTTTTGACCGATCAGACACTTCCCCTGACAGAGGCGATCTGTCTTTAACGCCACGCATATGTTGGTCCTATTCAAACACTGCCCAGTGCATGGTTAATTTATGTTAGCTAACACTAGAGTAGTTAATATGGGGCACTTTTCTTTGATCTCGATTTCCTTTGTTCTTTTTTATGAGGGGGGGGGTCATAAAACATGGGCTCTTTTACAGAAGGGGGGGTTTATTTACCCCCCGCGTTGTGGTTTTATTAACCCTCGCCATTTGTTCAGAACACGCAGGTGTTTAGGAAGGGGGGCCAAAACGATAGTTGACGCAGGTGTTAGTTGACACACACGCACACACACACACACACACACACACACACAGGGTTACCCTAACCCTAACCCTTAATTAGGAAGGGGGATGCCCCAAATGACTAGGGGTGAAATGTAGCTGTCTAGCTGTGTCTATCAGTTAAATTGTCAAAGACTCAACTTGTTAGAAAGAGACTTAGGGTTAGAAATGAAATTAGAGGAAAAGATGCCGAGGGGGGAGCGAACTCTCTCTCCGGTCGATACAATATATAATGACATATAATACTCACATTATCATGTCCTTTCGGGCTTTCATGTGGACAGACACATCGAGTTGCTTTTCCTGCCTCTCTGCTACTCCCAACCCCTCTCTCTGAAGCGTCATTCTGACAGCAAGAGACAACAGGCTAGGGTAGACTACTGTTGGGTGATCTTGGTTACCAGAATGGTCCTAGAGTTTGCGTCGACATCGACTGCGCAAAATGGGGAACGTGTACAATCCTGTCAAACTTTGCCAAAAGGACACCCCCGCAAAAACACATCTAGAATGCCAGGTTTGATCAACCTGAATGTGATACCTTCCAACCAGCTGCATCCCAAAATACCCTGCATCCCAAAATTGCCATTGTAAATTACAGATAGACCTGTTAGAACATCAGTTGTCTTTTAGCGGACCTCTTGGACACCCAATTTATACCAAGTTATACCAATAGTAGTGACTACCCCATCCCTGGCATATTACTTTTTCAGCTATCGCCAACATTCACAATGTTATTAACATGTTTATAGAAATAGACTGTAAATTGTAGTAATGGCAACAATTGGCTTTATCGCAACAAAACATGAATCAAATGAATCAAAGTAATCGCGTTATTTCCAGATTGTAAGCTTTCAAATGATGTGTCATACATAGACATCGGGAAAAAATGTAAGACAACATGAGTATTTGAAACTTGTTAACCCTGAAAACTAAACATTTCAGGGTTGTAGATGTTGCTTGGCAGAGCATTGAGATTGTTTCATCATCGCGTCTTTTTGAGAACGCACTAATGGTACCCAAATGCTTGGACGCACAGCCTAGTCCTGGCGAACGGGTGAACTTATAATACAGGGCAGGTATTATAAGCCTACTGTGAGTAGGCTACTCGGAATTCACCTCAACACCTCATATCAGCACGGTTGTCAACCGATTGTCAAGTCAAAAACAGAACTGTATCATTTTACGCACGAAAATAAAACCTTAGCCTAACTCACTCAATGAGCGACATCTGAGACAACTCAGGAGACACTTTTCAGGAACCCTCTGCCTAATACCATCAATCATACTATCATATACCACATAAATTATTAGATTGATGGTATTTTATGCGGTATATGATAGTGTGATTGAAGCGCCCCATCGCAGACAGGTTTAGAGAGAACCACAATGAATGAATCAAATGAATCCTGCTTTTTTATGAGGGGGGGTCATAAAACATAAGCTCTTTTACAGAAGGGAGGGGGCTTATTTGCCCCAGCGTTGTGGTTTTATTCACCCAGCCATTTGTTCACAACACCCCCCCAAACGGAGGGTTGGGTCAAAACGAAAGTTGACGTAGAGGAGGAGGTGTTAGGAAGGGGATTCCCCCAAATGACTGGCAAGGGTTGAAATGTGTTTAAATAGACTTGCTGTATCTATCACTTTAATGTCAAAGACTCAACAATGGCTACTTGTGATGATTTCGCATGTATGGATTTCAATGACATCGGATCAGACGCCGAGATCGACCGGCTGGGATCGCTAGTGTTGGCACCGCGGAAGAGGAAGAAGCATTATCCTGATCAGACATTCGGACTTTTCATGAGATCACAGGCTGAAAATGTCACTGGTTTTGTCAGTTTGAACGAGGGGCGCACCGCCTGTTATTGTTAAGCCACGGTGGTGAGGGGGCTCAAGGACACGACAACGGAGGCAGAATACTGTGAAGCCCCGTAGGGTATTTATTTACAGTGGAAAAACTGAAAGGATGAGTCCGGGGGTTTCAACCTGGCGGGCTGGCGGTAGTGGTTGGCGTGGGCTGTGGAGGAACAGAAAAACAGGGTAAGTCTCCACGGTAGGCCAGTACATAAGATATAAACGAATCACAAAGTTAGGCACGAGAGCAAAGTTCACGACTAGTCACAGAGGATACTTGCCAGGTCATTCTTAGGGAAGAACTGACGATGAGTGAGTAGAAATCCAGGGTAGATGTAGACAGAGGGTTGATTGGGAGTGGAGACAGGTGTGCAGGTTTGGCTGAAGATCTAATTAGGGGGACAAGCCTCAGCTGCGGCGGAGAGCACGCTGTGCTCGAGTTGTGGGGGCGGGTGCTCGAGCTGTGGGGGCGGGGGAGGGCGTGTGTGAAGGCCCAGCCGTAACAGGACCCCCCCCCCGAGGGGGAGCCTCCTGGCGACCGGCCCGGAGCATCCGGGTGGGCCCGATAGAAGTCCCTGAGGAGGACTGGGGACATGATCTGGGACCGGGGAATCCAGCTCCGTTCCTCTGGGCCATATCCTTCCCAGTCCACCAGGTACTGGAAACCCCGGCCACAGCGACGAACCCTGAGGATTTTCCTTACCGCCCACTGGGGGTGGCCATCCACCAACTGAGGAGGGGGCGGTGCAGGGGCTGGTGGCATCAGGTCGCTGGCGACATGGGGCTTAACCCGGGAGACGTGGAACACCGGGTGGATCCGACGGAGGGAGTGAGGGAGGACCAGCCGGATGGCAGCGGGGTTGATGACCCGGTCGATGGCGTAGGGGCCGATGTATCTCGACGCCAACTTCCGGGAGGGGACATTGAGGGGGAGATCCGCCGTGGAGAGCCAGACCCTCTGGCCCACCTGGTACACAGGAGCTGGAGTGCGACGACGGTTGGCGCTTCGGGTAGTTCGGGCGGTGGCCCGAAGCAAGGCCGAGCGTACGGAGGTCCAGACCCGACGACAGCGAAGGAGGTGTGCCTGGACCGATGGTACCGACGCCTCGCCCTCCTGGGTAGAAAGCAGGGGTGGCTGGTACCCCAAGGAGCACTCGAAGGGGGACCGGCCGGTGGCCTCATTTACCATGGCGTTTAGAGAGTACTCCACCCAGGGTAGGTCCTTGCTCCAGGAGGATGGATGGAGGGAGGACATGCAGCGGAGTGCCGACTCCAGGCTCTGGTTGGCTCTCTCCGCCTGCCCATTGGTCTGGGGATGGTAGCCGGAGGAGAGGCTGGTCGTGGCCCCAATCCCAGAACAGAAGGCCTGCCACACCTTGGACGTGAACTGGGGGCCACGGTCGGAAACCACATCCTGGGGAAGCCCGTAAAGGCGGAAGACGTGGGTGGTGAGTAGCTCCGCCGTCTCCGCCGAGGTCGGTAGCTTTGCCAGAGCTACCAACCGCACGGACTTGGAGAAGCGGTCCACAATGGTAAGGATGACCGTGTTGCCTGGAGACGGGGGAAGGCCGGTCACGAAGTCCATGGCGAGGTGGGACCACGGTCGACCGGGCACGGGTAGAGGCCGCAGCAGTCCTGAAGGCGGCCGGTGGGATGCCTTGCTGCGAGCGCAGGTAGGGCAGGCCGAGACGAACTCCCTGACGTTCGCGGCCATGGTGGACCACCAGAACCGCCGGCGCAGGAAGGACAGTGTGCGTAGGGCCCCAGGATGGCAGGCGAAGCGGCTGGCGTGGCCCCACTGCATCACCTTGGTCCTGACGGCGTCCGGGACGAAGAGACGGCCGGGGGACCCCGGTCGGGGATCTGGCTGGGTGCGCTGTGCAGCTCTGACCACCGCCTCGATCTCCAGGGTGACCACTCCAACGACCCGGGAGGATGGATCGATGGTGTCAGGAGTGGTGGGTTCCTCCTCTGCAGCATGGAGTCGAGAAAGGGAGTCCGCCTTGGCGTTCAGGGAGCCCGGACGGAACGTGAGGAGGAAGTTGAACCGCCCGAGGAACAGGGCCCAGCGTGCCTGACGGGAGTTCAACCGCCTGGCCGACTTGATGTAGGTCAGGTTCTTATGGTCCGACCAGACGGTGAAGGGGTGCTCTGCGCCCTCCAGCCAGTGCCGCCACTCGTGGAACGCCTCCACCACCGCCAGCAGCTCGCGGTTCCCGATGTCATAGTTGGCCTCGGCGGAGGTATAACGGCGGGAGTAGAAGGCGCAGGGGTGCACGGTCTGGTCCTCCGACTGTTGAGAGAGCACACCACCGACGCCTGTGTCTGAGGCGTCCACCTCCACAATGAAGGGCCTAGAGGGGTCTGGGTTTATCAGGACCGGCGCCGAGGTGAAGAGCCTCTTCAGTTCACTGAAGGCTGCGCTGGCTGCAGGTGTCCATGTGAACTGGCGCAGGGGGGAGGTGAGGGCAGTGAGGGGGGCGGCTACCCGGCTGAAGTCCCGGATGAATCGCCGGTAAAAGTTGGCAAAGCCGAGGAAGGACTGCAGCTGTTTCCGGGTGGTAGGTTGGCCCCACTCGACGACGGCCTGAGTCTTCTTGGGGTCAGGGCGAGTCAACCCACCCTCCACGATGAGACCCAGGAACTCCACAGAGTGAGTGTGGAAAGAGCATTTCTCAGCCTTAATAAAAAGGCGATTCTCCAGTAGGCGCTGGAGGACTAGGCGGACATGTTGGACGTGCTCCTCAGGGTTCCTGGAGAATACTAAGATGTCATCTAAGTAGAGGACGACAAAGATGTCCAGCATGTCCCTGAGGACGTCGTTCATGAGGGCCTGAAAGACAGAGGGGGCGTTAGTGAGACCGAAGGGCATGACGAGGTACTCATAGTGGCCACGGGGGGTCTTGAACGCCGTCTTCCACTCGTCGCCCTCACGAATCCGGACCAGATGGTAGGCGTTCCGGAGGTCCAGCTTAGTGAAGATGGTGGCCCCAAGGAGGGGCTCAAAGTTGGAGCTCATGAGGGGGAGAGGATAGGTGTTCCGGACGGTGATGGCATTGAGCTCACGGTAGTCAATGCATGGCCTGAGGGTTCCATCCTTCTTCTTAACGAAGAAAAACCCCGCTGCCACCGGGGAGTGTGATGGATGGATGAGCCCCTCAGCCAGACAGTCGGAGATGTAGGTGTCCATGGCTGCCTTCTCCGGGGGGGCAAGGTTGTAGAGGCGACTGACTGGAAGTTTGTTGCCAGGACGGAGCTCGACGGCACAGTCGTAGGGCCGGTGAGGGGGCAGGGTGCGAGCACGCTCCTTGCTGAAGGCCTCTCCGAGGTCGTGGTAGTCCTCTGGGATGGAGGAGAGGTCAGGGGAAGCCGGAGGCGGTCGCAGAGGCGATGAGGGGGTATGGGCGGCACGGAGGCACCGGGCGTAACATGCGGTACTCCAGCTCAGGATACGTCCCTCACCATAGCTGACATGGGGAATGTGGAGCTCGAGCCACGGTCGTCCCAGGATGAGCGGGGACTGGGGGGTCTTGAGGATGTAGAACCGAATCTCCTCCACATGGTTCCCAGAGACGGTCAAGGAGAGGGGTGTAGAGCGGTGGGTGAGAGGCCCCAGGCTGTGTCCGTCTAGGGCTGAGACGGAGAGGGGGGTCTCGAGGGCAACGAGGGGAATGGCAGCTGAGCGGGCCAGCTGGGCGTCCATGAAGTTCTCGTCTGCTCCCGAGTCAATGATGGCCTCGACCGTGAGGTTCTGCCCCTGCCAGGAGAGGGTGACAGAGAACCTGGCTGGGCTGGTGGTAGGTGGGGATTGAGAGACACGGCTCACCCGGATTCCCCCTTCGGGTGAGCCTACCCTTTTGATAGGGACGGGCAGGTGTCACGGAGGTGTCCCTTCTCTCCACAGTAGAGGCACAGGCCCTGGGCCCTTCTCCTCTCCTTCTCCGCCGTGGTGAGGCGGGCTCGACCAAGCTGCATCGGCTCCTCGCCAGTGGATGGGGTGTAGGTCGACTCCCGTGCGGAGGAGGGGTTGGCTGTGACGATAGGGTCCTGGGGGCGTGGCGAGCTGGTCTGGTAGCGCCCTCTCTCTCTCCGACGCTCCCGGGAGCGCTCGTCAACGTCGATGGCTAGGGCCACTAGTTCGTCCAGGGTGGCGGGTCTGTCCCGGACGAGCTCGTCCTTGATGACCTCACTCAGCCCCTGGCGGAAAGCAGATCGCAGTGCCCTGTCATTCCATCCGCTTCCGGCTGCCAGGGTGCGAAACTCGGTAGAGTAGGCCGCCGCGGTCCGGTTCCCCTGGTGGAGTGACATCAGTCGCGCCCCGACCTCCTGTCCTGCAGTGGGGTGGTCGAAAACCCTCTTGAACTCTGTGAGGAAGGTAGCGTAGTCACCGAACAGGTCAGGGCGGGCGCAGAGGGTGGCCTGGACCCAATTCAGGGCGTCGCCGGTGGTGAGGTTGGTGATGAACGCCACCCGGGCTGCCGGCGACCAGAACTGGCTGGGCTGATGCGAGAACACCAACTCACACTGGAGGATGAAGCCTCGGAACTGGGCGAAGGCTCCGTCGAAGGGGCGGGGGCTGGCTAGGTGGGGCTCCCGTGGCTGTCCAGTAGGTGGTGCCGGTAGCTGGGCAGGGTCAGGGAGAGCAGGGGGGGGGGCAAAGGCTGCGAGCGCGGCCACCTGTGCCGTAAGCGCTTGGGTCGTAGTGATGAGGTGCTGCATCTGGGTGGCGCGGTGCTCCTGGTTAGCCTCCTGGGTTGTAATGCGAGTGTTCAGGGCCTGGCACGCTGTAGCGGCCGCCTGGAGGAGGTGAGTGTGTTCAGCGAGGATTTGGATAGCCGTCGGACCGGATCCAGGGGTGGGAGATGGTGCCCGGTCCTTCGTGTCGTCTGAGCCCAATTGCATGGTCAGTTCTTCTGTTAAGCCACGGTGGTGAGGGGGCTCAAGGACACGACAACGGAGGCAGAATACTGTGAAGCCCCGTAGGGTATTTATTTACAGTGGAAAAACTGAAAGGATGAGTCCGGGGGTTTCAACCTGGCGGGCTGGCGGTAGTGGTTGGCGTGGGCTGTGGAGGAACAGAAAAACAGGGTAAGTCTCCACGGTAGGCCAGTACATAAGATATAAACGAATCACAAAGTTAGGCACGAGAGCAAAGTTCACGACTAGTCACAGAGGATACTTGCCAGGTCATTCTTAGGGAAGAACTGACGATGAGTGAGTAGAAATCCAGGGTAGATGTAGACAGAGGGTTGATTGGGAGTGGAGACAGAGGGTTGATTGGGAGTGGAGACAGAGGGTTGATTGGGAGTGGAGACAGGTGTGCAGGTTTGGCTGAAGATCTAATTAGGGGGACAAGCCTCAGCTGCGGCGGAGAGCACGCTGTGCTCGAGCTGTGGGGGCGGGTGCTCGAGCTGTGGGGGCGGGGGAGGGCGTGTGTGAAGGCCCAGCCGTAACAGTTATTCCTTCAACAATGATGACCGTGTGGTGCAGCTCTATGTGTTAGAAGCGGGGAGCAAACATGATCAAACGACTGCAGTTGTGCCGTTCAGTGCTGGAGATTGGAGAATGTTACAACTACACTAATATCCTTAACTTATGTCCTAATCACACTACTGTCATACAAGTCGTACCTTCTCCTTGACATGGACATACACACCTGCTACCTTCTTTGAAAGAAATCGCGATTTATTCAGTGAAAACTAGTACAGCACATGATAGCATACCATAGCATAGCATTCGCGAACACAGTCAATCAATCAACTTAGCACAACAACTAGCGCCGTAGCTAAAGGCTACTATCATGTACTATACTAGAATAGATCTGTATCTGTATTATAACATATAATAATAAGAATAGAATAACATAATAATTCGTAATTGTAAGTCGCTTTGGATAAAAGCATCTGCTAAATGACAAAATTAATTTAATAATTAATTAATAACAAGTAGCTTCTTTTAGCCTAGCCTAACCCTAGCCTTCTAGGGAGAGAGGAGGTGCTGCCGGCCCAACACTGTAGTCTGTTGTTGTTAGTTAGTTAGCCTACTTTAGCCATTGCTGTTCTGAGCGACATTGCCTGGGTTAGTTATTCCAAAGATTTTGAAAAGCTAGATCAATCAGTGTCTATCTTTCCTATTGCCCCTGTGACAGCACCATGTAGTGCTTCTTCACCTCATAGTTATGTATCAAGTCTTATCTGACGTTTTTTTCCCCACTTCTGTGGGAAACTTCGCTAGCAACACGAGTAGAGCTTTGCATCTGCATCACACGTTGAAGTACGTCAAGTCCATCCCACCAGGTTGCGCCAGAACGGTGGGTCACGGTCCGCGGTGTGCACGGAGCGTTATTGAGTCAACTGGTATTGTGGTTATCACCAAGTTCTCCCATACAGTGCTGATATTCCATGGAAATTATAGGGAGAAAGACGCTGTGAGAGAACAGGGCTATAGACTCTCTTACCCGTCTGTGGTAATAACAGTGTCGCTGCTTTCATACGTCACGCGTGGTATCAACCAATGAAAATGCGTAGGGGCGTGGACAACATGCAAGATACGCCCCCATATATTTGCATACATTACTGATAAAGTGGAAAAGAAAGAATGAATGTGGAAAAGAATAAATACATATAGAAATGTATTGCGGTATACTGTGTGTATTTGTATGTGTATTTGTTCATACATTCATTTATGTGTGTATATATTTATTGTTAATTTTGTCAGACTTGGTCCTCCATACAGGGGAGCCACCCCTCCTAAATTTCGTTGTTTGGTACCTGTACTATAGCAATGACAATAAAGACCATTCATTCATTCATTCATTCATTCACAGTAGTAGATTATAAAGACATACAATGTAGTTGAGCATTTCTCAGCTTTAACCTTCATATGCCATTTGCTTGTGAGTTTGTGTCTATTGTATTACCCCCAAAGTGTCCTTTTTGCTTATTGTCCAGAATGCGTTATTCCCTGTAGGTAATGAGGCCACACCAGAAAGAAATTTTCTTTCTAGATTCGCAGTATTTCAAAACTCCAAGGGGATTCACCTCTGAAGCCTACAGAACACTATTAAGGTTGCCCCAAATATTTTTTGCTCTGGCAGTCACGTTCCCCTGACCTGCCTGGCGGTCTCCTGACCTGCCTATGATGACACATTTCCAACACAATGAAAGAGAGACACAGAGAAATCCTCCTCATTGAACTTTTGCAAATAAGCATGATCGACCGACTTGCATGGTGTGAAGTGGTTCTGAAGCAGCAGTGGTACGAATGTTGTTCCTTTTTTCTCTCCTGTAGGAGGTGTGTACTTCTTTGTTTGACTTGGACAGAGAAGCCTGGTCTGGATTTGGAGGTATTGTTTGAATGTTACTATCATATTATAGCTATAGTCATAATTACCTACTATTCTCTAACTGTAACTTTTCTTCGTACAGGGGCTTCCGAGGCAGACCAGTGGCAATGACTGTGGTGTCTTCATGATAATGGTGAGTTATGGTAATGCCACCAAGTGATATGGCACACTTGATTGTTCCTTAAAACCATCAAAAAAATTGTAAATGTATGTAACAATGAATGACCACCACTTAGACCTGACCAACATTCTGTTTGTGCATTTGCAAATAAAAAGGTGTGCAATAAAAGGTATTAAGGAGCATTCATGTGTGCAGACCTCTCATATCACTTTCCTATGGAGTTATCAGCCATGTACATTTCATTGGATGTGTGTGACTACCTTCTCACTGAGTTATAAGCTGTCACATGGTAATCTTGTCTTTTGGCGCTTTTCCATTGACCGGCCCGGGTCGGGTCGGGTCGGGTCGGGTCGGGTCAGGTCGGGTCACTTTTGATCTGTTCTGGTTTCCATTACACAAACCGACCCGGACTAGTAGGAGGAGTCGTCGATAGTAGGCGGAGTTACGCGTCATAACAGCGCGCCATGGTGGTGACGTATATTTCCACGAGACAGTTTCACAACACACCACAGCGCCAACAATAGCAGCATGGAGGAAGTTGCAGTTATCCTATGCCTGTGGTATATCATTAAACATTGTATTTTGGATGAGAGAATCCAGAACACAGAAGAGATAAGACGGAAGAGGGAATCCAGAAGACAGAAGAGACTTTACAGAAGACAGAAGAGAGAAGACCGAATGAAGGATGCTCTAAAGAGGAATGCTGAAAAGAGAAAGAAACTGATGTGGGCTGTCGTAAGGAGCTTTGATCGTCGGCGTAAACAACAAACACAGGTGGGTTTTGTTATCCTTCACGGCTATTTCTAGTATATGACTGGTTTGGGTTTATTCCGAATTGACAAAACACATTATCTCTGATCTATTCCAGATGCTTAATGTTTGGCGAAATCTTCGCAGCGCCCCGTCAGCGTGGGCCATCAACAGAGCTAACCAGTGGTGGGATTTCGTGGTCCCTTCTTTCACCGATGCTCTGTGGGTACAGAACTTCAGAATGTCGGAGGGAACATTCCTGTATCTGTGCCATAAACTTCGACCAGCCATGGAGAGACGAGACACAGCCTTCCGTTTGTGTGTCCCCCTCAACAAAAGAGTAGCGATGGCACTATGGAAATTGGCGACCAACTCCGAGTACAGAAGTGTATCACATCTGTTTGGTGTCAGTATCACAACTGTGTGGCGGTGTGTGAGAGACTTCTGCGCTGCTGTACAAGCGATACTAGTACCAGAACTCATTCATGTTCCAACCCAGGCAAAGTTTGAGGAAATGGCTGACTACTTCGAGCATAGATGGGGGGTTCCACAATGTGTTGGTGCTGATGCGCTACTTTACCTCCCTGTAGCATCATTGTGATTGTCTGCCTGTTTGAATCATTGCTAGTGGACATTGTTCTGCACAGATGTTGTTCTACACATAATAAAGTCATGTTTTTGAACCCTTAAAACCACTGCAGTACTACAGCCCTCTGCTGGACACACACAGTACTACAGCCTTAACACTGCCTTCACTTGTCTGCTTTATGAACTGTAGCAGCATTGTTATGCTCAGCATATGAGATGGCTACTACTTTAGGTCACTGTGGCATCATTGTTAGGTTCACACACACAGAGATTAGATCACGGTATTTATTAAGGTGCAAAGTGTAGTGAAATACAATTAAAACACAGCAAACGTGATGGTGAAGTTAGCAAAGGAGTATTGTGTTTTTTTACCACCTCCACAGCCGGTGTTATTCACGGACAAACACGGTGCATAATAGCGATTTTTGTGTTGTGCTTGTTGTAAATAAAAGTTATATGATTCATTGAAATGACATTAAACTAAGATAATACGATGGTCAGAATAATTTTCCGAATCTTTATTAATAAGCTATTACAGAAAATGTAGTGACATTTTCCTAGTGAATGTGGTATTTTCAAGATGGCGGTTGTGAAGAAATAATATGGGATGGGACATGGGATGACGATTGTCCATTGACCAATCAACGGTGTGCAGCGTCACACGTCACACGCAGCCTGGCAAAGACACCCGGATATGAAATTAAAAAGACCCTGCTCGGATGTGGTACCTGGGACCTAGGACTGAAGCGACCCGGACCGACGAATGGAAAAGGGAACCGAAGCGGGCAGACCTAGGTCAGCACCAGGTCAGCACCAGGTCTGCAACGTAGTGGAAAAGCGCCATTTGTGTCTTTTCTCATTACAGTATGCCTGGTATTTCGCCATGGAGGCTACCTTTGACTTCAGCATTGTAAGTATTAAGAAAACAAGAACCCATTATATCAATATGCTATAAGACTTTGAATGCAAATTGAGTAACTGCTCTTTCTTTAGGATGACATGTCTCTCCTGAGAACGTGGTGGTGTATTGTCCTGGTGGAAAACCTTGGGCTGGAAGGGTATGCTGCAGTGCTACAAAAATAATAATTGTATTTGTACATTTATTATCAAGAGGACTTTGGGGTAACACCTGGCCCTACAATTCAACCTTCCGGTGAAGAGAATGTGTGTTAATTTCAGATTTGGAAGGAAGTTTGCTCACTTTAGTGAGGAAGGCAGAGCGACCCTTCACGACAGTGTCCCACCTGTATTCAGGACCTATTCAAGTCTTAAAAGGAGGCATGCAAGCAACACCATGGTCAGTGCATCTCTCACTAAGTATCTATGACCGTGTGCCTGTTTCTGAATGGGCTACTGCTCCTAAAACACATACTCCATGCAACTTTATGGCACATGCAATATGTTTAGTGGTACTGTGTCATTCTGAATCCAGCCTGGATCTCTTTTTGAAGTAGTTAACCCTTTCATATAAAACATACTGGCAATAATGGTGGACTCTGTACAGATGCCACTGGACACTGACGAGGACCACGCGTACTTCAAGAGGCCTTACAGCTTTCCTCCTAAAGAATTGGTTAGTGTGAATGAAGTTTATTGCATACAAACATACTATCCACCATTCACAGCTGTACACATAGTCATGCTTATGTGTGTATCCATTTAGGAAAGTGATGTTACCATGGACAAAGATGTCAGAAGCCTGGATAGTGAATCTTTGCCTCATTGGATGTTTCCAGTTGCAGGGCTTTGTGTTTAGAAAACAGACAGAAACAAACTGAAGTTGCTATAGATGTGGTCATTTGCTGCCATTGTAAGGGCAGGCCTGTAATCTCGCCCGGCAGGAAACCTGAACACATTTGGTTGTGTAGCCCCTCCAATGGTGACATTAGTGTAAATCATCTACATTTGACTATAACTGGTGAACGTGTGGCTTTAATCACTTCATGACACAGGCAACAGTCCACGCCATTGCAGCTGTAAACTGTGTTTCCAATGAGAAAGCCATGGAAATGTATACATGTGGACCACAGTATGACTTGAGGTAAGCTGGAAACATGAGGAGAGTCCTAATACAATTTCCATGACAGTTTGCAACCACTGATGAATGTGAGTTTCTTAAATTATTTATTAATCACTTCTTTATAACATTTTGTCTCAACAGTGAGAAGCAGCTATAGCGCATCTCACAAGATGCGACTGAATGCGCTTCAATCAAGACATCATTGCTGTTTGCACTTTATCGCAAGTGCTCTTTCAACATTGTCTCTATGGTCTTTCAGCTTCCTTTTCTGTTCTTTGCTCAAAGACCATATAATGGTGAGATACAAATAAAACTTGAATTGATTTGATCCCTTGTACACTTTTTTTTGGCATTTGTGTTGCAACACACCTGTACATTCTGCACTCTACCCTGGTAGGCCCTTATTCTACTGTAGACAGAAGGGTTGTAACACTTGGGCACTCAGCACCATGGACACCTCCAGCCCAGCACCTTGCACCACGGTTCCTGCCCTGCTCCATGGATTACAACGATGATCGCCTGACCCTTGCCTGACTCCACCAAGTCCTTTGCCTGACCCCTCAAACCTGTTTGACCTAATAAAGTCCCACACATGGGGTCATTGACATTCTTTTATTTATATACAGTTAGGTCTGGAAGTATTTGGACAGTGACACAATTTCCATAATGTTGTCTCTGTATGCCACCACAAAGGATTTGAAATGAAACAATCAAGATATAATTGAAGTGCATACTTTCAGCTTTAATTCAAGTGGTTGAACAAAAATATTGTATGAAACATTTAGGAATTGCAACCATTTGTATACACAGTCCCCTATTTTCAGGAGCTCAAAAGTAATTGGACAAATTAACAATCATAAATAAAATGTTCATTTTTAATACTTTGTTGAGAATCCTTTGCAGGCAATGACTGCCTGAAGTCTGGAACACATGGACATCACCAAATGCTGGGTTTCCTCCTTTGTGATGCTTTGTCAGGCCTTTACTGCAGCAGTCTTCAGTTGTTGTTTGTTCGTGGGTCTTTCTGCCTTTAGTTTTGTCTTCAGCAAGTGAAATGCATGCTTGATTGGGTTGAGATCAGGTGATTGACTCTGGCCATTGCAGAATATTCCACTTCTTTGCCTTACAAAACTCCTGGGTTGCTTACACACTATATTTTGGGTCATTGTCCATCTGTATTGTGAAGCACCATCCAATCAACTTTGCTGAATTTGTCTGAATCTGAGCAGACAGAATATCCCTAAATACTTCAGAATTCATCTGTCTGCTTCTGTCTTCACATCATCAATAAACACTAGTGACCCAGTGCCATTGGAAGCCATGCATGTCCATGTCAACACACTGCCTCCACAGTGTTTTACAGGTGATGTGGTATGCGTCGGATCATGAGCCGTTCCAAGCCATACTTTTTTCTTCCCATCATTCTGGTACAGGTTGATCTTAGTTCCATCGGTCCAAAGAATGCTGTTCCAGAACAGGGCTGGCTTTTTTAGATGTTTTTGGTCAAAGTCTAATCTGGCCTTTCTATTCTTGAGGCTTATGAATGGCTTGCACCTTGTGGTGAACCCTCTGTATTTGCTTGTGTGAAGTCTTTCTTTTATGGTACACATGGATAATGATATGCCTAACTCCTGGAGACTGTTCTTCACTTGGCTGGATGTTGTGAAGGGGTTTTTCTTTACCATGTAAAGGATCCTGTGATCATCCACCACTCTTGTCTTCCATGGACGTCCAGACCTTTTTGTGGTGCCGAGCTCACCAGTGCATTATTTTTTTCTCAGAATGTACCAAACAGTTAATTTGGCCACTATTAATGTTCCCACTATCTCTCTGATGGATTTTTGTTTTGTTTTTACAGCCTAAGGATGGCCTGTTTCACTTGCATTGAGAGCTCTGTTGACTGCATGTTGTGCGTATACAGCAACAGCCTCCAAATGCAAATGCCACACTTGGAATCAACTCAGACCTTTTACCTGCTTAATTGATAAAGAAATAATGAAGGAATAAATAGCCCACACTGGCCCATGAAACAGCTTTTGAGTCAATTGTCTAATTACTTTTGGTTATTATATATAAAAGAGCTATAATTCATAAACCCTTCCTTCAATTTGGATGTGTATACCCTTAACCTAAAGCTGAGAGTCTGCACTTTAAGCCCAGTAAATTATGTTGGAAATCTCATATAAGATACGTTAGATCCCAAGTATCAAGGAGTATTGCAGTATTGTGCAGGGCAAAACATATTCTGGAACAGAGGATGTTGGATACTCTATATTGTTGTCTTGTCTTACCCTATTTGAGTTACTGTGTGGAGATATGGGGAAATGAATATAAAAGCACTTTAACCCATTGATTACACTACAGAAAAAAGCTATGAGGATTGTACATAAGGTCGGATTTCGTGATCACACTAATAACTTGTTCCTAATGTCAAATGCCTTAAAGCTGATGGACTTATTCAAATTTAAATTGGCACAGTTAATGTATAAAGCAAAGACTCAAGAACTCCCACGTAACATTAACAAATGATTTATAGAGAGGGATAAGGGGAGAGGTCATTTGAGAGGTAACCACAACTTTAACAAGGGTTATGCTCGCACCCATCTCAGGAGCAGGTGCATATCATTCTACGGAGTTACCATATGGAATGGGCTAGAGGAAAATATGAAGGAAACCAGAAATATTGCTCTATTTAAAAAATTTAAATATATATTTTTTGTTAAATACCAAAATGAGGAAAGGGAAGGTTGTTAATCTTCTGGAAACTAAGGTGTGGTTTTCTGTGTCTTTTTCTTCTGTATTACATTGTGGATACTGATGCTTGTTATTTATTTATGTTGTGTTGTTTTAAGAATGGAAAAATTATATTTATTTATTTTGTGTCAATATTAAGAATGAAAAAGTATTAGAACGGATGATACTGAAATATATGTATTAATTAATTGGATTATATAATGTAAGCATAATTGTTAAGTATAAACAGGGGTAGGACAGGCTTCTTCCTACTCCTTTTCGAACAATTGATAGGACTGTACTCTACATATTAGTTATTAGTTATTTATTATTTTTATTTTTAAATCATGTTCGAAATAAAGATTCATTCATTCATTCATATTCATTATATGACTGTAACTTGTGTATGACTGTAACAGAGGTTTTGGTAAACAGCTAAAATAACACAAATTCTGTCTGTGACCAAATATATATATGGGCCTAACTGTAGAATCCATTGCTGGAAATGTGTTTATTTGGTTTCCACCGTCGTAAGGCGATGACGTAGTCCGAACCAAATATGCAAATATGCAGGCGCAATATGCAAATATGCAGGCGCGGTTTGATGACGCGCTCCAACCAAATATGGTCCATCAAGCGTCTGGGTGATAGGCGTGATGTCCGCAGCTGGACCTTTTGGAGATGTGCACGTCAAGCCTCTCCGTAGGTAAGGCGGGCCCACGCGGGACTACGCAAGGCTACGGCGTCGACTTTACGCAGAACTTTAAACCGGCCTTGGATGTAAACACGTGCTTGTGTCACCCCGGATGTTACAAACCTCGGCATGATGGGAAATGTAGTCCTTCTAACCAGCCAATGAGAAGTTCAGGCAGTGGCGGGCGGTGCATTTCACACCTAGGCCTTCAGTGATGTCCGACACATTCCTACCTGAATTATTCTACCTCTTAATACCATCGTTATGACGCCATGGCTCTAGAAACTAGACAGAAACACAGTATAACCGGGCGTTGCATCACCTTAACATAGTCAGACAAGTACAACAGAGTTATATTAATATTTCCGAAGCATTTTTAATCAATAAATCCGCATTTACAATGAAGAGTGTTAAACTAACATCTTTAAGATCGCTACATTACCCACGTCTGTCGTCTCGTCCACCATAATAGCGACAAAGGGTGCCTTTTTAATCTCCATTTTGATCTCTTCTTCCATCACTTCAGCAATAGCAAAAATCAGGTCGTTTTGTATTTTGCCTGACGTCCCAGTAAACACTTTGTTTGTGGACAGGTGGTAATGTAAATCTGGGTTGTTTTCAGCCAGAAAAGAAAGAAGCTCAACGTAGTTTCCTCTGTTTGTGGACTTGGCGCTTTCATTGTGTCCTCTAAATTAAAGTTATTGTTTACCCAAAAACAGGACACAATCGATCAGTATTATCGATCAGTCAACGAAAGCTTTCGTTGTGAGGCTCCGTTTCCCTGCGCACTTTCAAAAGTTTCACATCTACCGGCATCTACGCATCTCAATAGTGAATATCAATAGTGCGTATCAATAGTGCGTATCAATAGTGCAGATCCAATCAAAAGACGTGCTGGGTGCTGACATCATTGAGCCTTACAGCAGGCGCCGTTGTTGCTTTTGCTCGCATCTACGTAGGTTTACTAGGTACGCCACAGGTTTTCTCGTTCCAACGTTAAGTTACAGGTCGAATCCGCGGCACCGTTTAATGTGCAGGTGGGCAGATTTTTGAGCCCCCTAGCAACACATTTTGATTGGATAAAAGCTCTAACATAAAGGCCAGCCCTCCAAATCTCAATCGGAGACTGGAAGCAGCGCAACCAAGAGGAAAGCTATGAAATGAAGAGAATAGACTATGGGGAATCATTAATACATATTTGTGGAAAATATATATTAAAATAAAATGTATATTCTGATGATGTTTAGGCCAGCAGAGAAGACCTTGCTGGCCCTGACGGCACACCACTGAGTTCAGGAGTATCTATTATGTTTGTGTTGTGCTAATAAATGTAGATCCACACAGGTATACAAACTGAGCTCCGTTTACTGCCATGTGCCATTCATTCTGACAACACACACACACCGTCGTAAAGCTCTAACAGACGTACGTAACGTGACGTCGTAAAGGGCAACAAAGTGCTGCAAAGACAATGACACTGTCGTGCATAACATTTCCCCCCCCTTTCCAAAACTCAAACAACTAAAGTAACAGTCAAACAGGAGTAGGGCCTGAAGGCCTATGTGTGAAATTTAGTGACATAGTCCTGGAGGTGTGCAGGGCGAGCCCGTTCCCGCTGTGGCCTATCGACCTCCCCCCTGGGCTGTGACCCTGCGAGGAAGCCAGGGTTAGGTGGAGGAGGGTGAGGAAGAGGAACAGCAGGTAGAGGCTGAGCGGGTGGAGGCCACATAGGCAGTGGCTGCGGCGGAGCCTGGGGCGGCCTAGCTGCCCTTAGCAGTACAGGACTCGAGGCCTTTGAGACAGTTCTATCTGTCTCTGCTGCACCGGCTGCTGGCAGCAGTGTGGCCATGGCAGGCCCAGGAGGACCAGGCACCCTCCGCAGTCGGCTGGCGTGCCAGCGGGATCCGTCGCTCAGCAGGAACGTGGCTGGCCCCAGCTGACGTGTCACCTGAAGGGGCTGAGACCAGAAAGATGCCATCTTGTTATGTCGCTGGGGCCTACGGGCCGAACCCAGTCGGACACCTTGATGGTGGTGGTCTTTACTCCACGTTTCTTGTCGAAGTGTCGCTTCATCTCCCCCTGATGTGTGGCCACTGCTGCTTGAGCAGCATCTCGGGTGCTGCCTGCTGCAGGTGTCACTGCATCCCGGGACCTGAGTCTGTTCAGTGGCAAGTCCATCTCACGGCCAAGCATGAGGGATGCTGGAGAGGTCTGCGTTGTTGCATGCTGACTAGCTCTGTAGTGCAACAGTGTTTGGTTGAGTGCGGCCTGGAATGTGCACCCCTGGAACAGATGTGCTCGGATCCCATTTTTAAGGCTTTGGTTGAAACGTTCCACCCCCCCGTTGGCCTGAGGGTGGAAGTATGCCGTGCGGATGTGCTTGATCCCCTTGGTGCGGAGGAAGTCCGAGAACTCTGCTGAGATGAACTGGGGCCCATTATCTGTGGTGATGGTGAGTGGCAGACCCCATCTAGCAAACAGGCCATCCAGGATGTCAATAATGGTCCGTGTTGTGACCGTTCCTGCTGGGACCACTTCAGGCCATTTGGAGTGGAGGTCGTATGCCACCACCAGAAAGCGTTGGTGGTGCGGGACCCCTCGGCCATGGATCTCTCCACAGATATCAAGCTGGAGATGCTCCCATGGGCGGGGCGCCACGGGGTAGGCTGCAGGGGTGTTGAGGCTGGCAACCCACTTTTCCCGCTGAGCAGACATGGTGCACAGTCCTTGACCATTGTTTCGATGTCACGGTCGATGCCTGGCCACCACACCAGGTCGCGGCATCGTTGCTTGACCCTCACTATGCCCAAATGACCTTCGTGCGCCATGGACATGACACGCGCACGCAGGCCACTTGGGATCACAGTGCAGAGGCCCCTGGAGACACAGACCTCCCCCCAGCATGAGAGTTCGTGCCGTACTCTAGCGAACGGGGCCAGATCCTCCGGCACCCGTGATGGCCATCCGGGGCGTATGTAGGTGCGCAGGGTGGATAGCAAAGGGTCCTGTTCCGATTCCCGCTGCAGCTCCTCTAGTGACGCTGCTGTCTGCAGGGGCCCGTTACCATGGCAACATCTGGATGAGCTCTGGCTCTGTGTCGTCATCCTGCTGTCTGCAGGGGCCCATGCAACATCTGGATGAGCTCTGGCTCTGTGTCGTCATCCTGCTGTCTGCAGGGACCCATGATGCATCTGGATGAGCTCTGGCTCTGTGTCGTCATCCTGCTGTCTGCAGGGGCCCATGATGCATCTGGATGAGCTCTGGCTCTGTGTCGTCATCCTGCTGTCTGCAGGGGCCCAAACATCTGGATGAGCTCTGGCTCTGTGTCGTCATCCTGCTGTCTGCAGGGGCCCATGATGCATCTGGATGAGCTCTGGCTCTGTGTCGTCATCCTGCTGTCTGCAGGGGCCCATGATGCATCTGGATGAGCTCTGGCTCTGTGTCGTCATCCTGCTGTCTGCAGGGGCCCATGCAACATCTGGATGAGCTCTGGCTCTGTGTCGTCATCCTGCTGTCTGCAGGGGCCCATGATGCATCTGGATGAGCTCTGGCTCTGTGTCGTCATCCTGCTGTCTGCAGGGGCCCATGATGCATCTGGATGGGCTCTGGCTCTGTGTCGTCATCCTGCTGTCTGCAGGGGCCCATGCAACATCTGGATGAGCTCTGGCTCTGTGTCGTCATCCTGCTGTCTGCAGGGGCCCATGCAGCATCTGGATGAGCTCTGGCTCTGTGTCGTCATCCTGCTGTCTGCAGGGGCCCATGCAACATCTGGATGAGCTCTGGCTCTGTGTCGTCATCCTGCTGTCTGCAGGGGCCCATGCAGCATCTGGATGAGCTCTGGCTCTGTGTCGTCATCCTGCTGTCTGCAGGGGCCCATGCAGCATCTGGATGAGCTCTGGCTCTGTGTCGTCATCCTGCTGTCTGCAGGGGCCCATGCAACATCTGGATGAGCTCTGGCTCTGTGTCGTCATCCTGCTGTCTGCAGGGGCCCATGCAACATCTGGATGAGCTCTGGCTCTGTGTCGTCATCCTGCTGTCTGCAGGGGCCCATGCAGCATCTGGATGAGCTCTGGCTCTGTGTCGTCATCCTGCTGTCTGCAGGGGCCCATGCAGCATCTGGATGAGCTCTGGCTCTGTGTCGTCATCCTGCTGTCTGCAGTGGCCCATGCAACATCTGGATGAGCTCTGGCTCTGTGTCGTCATCCTGCTGTCTGCAGGGGCCCATGCAACAACTGGATGAGCTCTGGCTCTGTGTCGTCATCCTGCTGTCTGCAGGGGCCCATGCAACATCTGGATGAGCTCTGGCTCTGTGTCGTCATCCTGCTGTCTGCAGGGGCCCATGCAACATCTGGATGAGCTCTGGCTCTGTGTCGTCATCCTGCTGTCTGCAGTGGCCCATGCAACATCTGGATGAGCTCTGGCTCTGTGTCGTCATCCTGCTGTCTGCAGGGGCCCATGCAACATCTGGATGAGCTCTGGCTCTGTGTCGTCATCCTGCTGTCTGCAGGGGCCCATGCAACATCTGGATGAGCTCTGGCTCTGTGTCGTCATCCTGCTGTCTGCAGGGGCCCATGCAACATCTGGATGAGCTCTGGCTCTGTGTCGTCATCCTGCTGTCTGCAGGGGCCCATGCAACATCTGGATGAGCTCTGGCTCTGTGTCGTCATCCTGCTGTCTGCAGGGGCCCATGCAACATCTGGATGAGCTCTGGCTCTGTGTCGTCATCCGGAGAGACTGCTGTCTGCAGGGGCCCATGCAACATCTGGATGAGCTCTGGCTCTGTGTCGTCATCCGGAGAGACAGTGACACTGCTGTCTGCAGGGGCCCATGCAACATCTGGATGAGCTCTGGCTCTGTGTCGTCATCCTGCAGCTCCTCTAGTGACACTGCTGTCTGCAGGGGCCCATGCAACATCTGGATGAGCTCTGGCTCTGTGTCGTCATCCTGCAGCTCCTCTAGTGACACTGCTGTCTGCAGGGGCCCATGCAACATCTGGATGAGCTCTGGCTCTGTGTCGTCATCCGGAGAGACACTGCTGTCTGCAGGGGCCCATGCAACATCTGGATGAGCTCTGGCTCTGTGTCGTCATCCGGAGAGACTGCTGTCTGCAGGGGCCCATGCAACATCTGGATGAGCTCTGGCTCTGTGTCGTCATCCTGCTGTCTGCAGGGGCCCATGCAACATCTGGATGAGCTCTGGCTCTGTGTCGTCATCCGGAGAGACAGTTGCTGTCTGCAGGGGCCCATGCAACATCTGGATGAGCTCTGGCTCTGTGTCGTCATCCGGAGAGACAGCAGCTCCTCTAGTGACACTGCTGTCTGCAGGGGCCCATGCAACATCTGGATGAGCTCTGGCTCTGTGTCGTCATCCGGACACTGCTGTCTGCAGGGGCCCATGCAACATCTGGATGAGCTCTGGCTCTGTGTCGTCATCCGGACACTGCTGTCTGCAGGGGCCCATGCAACATCTGGATGAGCTCTGGCTCTGTGTCGTCATCCGGAGAGACAGCTCCTCTAGTGACACTGCTGTCTGCAGGGGCCCATGCAACATCTGGATGAGCTCTGGCTCTGTGTCGTCATCCGGAGAGACTGCAGCTCCTCTAGTGACACTGCTGTCTGCAGGGGCCCATGCAACATCTGGATGAGCTCTGGCTCTGTGTCGTCATCCGGAGAGCAGCTCCTCTAGTGACACTGCTGTCTGCAGGGGCCCATGCAACATCTGGATGAGCTCTGGCTCTGTGTCGTCATCCGGAGAGACAGTCACTGCTGTCTGCAGGGGCCCATGCAACATCTGGATGAGCTCTGGCTCTGTGTCGTCATCCGGAGAGACAGTTGATTCTGCAGCTCCTCTAGTGACACTGCTGTCTGCAGGGGCCCATGCAACATCTGGATGAGCTCTGGCTCTGTGTCGTCATCCGGAGAGACAGCTAGTGACACTGCTGTCTGCAGGGGCCCATGCAACATCTGGATGAGCTCTGGCTCTGTGTCGTCATCCGGAGAGACCACTGCAGCTCCTCTAGTGACACTGCTGTCTGCAGGGGCCCATGCAACATCTGGATGAGCTCTGGCTCTGTGTCGTCATCCGGAGAGACAGTGCTGTCTGCAGGGGCCCATGCAACATCTGGATGAGCTCTGGCTCTGTGTCGTCATCCGGAGAGACAGTTGGGGTGGGGGCCTCGATAGACCGAGAGAGGAGGTCGGCCACTACGTTGTCCCTCCCCGGGGTGAACCTGAGCTGGTAGTCATACTGCCTGAGCCGCTCCCCCCACCTGTGCAAACGGAGAGGCCTGTGCCCACTGCCTGAGGCTGACAGCAGTGTGGTCAGGGCCTGGTGGTCTGTACGGAGGGTGAACCGCCGGCCGTATAGATAGAGGTGCCACCTCTCACATGCCCAGACACAGGCTAGAGCTTCGCGTTCGCCGACTGAATACCTCTGTTCGGTGGGGCTAAGAGCCCTGGAGGCAAAGGCAACTGGCCGCTCGACGCCGTCCTGAACCTGTGAGAGCACGGCACCCACCCCCCGGCTGAGGCGTCACAGGTGACGAGGGTAGGGCTGGACGGGTCAAAGTGGGCCAGGATGGGGGTTGTGGTGAGCTGGATCTTCAGCGAGTGGAACGCCCTTGAGCATGCTGCAGTCCACTTCCATGGCTCCTCTTTCTTGAGCAGTTGGCGAAGGGGAGCTGTGGTCTGAGAGTAGTGGGGCAGGAACCGTAGGTAATAAGCTGTCATGCCCAGGAATGAGGCTCCGGAATCCGGTGTATGGCGTCGACATTGGACAGGAGAGGTGTGATGCCCTTTGCTGTGAGGCGAAACCCCACAAAGTCGATGGCGGTAGCGGCGAAGGAGCATTTCTCTGTGTTCAGGGTCAGATTATTGTCCAGGAGGGCTGCAGACACCCTGTGAAGCCGCTCGTTGTGTGTTGGCAGATCTGGGGCATGGACCACGATGTCATCCAAGAACACCGCGACCCCAGGGATACCAGCAAGGATGGTGGTCATGACCTTCTGGAAGCAGCTGGGGGCGGAGCTAAGCCCGAAAGGCATTCGGGTGTACCGGAAGACCCCAGCGTGCGATACAAAGGTTGTCAAGTCTCTGCTGGCTGGGTGGAGGGGAACCTGGAGATAGCCCTGGCGCAGGTCGAGCTTTGTGAAAACCGTGGAGCCGTAGAAGTGGGTGGTCAGCTCCTCTGAGGTAGGCAAGGGATATTTATCTGGAATCACCGCCTTGTTGACAGACCGCAGGTCCACACAGACTCTCAACCCCCCTGACTTTTTCTTAGCGATGACCAGGTTTGAAATCCAGGGGGGGGCGTTGACCGGCTCGATGATGCCTGCCTGCAGCAGCATGTTGAGTTCCTTTGTGACATCATCCCTCAGAGCGAGAGGGATCCGGCGCAGTTGCTGCATGACTGGTGACACCTCTGTGTTCACCAGGGGTCTGTGTGTGAAGGCTGTGAGGCAACCCAGTCCATCGAACAGCGCTGGCCATTTCTGCTCCCAGGTGGAGGTGACATGTTGAATGGCTGACCCACTGTCGTCATGCAGTGTGAATCCCAGGCCCGTGAACAGGTCGAGGCCCAGCAGATTGGCACCCCTCTTAGCGATGTGGAATGGGAATGCAGACATGTGCTTAGATCCATAGTGCACTGGTACCTGAAGGATGCCCACAATCTCTATCTTAGAGCTATCATATCCGCACAGAGGAGTGGAGGGCTGCTGCAATGGCAGGTGGGCAAAGAACTTGTTGTAGGTGCTGAGATTGAGAAGAGACGCAGCCGCGCCTGTATCCAGTAACAAGGGAAGGCTGACCTCACCCAGCTGCACTGTGCATGTTTTAAAGCTCACATGGTT
>NC_137691.1:24913509-24936009 GCF_963989245.1 Nansenia antarctica
AACAAGTTTTAAAATGATTTGGGGCCAATATATCTTCAGCTAGCGAAAGAAACTAGCTTACTATACTGTTGTCTTAGGAGTTGGTAAAATAACATGATTAAAACATATGAGCAAT
The DNA here is from genome assembly GCF_963989245.1 of Nansenia antarctica. Taxonomy (NCBI): domain Eukaryota; kingdom Metazoa; phylum Chordata; class Actinopteri; order Argentiniformes; family Microstomatidae; genus Nansenia; species Nansenia antarctica. The sequence goes on from NC_137691.1 coordinate 24,913,625, forward strand.
AACATATCGTGGGCTTGGGCATGTATGTATATGTATATGTATATGTATATGTATATGTGTATGTGTATGTGTATGTATATGTATATGTATGTATATATGTGCGCTATAGAAATTAAAGTTATTATTATTATTACTATTTCTCCTTTGATGGTTCTCCTCCAGGTTGTATCATTCTAAAACATCCCAGGACAAGAGAGTTTGTTTTTTTTAGCTTTAATGAATACAATAGAAATGATTATAAATGTTCCATTATTAGTAAATAGACCAAATGTAAATGTTAACAGAATAAAGTTAAACACAATTAATAATAAAACCATACAGTATGGATAAAACATGCATAGCACAACATACTAACATCAGGGGAGACTGGTGGAACGTGTTTGACACCATTCCTCATTACAATGAGCTTGCCCTCCGATTTCTACCTCCACAGCCTCCCCTGACTAACATACCCTTTCCTATTTTATTTTATTAAGTCTTTATAACAATAAGTGTAACAATAACTCAGCAACAACTAAAGCAACAATACAGTGAGATGCACATGAGACCCCAGAAATACTGAAGTAACTTAATTTTTAACTTAATTAAAATAATAATAATAATCAAAGGCTCATAATACAGTAAAAAGCATATGAGACCACTAAAATCACTTAATTTGTATACAAATAATTAAAAAGCAAAACTCCAGGGGCAAAAATACAGTAAAAAGCATGAGACCACTGAGACCACCAGTGTTCAGGTTTTCCACCACAAGGGGGCGTATGTGTAACAGACATGGTTCAGTGAACCCAGGTTCAATACCGGAGGCTCATATGTTCAGGACAGCATTTACATTGACATTTTTAGCATTCAGAAGACGCCTTTACCCAAATGTTTTGATTGTAAGTCGTTTCGATTAAGGCGTCTGCTAAATGCCAAAAATGTGATGTAAATAAGTAAGTGAATCATCTATCTACCAGCCATAGCAGGAGAAAGTCATCTATGCTCAGGCCTGGGGCCATTGGCAGTCGTCGTGCTAGAAGAAGGAAGAATTTAAAAAAAAAAAAAAATGGACACAATTCAGGGCTGCCGTCAATTGAGCCATTGCTTTCGCCAAAGAGCCATTGCTTTTTGGTATGGCTGCATTTGCAAATAAGAATTTGTTCTTACATGTTTGCCTGGTTAAATAAAAAAATATAAAAAATAAAAAAAAGAATTTCAATTAAAGCAAGTTTGAAAATGTTAACTGATTTGACTGAATTGAAATGGAATTGAGCCCAACCCTGACAGAGTTATTGACAGATTACTGATTCCCTCTATCTTTATCCTGCTGGACATTGTGTCCTATATTGTACAACTACAGTAGACAGGTACATTATAGTTGTTCAGGTGAAGTGGGAACGCAACTTTTTAAAGGTCGTCTTCCTGTTCAATCACCCTGGTTTCCTGTCTGGCTGGGGTGGCTCCGCCCCGCCCCCTGGGGCCCCGCCCTCTGACATTAACATACTCCGGGTTTTGGTCCTCCTGGAAGATGGTGACAGACACAGACACACAGGACAGAGAAGTTGAGACGGAGACCAGGCTAAAGCACAGATCTGGGACCAGGCTGAAACACATACAGATCTGGGACCAGACTAAAACACATACAGATCTGGGACCAGGCTAAAACACATACAGGTCTGGGACCAGACTAAAACACATACAGGTCTGGGACCAGACTAAAACACATACAGGTCTGGGACCAGACTAAAACACATACAGGTCTGGGACCAGACTAAAACACATACAGATCTGGGACCAGGCTGAAACACATACAGGTCTGGGACCAGGCTAAAGCACATACAGATCTGGGACCAGACTAAAACACATACAGGTCTGGGACCAGGCTAAAACACATACAGATCTGGGACCAGGCTAAACACATACAGGTCTGGGACCAGGCTAAAACACATACAGGTCTGGGACCAGGCTAAAACACATACAGGTCTGGGACCAGGCTAAAACACATACAGGTCTGGGACCAGACTAAAACACATACAGATCTGGGACCAGGCTGAAACACATACAGATCTGGGACCAGGCTAAAGCACATACAGGTCTGGGACCAGGCTAAAACACATACAGGTCTGGGACCAGACTAAAACACATACAGGTCTGGGACCAGGCTAAAACACATACAGGTCTGGGACCAGACTAAAACACATACAGGTCTGGGACCAGACTAAAACACATACAGATCTGTGACCAGGCTAAACACATACAGGTCTGGGACCAGGCTGAAACACATACAGGTCTGGGACCAGGCTAAAGCACATACAGGTCTGGGACCAGGCTAAACACATACAGATCTGGGACCAGACTAAAACACATACAGGTCTGGGACCAGGCTAAAACACATACAGGTCTGGGACCAGGCTAAAACACATACAGGTCTGGGACCAGGCTAAAACACATACAGGTCTGGGACCAGGCTAAAACACATACAGGTCTGGGACCAGGCTAAAGCACATACAGATCTGGGACCAGACTAAAACACATACAGGTCTGGGACCAGGCTAAAACACATACAGATCTGGGACCAGGCTAAAACACATACAGATCTGGGACCAGGCTAAAACACATACAGATCTGGGACCAGGCTAAAACACATACAGGTCTGGGACCAGGCTAAAGCACATACAGATCTGGGACCAGGCTAAAACACATACAGATCTGGGACCAGACTAAAACACATACAGATCTGGGACCAGACTAAACACATACAGGTCTGGGACCAGACTAAAACACATACAGGTCTGGGACCAGACTAAAACACATACAGGTCTGGGACCAGGCTAAAACACATACAGATCTGGGACCAGGCTAAAACACATACAGATCTGGGACCAGGCTAAAACACATACAGGTCTGGGACCAGGCTAAAACACATACAGGTCTGGGACCAGGCTAAAACACATACAGATCTGGGACCAGACTAAAACACAGATCTGGGACCAGGCTAAAACACATACAGGTCTGGGACCAGGCTAAAGCACATACAGATCTGGGACCAGACTAAAACACATACAGGTCTGGGACCAGACTAAAACACATACAGGTCTGGGACCAGGCTAAAGCACATACAGGTCTGGGACCAGGCTAAAACACACACAGGTCTGGGACCAGACTAAAACACATACAGGTCTGGGACCAGACTAAAACACATACAGGTCTGGGACCAGGCTAAAGCACATACAGGTCTGGGACCAGGCTAAAACACATACAGGTCTGGGACCAGACTAAAACACATACAGGTCTGGGACCAGGCTAAAACACATACAGATCTGGGACCAGGCTAAAACACATACAGGTCTGGGACCAGACTAAAACACATACAGGTCTGGGACCAGGCTAAAACACATACAGGTCTGGGACCAGGCTAAACACACACAGATCTGGGACCAGGCTAAAACACATACAGATCTGGGACCAGACTAAAACACATACAGATCTGGGACCAGGCTAAAACACATACAGGTCTGGGACCAGGCTAAAACACATAATAATAATAATAATAATAATAATTTATTGAATTTATATAGCGCTTTTCCATGGCTCAAAGACGCTGATACAGGACCAGGCTAAAACACATACAGGTCTGGGACCAGGCTAAAACACATACAGGTCTGGGACCAGGCTAAAACACATACAGGTCTGGGACCAGGCTAAAACACATACAGGTCTGGGACCAGGCTAAAACACATACAGATCTGGGACCAGGCTAAAGCACATACTGATCTGGGACCAGACTAAAACACATACAGATATGGGACCAGGCTGAAACACATACAGATCTGGGACCAGGCTAAAACACATACAGGTCTGGGACCAGGCTAAAACACATAATAATAATAATAATAATAATAATTTATTGAATTTATATAGCGCTTTTCCATGGCTCAAAGACGCTGATACAGGACCAGGCTAAAACACATACAGGTCTGGGACCAGGCTAAAACACATACAGATCTGGGACCAGGCTAAAGCACATACTGATCTGGGACCAGACTAAAACACATACAGGTCTGGGACCAGGCTGAAACACATACAGGTCTGGGACCAGACTAAAACACATACAGGTCTGGGACCAGGCTAAAACACATACAGGTCTGGGACCAGACTAAAACACATACAGGTCTGGGACCAGGCTAAACACATACAGGTCTGGGACCAGGCTAAAACACATACAGATCTGGGACCAGGCTGAAACACATACAGGTCTGGGACCAGACTAAAACACACACAGATCTGGGACCAGACTAAAACACATACAGGTCTGGGACCAGACTAAAACACATACAGGTCTGGGACCAGGCTAAAACACATACAGGTCTGGGACCAGACTAAAACACATACAGGTCTGGGACCAGGCTAAAACACATACAGATCTGGGACCAGACTAAAACACATACAGGTCTGGGACCAGGCTAAAACACATACAGATCTGGGACCAGGCTAAAACACATACAGGTCTGGGACCAGGCTAAAGCACAGATCTGGGACCAGGCTAAAACACATACAGGTCTGGGACCAGGCTAAAGCACAGATCTGGGACCAGGCTAAAACACATACAGGTCTGGGACCAGACTAAAACACATACAGGTCTGGGACCAGACTAAAACACATACTGATATGGGACCAGGCTAAACACATACAGATCTGGGACCAGGCTAAAACACATACAGGTCTGGGACCAGGCTAAAACACATACAGATCTGGGACCAGGCTAAAACACATACAGGTCTGGGACCAGGCTAAAACACATACAGATCTGGGACCAGGCTAAAACACATACAGGTCTGGGACCAGACTAAAACACATACAGGTCTGGGACCAGACTAAAACACAGATCTGGGACCAGGCTAAAGCACAGATCTGGGACCAGGCTAAAACACATACAGGTCTGGGACCAGGCTAAAACACATACAGGTCTGGGACCAGACTAAAACACATACAGATCTGGGACCAGGCTAAAACACATACAGGACTGGGACCAGACTAAAACACATACAGGTCTGGGACCAGACTAAAACACAGATCTGGGACCAGGCTAAAGCACAGATCTGGGACCAGGCTAAAACACATACAGGTCTGGGACCAGGCTAAAACACATACAGGTCTGGGACCAGGCTAAAACACATACAGATCTGGGACCAGGCTAAAACACATACAGGTCTGGGACCAGGCTAAAACACATACAGGTCTGGGACCAGGCTAAAACACATACAGGTCTGGGACCAGACTAAAACACATACAGGTCTGGGACCAGACTAAAACACATACAGATCTGGGACCAGACTAAAACACATACAGATCTGGGACCAGGCTGAAACACATACAGATCTGGGACCAGGCTAAAACACATACAGGTCTGGGACCAGGCTGAAACACATACAGATCTGGGACCAGGCTGAAACACATACAGGTCTGGGACCAGGCTAAAACACATACAGATCCGGGACCAGGCTAAAGCACATACAGGTCTGGGACCAGGCTGAAACACATACAGGTCTGGGACCAGGCTAAAACACATACAGGTCTGGGACCAGACTAAAACACAGATCTGGGACCAGGCTAAAACACATACAGATCTGGGACCAGGCTAAAACACATACAGGTCTGGGACCAGGCTAAAGCACATACAGGTCTGGGACCAGACTAAAACACATACAGATATGGGACCAGGCTAAAACACATACAGGTCTGGGACCAGGCTAAAACACATACAGATCTGGGACCAGGCTAAAACACATACAGATATGGGACCAGGCTAAAACACATACAGGTCTGGGACCAGACTAAAACACATACAGATCTGGGACCAGGCTAAAGCACATACAGATCTGGGACCAGGCTAAAACACATACAGGTCTGGGACCAGACTAAAACACATACAGGTCTGGGACCAGGCTGAAACACATACAGGTCTGGGACCAGACTAAAACACATACAGATCTGGGACCAGGCTAAAACACATACAGGTCTGGGACCAGGCTGAAACACATACAGATCTGGGACCAGGCTAAAACACATACAGATCTGGGACCAGACTAAAACACATACAGATCTGGGACCAGGCTAAAGCACATACAGGTCTGGGACCAGGCTAAAACACATACAGATATGGGACCAGGCTAAAACACATACAGATCTGGGACCAGGCTGAAACACATACAGATCTGGGACCAGGCTAAAACACATACAGATCTGGGACCAGACTAAAACACATACAGATCTGGGACCAGGCTAAAGCACATACAGGTCTGGGACCAGGCTAAAACACATACAGATATGGGACCAGGCTAAAACACATACAGATCTGGGACCAGGCTAAAACACATACAGGTCTGGGACCAGGCTGAAACACATACAGATCTGGGACCAGGCTAAAACACATACAGATCTGGGACCAGACTAAAACACATACAGGTCTGGGACCAGGCTAAAACACATACAGATCTGGGACCAGGCTAAAACACATACAGGTCTGGGACCAGACTAAAACACATACAGGTCTGGGACCAGGCTAAAACACATACAGGTCTGGGACCAGACTAAAGCACATACAGGTCTGGGACCAGGCTAAAGCACATACAGATCTGGGACCAGGCTAAAACACATACAGGTCTGGGACCAGGCTAAAACACATACAGGTCTGGGACCAGGCTAAAGCACAGATCTGGGACCAGGCTAAAACACATACAGGTCTGGGACCAGACTAAAACACATACAGGTCTGGGACCAGACTAAAACACATACAGGTCTGGGACCAGGCTAAAACACATACAGGTCTGGGACCAGACTAAAACACATACAGGTCTGGGACCAGGCTAAAACACATACAGGTCTGGGACCAGGCTGAAACACATACAGGTCTGGGACCAGGCTGAAACACATACAGGTCTGGGACCAGGCTAAAACACATACAGGTCTGGGACCAGACTAAAACACAGATCTGGGACCAGGCTAAAACACATACAGGTCTGGGACCAGACTAAAACACAGATCTGGGACCAGGCTAAAACACATACAGGTCTGGGACCAGGCTAAAACACATACAGATCTGGGACCAGGCTGAAACACATACAGGTCTGGGACCAGACTAAAACACATACAGGTCTGGGACCAGACTAAAACACAGATCTGGGACCAGGCTAAAACACATACAGATCTGGGACCAGACTAAAACACATACAGGTCTGGGACCAGACTAAAACACAGATCTGGGACCAGGCTAAAACACATACAGATCTGGGACCAGACTAAAACACATACAGGTCTGGGACCAGGCTAAAACACAGATCTGGGACCAGGCTAAAACACATACAGGTCTGGGACCAGGCTAAAACACAGATCTGGGACCAGGCTAAAACACATACAGGTCTGGGACCAGACTATAACACATACAGGTCTGGGACCAGGCTAAAGCACATACAGATCTGGGACCAGACTAAAACACATACAGGTCTGGGACCAGACTAAAACACATACAGGTCTGGGACCAGACTAAAACACATACAGGTCTGGGACCAGGCTAAAACACATACAGGTCTGGGACCAGGTAAATGAGCTCTTCTCACCTGGTTGTCTTCTGCGGTCCCTCGTCTCTTCCTGTCAAAACAAAACAACTGACACTGAAGAAGAGAAGAACCACCAACGCATGTTCAACCCTCTGAGATACAGCCTGACCCTGGTTCACATGTTCAACCCTCTGAGATACAGCCTGACCCTGGTTCACATGTTCAACCCTCTGAGATACAGCCTGACCCTGGTTCACATGTTCAACCCTCTGAGATACAGCCTGACCCTGGTTCACATGTTCAACCCTCTGAGATACAGCCTGACCCTGGTTCACATGTTCAACCTTCTGAGATACAGCCTGACCCTGGTTCACATGTTCAACCCTCTGAGATACAGCCTGACCCTGGTTCACATGTTCAACCCTCTGAGATACAGCCTGACCCTGGTTCACATGTTCAACCCTCTGAGATACAGCCTGACCCTGGTTCACATGTTCAACCCTCTGAGATACAGCCTGACCCTGGTTCACATGTTCAACCCTCTGAGATACAGCCTGACCCTGGTTCACATGTTCAACCCTCTGAGATACAGCCTGACCCTGGTTCACATGTTCAACCCTCTGAGATACAGCCTGACCCTGGTTCACATGTTCAACCCTCTGAGATACAGCCTGACCCTGGTTCACATGTTCAACCCTCTGAGATACAGCCTGACCCTGGTTCACATGTTCAACCCTCTGAGATACAGCCTGACCCTGGTTCACATGTTCAACCCTCTGAGAGGTCTTACAACCTGACCCTGGTTCACATCAGACAACACACAGATGCAGTATTACAGATATATCTCCATTAATTGCTGAGTCTCTCTGAAGTGTTCAGTTACTTTGGGCTCTGTGCGTGTTTGTTAAAAAGAGGAGAATGTTACTTAAAGCTGAGCGCACACTGTCTCAGACTCTCACCACAGCCAGAGCATCACCACAGGAAGCAGCAGCACCAGGAAGGCCTTGACTCCCAGGCCGACGCGGATGATGACCAGGTCAACTGAATAAAGACAGACAGACATGGAACTGCTGCTCACTTGTATGACATGTGCTGTACTTCATACTGGGGGGATTAGGTGCATTATTATTATTATTACTATTATTACTATTATTATTATTACCATTATTATTATTATTATTAGTAGTAGTAGTAGTAGTAGTAGTAGTAGTAGTAGTAGTAGTAGTAGTAGTAGTAGTACTAATAATAATAATAATAACAATAATAATATTAATAATAGTAATAATAATAGTAATAATAATAATAGTAATAATAATAATAGTAATAATAATAATAATAGTAATAATAATAATAATAGTAATAGTAATAATAATAATAATAGTAATAATAATAATAATAATAATAGTAATAAGGTTATTAATAATATAATTATAATGACCTGAGGTCAGTCCAAGCTGTATGTCCACCTCAGTAGAGTTGTTCGCCCCCACAGAGTTTCTGGCCACACAGAAGTACCGTCCAGTGTGGGCGTGGCTTAGAGAGGTCAGACTCAGCACCTGTCCAAGCCCCGCCTCTGAGGTGTTGGCTCCTCCCCTCTTCGTGAACCACCAGGTGTAGGTCTCTACTGCAGGGTTGGCATGGCAACTGCAGGTCAGGGTGACATCGCTGCCCTCCGCCAGGGCACCAGAGGGACTGACCTCCACAGAGACCCTCGCTGGGGCGTCTACAGGAAACAGGAAACAGATGACGTCATAACAACCTTCACTCTTCATAGGAAAACTAGTTAACCTCCATGTCACCTGGAAATGTCTTGTCTGAGGAGTTTCAGAGATAGGCCTGTCAACAACTTAACACCAGGAAGCTGCCTGTCAACAGCTTAACACCAGGAAGCTGCACCGTCACATTCTATCATCCTTCATTAACAGTCATGTCTGCTACGGTCTCACTAACACACTCAGGATGTGAACACGTTGAGATATCTAGAGGACAACAAACCTCTTGTTTAACCACCCATCGTTAGCAGAGCTACACATCTGCACCACAGAACGAGCCTAGTGAACTCACCCTGGACCTCCAGAGTCAGAACAAGCCTAGTGATGAACTCACCCTGGACCTCCAGAGTCAGAACAAGCCTAGTGAACTCACCCTGGACCTCCAGAGTCAGAACAAGCCTAGTGATGAACTCACCCTGGACCTCCAGAGTCAGAACAAGCCTAGTGATGAACTCACCCTGGACGTCCAGAGTCAGAACAAGCCTAGTGATGAACTCACCCTGGACGTCCAGAGTCAGAACAAGCCTAGTGATGAACTCACCCTGGACCTCCAGAGTCAGAACAAGCCTAGTGATGAACTCACCCTGGACGTCCAGAGTCAGAACAAGCCTAGTGATGAACTCACCCTGGACCTCCAGAGTCAGAACAAGCCTAGTGATGAACTCACCCTGGACCTCCAGAGTCAGAACAAGCCTAGTGATGAACTCACCCTGGACCTCCAGAGTCAGAACAAGCCTAGTGATGAACTCACCCTGGACCTCCAGAGTCAGAACAAGCCTAGTGAACTCACCCTGGATGTCCAGAGTCAGAACAAGCCTAGTGATGAACTCACCCTGGACGTCCAGAGTCAGGACAAGCCTAGTGATGAACTCACCCTGGACCTCCAGAGTCAGAACAAGCCTAGTGATGAACTCACCCTGGACCTCCAGAGTCAGAACAAGCCTAGTGATGAACTCACCCTGGACCTCCAGAGTCAGAACAAGCCTAGTGATGAACTCACCCTGGACCTCCAGAGTCAGAACAAGCCTAGTGATGAACTCACCCTGGACCTCCAGAGTCAGAACAAGCCTAGTGATGAACTCACCCTGGACGTCCAGAGTCAGAACAAGCCTAGTGATGAACTCACCCTGGACCTCCAGAGTCAGAACAAGCCTAGTGATGAACTCACCCTGGACGTCCAGAGTCAGAACAAGCCAGGAGGGTCTGAGAAATAACAGGAAGGATCCAATCACATCACAGAGTCTTTAGAATGTGATGCTGGTGTGTGTCAGATGGTATTTTATATGTTGCTTCTAATAATAAGGTTCTTTACACACAACAAGATGTCCATTACAGACCTCACTAACACCACCATGTGACTCCAGCTGGCCTGTACTTACAGTTATCCAGGTCAATAAAGCTTAAACAAGGTGAGTTAAAACTGTCAATAATACTCAATAATACTCAATAATACTCAATAATACTCAATAATACTCAATAATACTCACACTAAACATCGTTTCACAGTCAGCAATAGTCTGCTAAATCTGTTTTATATGTCATTGTGAGGGTGTGTGTGTGTGTGTGCAAATCTGTTTTTATGTCATTGTGTGTGTGTGTGTGTGTGTGTGTGTGTGTGTGTGTGTGTGTGTGTGTGTGTGTATGTGTGTGTGTGTGTGTGTGTGTGTGCAAATCTGTTTTTATGTCATTGTGTGTGTGTGTGTGTGCAAATCTGTTTTTATGTCATTGTGTGTGTGTGTGTGTGTGTGTGTATGTGTGTGTGTGTGTGTGCAAATCTGTTTTTATGTCATTGTGTGTGTGTGTGTGTGTGTGTGTGTGTGTGTGTGTGTGTGTGTGTATGTGTGTGTGTGTGTGTGTGTGTAAATCTGTTTTTATGTCATTGTGTGTGTGTGTGTGTGCAAATCTGTTTTTATGTCATTGTGTGTGTGTGTGTGTGTGTGTGTGTGTGTGTGTGTGTGTGTGTGTGTGTGTGCGTGTGTGTGTGTGTGTGTGTGCAAATCAGTTTTTATGTCATTGTGTGTGTGTGCGTGTGTGTGTGTGTGTGTGTGTGTGCAAATCTATTTTTATGTCATTGTGTGTGTGTGTGTGTGTGTGCAAATCTGTTTTTATGTCATTGTGTGTGTGTGTGTGTGTGTAAATCTGTTTTTATGTCATTGTGTGTGTGTGTGTGTGTGTGTGTGTGTGAATCTGTTTGTGTGTGTGTGTGTGTGTAAATCTGTTTTTATGTCATTGTGTGTGTATGTGTGTGTGTGTGTGTGTGTGTGGTGTATGTGTGTGTGTGTGTGTGTGTGTTTGTGTGTGTAAATCTGTTTTTATGTCATTGTGTGTGTATGTGTGTGTGTGTGTGTGTGTATTATTAAAACTGTCCATAATACTCACACTGAACACTGAGGGTAGTTGTAGTAGATCTGACTGTGCTGATGCCATTCCAGGCCCAGCAGTAGTACCCTCCACTGTGTCTGGGCTGAACGTTGGAGAAGGTGAATGTTGGACTCTGACTCCCTGCCAGATGAGTCTCGCCTCCTCCTTCCTCCTCCTTATACAGGAAGTACCCCCTCACAGGTGGGTCGGCATCACTGCTGCTGCAGGTGAGAGTGACGGAGCTGCCCTGAACAACATCGCCATCTGCTGGACTGACTGACAACCTGACGGTAAAACCATCTGGAAGAGAGGGAGTCATCGTCATGGTTACTGTAGTAAAGGAGCTGCTACTGTAGTAAAGTTACTGCAGTAAAGGAGCTGCTACTGTAGTAAAGTTACTGTATTAAAGTTACTGTAGTAAAGGAGCTGCTACTGTAGCACAACGGTGATGCGAGAACACCTTAACAGAAAGCACGTGACAGTGATGGATGAACACGGCTCAGCCTCAGCAGGGTAATTATATTACGTTGCGTTTTGAAGTGAGGATCGTTCGTTTCACTGGCACAACTGTAGGCCTAAGTTAGTTCTTCTCGTTTATCTAATAGATTCTCCCTCTTAATGACCTATTGTATTTTTAGCTTGCTATTCGCATTCTATGCCTTCAGCACCGGAGTATGCTCATAGTCACTTGTAAGGAGATGCACTTGTGAGTTCTGGCGAAGCGTCAGCTAAATGACTGTAATGTAATGCGATAGCCAGTGACTGTTTGCTCGCATTCATGAATTCAATATTGCATGACAAGTGTATTTAGCTAGCTGGCTAACGTCAGTGGTAGAGCAGAGGTGATAAGCTAAAGGCTAGCTAGTGGTAGCCTACCAAGCTACCCGTGAGTTAGAGTGAGGCACTGACTGTAGCTGGGGTCATCCCTATGTTCCCCGGGTCCTATATTCCCCGATTTCTTAGCTCCGCTTCCGAAAAAGGGTCCTATGTTCCCCGCTTCCGAAAAAGGGTCCTATGTTCCCCGCTTCCTGCTGTGTCAAGCGACCCCAGGTGTCGTTATGTGGTACTGCATGAGAGTTTGACGTGCGACCCCAGGTGTCGTTATGTGGTACTGCATGAGAGTTTGACATGGGTCTTAAGATGTCTTGGAAATATGAAGAACACAATGAATGTCATAGTATTGTCTCAGCATTTTATTATTTAAAAAACAACATACACAAATACATAATCATAATGTGGATTACTAATTGATAAAGACATTTACAGGAAATTGCAGGAACTATTATAAATAGGAACAAAATTATTATGTGTACAAAACCTTTTGTAGGTAGGACACTATTGGACCTCGGCCCAAATCTAGTACTGAACCTGACCCCCCATGCTAAACCATTTGGAAGTACAGTATACTAGGACTCCAATTCAGACACACTGTCACACGCTGTCACAAATCTAGTAACTCTAATTATTTAAAATACAAATAAATAAATAAACAAGAATGTGTTTGTTGTGTAACAACTCCCCCAAGATTCCCCTCCACCACAGAGAGACTAAACTGTCCTTCTGAAAGAGACTACACTGACATCCTCCATCCCAGACAGACTACAATGACCACCATCACAGTGTGACATGGGAGAGTTACTCCATATGAGAGTGGAGAAACCTACTCTTCAGGTAGCATGTGTTCCTGATGTTGTGGACTACTCTTTTATCAACAATTTCACTGTATTGCCCATTGGTGGCAGTTGACTTCATACCTATCCCAACAAGTTGGCGTGGTTCCCAAAAACATTTATGATGTAGGAACAGGAGGGTGTCAGTGATGGCTGAGGGTGGGAAGAGAAGCTTTGCTCCCTCCTTGTACTCTTCACAGCCTGTCAGGGGATCTTCTCTGTGGAGTGGCAGGAACACGGTCCCTTCAAACAGGAGCTGTGGATTCTCTGAAAATAAAAGACATCAAGTATTAAGCTAGGCTATACTGTAGATTCCCATCCATATCTTAAAGAAAATATGACACCAAAATGTACTTACTTCTGCTAAATGGTGTTAATATGTTAATATGAATTAATATCTAATCAAACCACACTGTTTTGATGCAAAATCCTGTAAGAAAAATAATATATATATAATAATGATATCAATAATAACTCACCCTCTCGAAAAGTTTGTGGTGGTCACATATCTCGACCTGGAGTTGCCTTGCTTCGTCATCCGTCAAACTAGCTGATCGGATCAAAGCCAAGTATCCACTCAGCAAGATGTTGGCTTTAGTCACTAGTCGGCAGGTGTTGCGGCCAATGTATTCAACAGAGGCTGCTGTAAATGCCTCAGGGCAACACATGACATCTCTGGCTATGATGGGCCACATCTGAATGAGATGGAGTACCTCACAGCCAGTGGCACATGCCAAGTGATGAACATCTGGGAGCTGAAAGGATAATGTGGTGTGTAATGCAATTTCATTCAGAGCTGTTCACACTTCTCACAGGACATGGACTTTGATGACAAAAATGTACTATTTAGTGATCTTAAAACAGTTGCTTGTTATATTAAGTGTGTTCTTCACTTCAACTTCCGTAATATGGAGAAAAAAACCAACAAATTCTAGCGCAATTCAGGATTTGCAGAGAAGAGGACCAAATCGCCAGCGGCTGTCACATATAACAAACAGGCAGACTATTAGAGAGAAAGCTAGTTCCCATTGACTTTGGTTGTTCTTTACTTGTATTAAACTATTTTGTACTTTTCTATTTAATTGTACTTGTATTAAATGTTTTATCAACTTCCCAGATATGTCACTCGTTGTTTATGCTCATCGTGTTGAAAACACTTAAACTTCACAGTTAATACCTTTTATCCACATGACATGCATTTTTTGTCCTGGGACACACCAATTGAATTATTATTAACTAATTCATAATGTAAAATATATAATAGGATAATTCATTATTATACTTGAATTATTCCAATTGGAACAAGATCGCCTGACTGTCTTAAGACATTGATATTCAGTGTCTTAAGACATCTCAAGATGTTCTGTGTCTTCAAGACACAGAAAATATGGCTCTTATGCTCCATGTCTTAAGTGAGTGCATGAGTGCATGTCTTCAGGTTAGGTCTTTAGACGACTTAAGACATCTTGACAGACAAAATGTCTTATTTTGGTTAAATAAGACATCTTAAGACATCTCAAGACAATGTGATGGCTGGGTATGTAGCTGGGCTGTTTGAGCTTAAAATAAAATAGCCCCCCTGTTACGTACGGTGTTCGTGTTCTGTGTGTGTTTGTGTTATAGCAGGCCTGCTGTTTGTATTGTGTTGTGTGTTGTGTTTTTGTCTCTCCCTGTTGTTGTCATTTTTCCTAGGTTCACAGATAATTGCTTGGTTCCAGTCCCATCATTCCACACACCTGTTTCTGATCAACAATCAACCTGGTCTTTGCCTATAAATGTTCTGTGTCCTCAGTGTTCTCTCTCTCTCTCTCTCTCTCTCTCTCTCTCTCTCTCTCTCTCTCTCTCTCTCTCTCTCTCTCTCTCTCTCTCTCTCTCTCTCTCTCTCTCTCTCTCTCTCTCTCTCTCTCTCTCTCTCTCTCTCTCTCTCTCTCTCTCTCTCTCTCTCTCTCTCTCTCTCTCTCTCTCTCTCTCTCTCCCTCCCTCCCTCCCTCCCCCTCCCCCCTGTTTTGAGCTGTGGCAGGGCTCTGGGTTGAGCCTTGTTTGGTTTTGTTTGTGTTATTTGTTTTGTTCATTTAGATGATTTATGTAAGTTTCCATTTATTATATTACCATGTTTATGTATTTTGTTTGTTAATCATTTATGTTTATTTGTGCACACAGGGACAAATGACTAGTTGAGATACCCTGGGTTTACATCTGCATGGAGCAACGTACAATTGGACACTACCGACAAGTGTTCCAGTGTGTCAAAACGTCAGTCAGGAGAATCACCCACCACCGTTGGCGTCCGCGTAAAGTCATCTGTGACTTTGAGCAAGCGCTGAAAACTGCTAACGGAGTTGCCACAAGCCAGAATCAGAGGATGCTACTTCCATTTCAACCAAGCCTTGTGGAAGAGGGTACAGGGACTTGGATTGGCTGGTCCATTCCGAAATGACCATCGACTGGCAGCAGTCATCCGCAAGGTGATGGCCTTAGGACACCTGCCTCTGCCTCTGGTCCAGATCAATTTTGATCTTCTCCTCAACCACAGAGACACCAGGCGTGCCCTGAGGAACCACCCTGAGTTACAAGACTTCCTCACATATGTTCGTAACACATATGTCCAGCGGAGAAAAAATATATAATTTCATCTAATAACTAAATCTGAAGTATTAAGTTAATTATTTTATATTGTTAATATAATATTGTCTGCTAATTATGGGTTAATTCATTCTTATCCTATCACCTCTGGGCCTGTGCGTATATCGAGTATAGGTTTAACTATGAGCCGAAACAAAAATTAACGAAACATCATGCTGCTGCCACCGCCGCCACCAAGGCAGGCATTCTCCGCCGCCGCCGCTACATCCATCGAGGCTCCCAGCAACATCGACACCGGACTCTACACCACCCCCCCCCCCCCCCCCCTCCCCGTTCGCTGACTCTGTGTTCCATGTTACTTGTTGTTGTTACTTGTTGTTTTTGTGTTTCCCCATGTGTATCCTATATTGTCAGCGTCTAAATTATTATTATTATCAAACACAGCAGAGGACAGGAGGGCTCTTTAAACAGGTGGACGAGTTGCCAATTGGTCCGGTACAGGCACGCTAATGATGATGTTCAATGTCAAAATGTTCATGCCAAACTAATAACATTTAGGGCCTGATTTACTAAGATCCCAAATAACGAATACTAATTGAAGTTCACACACAGGGGAAGTTGTGAGATATACTTGTTATAGGCTATACTTCAAATAAGGCCCGCTATCTTCTACATTGGAAAGATCAACAATCCTCACTGCACACCGTTAGTAGATCAGCTTGCAGATGTAGAACCAGTTTGCACATTAATAGGCCATTAATAGGCTAATAAGTTATAATTCTGTATTTTTGTTCTAGCTTATCATCGTACTCTAAATGATGCTGTCCAAGTGCGCCATCCTTCACTTTGGTTATTCCTTCGTCACCTGAAGGATCAGCAAATGCTTTCAGAGGATAAGCTGGGGATGGCAGACAGAGGCCACGCTCCCCCAACAAGGAGACGGAAGTGGAGGGAGTTGGAGGCCCGTCTACTGAGGCTGAAAGAACAGTACATTTATTTGGATAGCACTTTGGCCTATGTTGTTGTTATTATTATTATTATTATTGGCCTAATTTAATTATTATTGTTATTGTTATTATTGTTATTATGTATGAATGAATGAATGGTCTTTATTGTCATTGATATAGTACAGGTACCAAACAACGAAATTTGGGGGGGGGGGCTCCCCTGGTGCTAGGAAAGAAAAAAAGAAAAAAAAGAAGGGAAAGGAGCTGTTTTACATAAATAAAGGCTATGTACACTATCCACTATACTATACTGTACAAATAAAACACTGTGCTGTACTCTATGCTATGCTATACCTATTCTAACAGTTCCTATTCTCTGCAACCTTATGTACCCTAGGGTTGTCATATTGCACATAGTGTTATTGCACATTCATTTAAAGTGTCGCAGTTTGCAGGCTTGAAATGTACACATTTGTGCCTCAGCACTACATCTGATTTCAATCCAGCAGCTGCCATCAATCCGTCCAGACTGTCCAGGGCCCAGAACCTAGGTCTTTGCTGTGTTCAGGGCCTGGATGGCCCTGGGGTAGAAGCTGAGCTTCAGTCTGTTTGTCCTTGCGAACATGGTCCTGTACCGCCTGTTCGAGGGCAGCCGAGCAAAGTGTTCGTGCCCAGGGTGGGTTGGGTCTCTGGAGATCTTGGAGGCCTTCCTGAGGCAGCGTGTGTTGTACAGCTCTTCCAGAGAGGGGAGGGGGGCGCCGGTGATCTTCTGGGCCGTTCTCACGACTCTCTGTAGCGCATTCCTCTCTGCGGCTGTGCAGCTGGAGAACCAGTTGCAGATGCAGTAGGTGAGGATGCTCTCCACTGCGCCGCGGTAGAAGGCCACCAGCATCTCCTGTCCGATGTGGTATTTCCTGAGGACTCTCAGGAAGAAGAGCCGCTGTTGTGCCTTCTTGATGATGGCTGCTGTGTTGTTCTTCCAGGACAGGTCATCCTGTATGTGCACCCCCAGGAATCGGAGGGTTGAGACTCTCTCCACGCTCCCTCCGTCGATGAGCAGGGGCTGGACCTCAGATTGCACAGATGTATGCACAAACATAGTTTAATTAGTTGGTTGCAATAAAAGCCTATATTTTGGATTGATATCTCTACTGTATTTATTTGATTTCGTTTGACAAAAATATAGAAAAAATATGTAATAATGTGTATATATATATATATACACTGTCACTGGTGTTCTTTTAGGAATATAAGATTTTCAATTCCATCTCGAAAATGATCTATCTAGGGAGTTATATAAAATGCTGAGACAATACTATGACATTCATTGTGTTCTTCATATTTCCAAGACATCTTAAGACCCATGTCTATAGACACGTCAAACTCTCATGCAGTACCACATAACGACACCTGGGGTCGCACGTCAAACTCTCATGCAGTACCACATAACGACACCTGGGGTCACTTGACACAGCAGGAAGCGGGGAACATAGGACCCTTTTTCGGAAGCGGGGAACATAGAACCCTTTTTCGGAAGCGGGGAACCGGGAACATAGGACCCGGGGAACATAGGTACGCTCCCCTGTAGCCTAGCCTATTGTATGGAGTGAGAGGACACATTGCATTGTTTTGGAGCATATCTGTTATATAAAAACATTAGTGTCTTGTCTGTAGCCTATATTGCACTTTGGGTTACTGACCTTTACATTAAGCAAAGTTATTACCTAAAACAATGCATGTATTGAGCTAGAGTTCAACTACTTTATTGAAACAATCTACCGCCATAGTCCATGGCCTGTTGTTATACCTATTTGATGTAGCAAAGCCTTTTTTATTTATATTATTTATAATTTTTTATTAATACTTATTCATTTTGCACATGTATATGTATAGGCCTGGCTGATTTAGAAAACATAAATTAAAATGTGCACTTTTTATTTTATTTTTTAAATCGATTATCAAAATAATCGTTAGTTGCAGCCCTAGTGTGTGTGTGCAAATCTCTTTCTCACACCTGATCGCAGGATTTATTTTTATCGCCAATATACTAATCAACGTTCGTGGAATAGCCTCCAGGGGGCCGTTCCACTAACGTTGATTAGTATATCGGCGATAAAAATAAATCCTGCGATCAGGCAACTCGGGATTGGGATTCAAGCCTCAGGTGATTCCTCGAACGAGGATCAGGCTTGTGTCATGAGTGTTCACAGAACACCGGCTTAGAAATCCTCGATATGGGCGCGTGCACGCAGACATAAAGAGCCCTGAAGAGTCAAACTGTCGAAATGAAGATTGATCTTTATGAAGACGACAAATAAGATGTAAAATAGTGTAATACTGCCGCAATTAACAAGGCGAGGGAAATGGTTTGGCAAGAAATTGCTGACCGATTAAATGCGTAGGTCATACTAGCCCCAGTTATTGTTATATGTTCATATTTTAATTAATGAATATTTACTACTGTGGTGATATCAGCAGCAGGCTACATACTGTCATATCATCACGATGGCCTAGTGGTACCGACCGCTGCCATAGTATTTATTCGTCATTTTAAGACGGTGGTTCAAATCCCTCTTTTGACACACAAATCTAATCTAAAAAAGTATGTAGGCTATAAAATGATGGTGCAGGCTAATTTACAAGAACTGACACGATTACAATGGTGTTTGAAGCCTTTCTGAGTAGTAAATGATGTTCTTCTAACTGGACCCTGGATTTGGCATAGATATTTTTTTCTTATGATTACTGATGGATAGATGATCCACTTAGACAGATATATCTATTGTAAATCGATTTGCATGAAGGCTTCGGTTAAATGTAAAAAAAAAAAAACTTCACTTAAATCATGTCTCTAACTCGCAACCTTCGGAACTCTAACTGGTTGCCTTAACCCCTGCGCTAGCCTGCCCGCTGTTACGATAGCAATGCAAGTTGATAGACATACCTATTTGTTTTATTTTATTTTTTAACACTTTTTATTTATCTATCGATCTATCTATCACACTTTCAAAATATCAAGTTATCTATCACACAATCAAACTATCTATCTATCGATCGATCACACTTTCAAAATATCTAATTATCTATCTATCACACAGTCAAACTATCTATCTATCTATCTCGTAAAAAGTGGGAACTAATATTTCCTAAAAGACACTTGACGGAACTGTCGTTCGGGATATAGTTTCCGCCTGTGAGACAATTTTGACGCACGTATTACCTAAACCAACCTCTAAACCTGCTCGCGACCAGAATTACTCAGAAGGATTGGTTGCATAGCAACCAAGCAGCGAATTATTTGAGCCACATTGATGGAACCGAACGCAAGATGAAATTATCGCCGATTAGAATATTATCGCCGATTAGAAGATAATCTCGCTTAGTGGAACAGGCCCCTGGTCTTTGCACTATAAATGTTCTGTGTCCTGAGTGTTCTGTCTCTCTCTCCTGTTTTGAGCTGTGGCAGGGCTCTGGTGGGTTGAGCCTTGTTTGGTTTTGTTTGTGTTATTTGTTTTGTTCATTTAGATCAGGGGTGGGGAACCTTTTTCCTGTTAAGGGCCATTTACATTTTTAGAACATCCTTCGAGGGCCATTGTTACGGCCTGGCTCTGGACCATAACAAAAAGGGACACACACACACCATGTATAATCAGAATAACAAGAATTTAATAGAACTAAGGTATGCCAAACTGAACAATAATCCAATGGGGTATGAGAATCAGTGTAAGTGAGTGAATGCAGTGGAAGGTATGGCAAGGAGGGTGTTGTACGGTGTAATATTGAATAATGGTGCTGGAGGAGAGAGAGAGAGCTTGTGGACTGGAACGCCTTTTAAGCTGTAACCAGGACACCCAGTCAGCTGTCCCGAGTCCTTCTTAGCGATTAGCTGACTCACCACAAAACTAGCATGCGTAATGTTGTCTCGGTCAGATTGTGGTCTCATGAAGACTGCTTGTTGAGCACCCAAACTCAGCCGAAGAGCGTTAACTTTATCCAAGCCTATTTGTCCTTTCAACTTGTCCAGGTTAGCATGTTTCGAGTTGTAATGACGTTCGAGGTTGGCCTTTTTCATAACCGAGAGCGCCTCCCGACAAACTAGGCATACTGGCTTGCCTTTTACTTAAACAAATAAATAATTATTTGTCCATTTGTCTTGGAAAGCGCAACATTCTGCATCTAACTTTCTTTTCTTGACAGTCGCCATGTTTGCATTCTGATTACTTTCTGAATTAAGCGATGACAGGAGATTATCACGCAATGACACATTACGTTACGCAAGTGACCATGAACGTGACACAGACAGACAGACAGCTGTCCGTCACTGACCCTGAACGTGACACGTTTTATAGGAAAAAAAAAATATTTATTTTAAAAAAAAAAATTAAAATAAAATAATAATATATGAATTGCCTCGCGGACCGGATCAAACGGTCTCGCGGGCCTTATACGGCACGGAGGCCGGAGGTTCCCCACCCCTGATTTAGATGATGATGATTTATGTAAGTTAAGTATGAAAGTTTCCATTTATTATATTACCATGTTTATGTATTTTGTTTGTTAATCATTTATGTTTATTTGTGCACACAGGGACAGATGACTAGTTGAGATACCCTGGGTTTACATCTGCATACACGTAGGACATACCTGCTGTCTAGCACCCCAGTTTAGAGTGAGCACCACCCACTGTACTTTGAGGTGCCTAGCACCTGTAAAGGGGGGGTGGGGGTTATTATTTTGATTATGACTTTTATTTGGTGCCACTGTTAGTCCTCTCTGTTCCCTGTGTTGCTGTATTAATAAAAATCAAGTTAATTGCAACCCTTGGTTTCCTGGCTTTTGTTTTGTGTGACTGCACCCTCACTTGTCCTTTCTGTTGCTCTATGTTGCGCCCTTCTACCCCGAGTCACCAGGGGGCGTAACATACAGTTTATATGATATATGTGAATATGAATATACTGTATATATGAATATGTATGTATATATGTACCGTTTATATTATAGATGTAATTATGAATATACAGTATATATGTAAATATGAATATACAGTATATAGGTACATATGTATATGATCAGGCTGCGTACAGTGATGTCATCATGCTAGAGAGAGGACTCACACTGGACAGTGATGTCATCATGTTAGAGAGAGGACTCACACTGGACAGTGATGTCATCATGTTAGAGAGAGGACTCACACTGGACAGTGATGTCATCATGTTAGAGAGAGGACTCACACTGGACAGTGATGTCATCATGTTAGAGAGAGGACTCACACTGGACAGTGATGTCATCATGTTAGAGAGAGGACTCACACTGGACAGTGATGTCATCATGTTAGAGAGAGGACTCACACTGGACAGTGATGTCATCATGTTAGAGAGAGGACTCACACTGGACAGTGATGTCATCATGTTAGAGAGAGGACTCACACTGGACAGTGATGTCATCATGTTAGAGAGAGGACTCACACTGGACAGTGATGTCATCATGTTAGAGAGAGGACTCACACTGGACAGT
>NC_137691.1:24941009-25051240 GCF_963989245.1 Nansenia antarctica
ACAATACTGTGACACAGAAATGGAAGGTCAGCATCGTGGAAGAGGGGCGAGGATGCGGGGAGGAAGGGGAAGGGGACAAAACAGGGGAAGAGGAAGAAGAGGCCAAGTACATAGGCAGATTTCAGATGAAATTAGGGCTACAATTGTGGACCATGTTGTCAATCACGGCCTCACAATGGCTGAGGCAGGCCGAAGGGTGCAGCCAAATGTTGGGAGAACCACTGTGAATTCAATTGTTCAAACATT
This sequence comes from Nansenia antarctica, assembly GCF_963989245.1. NCBI lineage: Eukaryota > Metazoa > Chordata > Actinopteri > Argentiniformes > Microstomatidae > Nansenia > Nansenia antarctica. Next base: position 24,941,256 of record NC_137691.1, read on the forward strand.
TCGTCGGGAGAACAGGTGTGTATATTGGACAGTAATTCAGCACTAAACTATCTGCACTGCACTACTGTCATTGTGTCATACATGAAGCTTACAGTGGGACAAGAACTTGTCGTCACTTTTTACATTTTACATTTAGACTTACAGCTTTACTGCAGCACAGATTTACTGTATTGTAGTGTAAAGTAGTGTTACAGTAAATATTTGCCATATTTACAGTATGGTACTGTACTGCAGCATTTTACAAGTGGGAAGCACTGTTATTGTACACTACAGTAATATGGGTTAAAGCAGTATATCTCATGTTTACTGTACATTACTCTAATTTTACTCTGCACCACATAGGATTGCAAGACAACCTCACAGAGGTGGAAGAGGGCCCATTTTTACTCCGCAACAAGAGGAAGCCATTTGTGCAATGGTGATTGCAAACAATGCCATAAGGTTGAGAGAGATCCAGAGCGCTGTTATAGAGGATGACAATATATTTGGCAATATTGAATCCGTTTCAATCTCTACAATTGACAGAGTGCTTAGGAGAAATGAAATGCGCATGAAACAACTGTATAATGTGTCATTTGACCGGAACAGTGACAGAGTGAAGGAGGTCCGTCACCAGTATGTACAGGTAAAACATTTATGTGTTCTTTGCATACTCTAATGTTCAGTGCTGTAAACTGGTTACATGAAAGTTCATACTGTACAATATGTTGTCCAAAATGCATTATGTTACACAGGAAAAGTTGTTATAGTTTCTCTCTCTCTCTCTCTCTCTCTCTCTCTATTCTGGGATAAAGCGTGTACTGGAGCTGGACGCCAGGGAACCGCTGCACACATTCATATATCTTGATGAGGCGGGTTTCAATCTGGCAAAAGGTAGAAGGCGTGGCAGAAATCGCATTGGACAGAGAGCAACCACTGATGTCCCAGGCCAACGAGGAGGGAATATTACCATGTGTGCAGCCGTCTCAGAAAACGGCGTCCTCACCCATATGCCCCGTCTTGGTCCATACAACACGCAACATCTGCTGACTTTTTTAGACACTCTTTACAGGGACATAATCCCTGAGAATGAGAGGGGTCTAAATGGAGACCATCTAAACAAGTTTGTTGTTGTATGTGATAATGTGCGTTTTCACCACTCAGATCTGGTCAGACAGTGGTTTGCAGCACATGAAAGGATGCTGGTGGAATATCTACCTCCCTACTCCCCATTCCTGAATCCTATAGAGGAGTTTTTCTCTGCCTGGAGGTGGAAGGTATATGACCGGCATGCACATACCCAAATGGCCTTGCTAGACGCCATGGATGCAGCATGTGATGACATCACAACACAGTCCTGCAGAGGGTGGATTCGCCACTCAAGGAGATACTTTCCTCGCTGCATTGCCAGGGAGGATATTCGCTGTGATGTTGACGAAAATATGTGGCCAGACAGACAGGAACGTCTGGATGCGAATGAATAATTTACAGTACTGTGTATGTTGTATGTCCAATAAGTACTGCAATATTGTTTACAGTTGTGCACAGCTCTACCCAAAGGGTGTTTCTTATGTTTGTTGTAAATACTGTAAGTTTGTATTTTTCTTTTGCACAATGCTGTGAACACATTAGAATTGCAAAGAGCATATGCAGTAAAAATGTGAAACATAACTATTCAGCGTCTTGTACTTATTTACCTCACTAAATACAGTAATGTGTAACCCACTGTAGATTTCAAATGGCCGTGCAAATATTGTATAGTACTGTCTTGAGCATTTTCAGGTAGTGTCACCAAGATCTGACTTTTTTGCATTGGAAAACACTTACAGAGTGAACTGTCATAATGAAAACATGACAAAGCCATTTGACTATCTTGTTCATAAACAATGGTGTCAGGACTTTTCATTTTGATGACACTGACACTTTCATTGACATGAATACTTGCTTTTGAGGAATAGACTATCCATTTTGAGCAAGTGACACGCTTTTGCAGGTTAACAGCTAGGTTTTGCAGTTTGTACTAATTGTTCTGAGAAATGCACTAACTGTGGTGCAAATGTTAATAGTGATGTGAGAAATCCACCAAAGTGACTGAGAAAAACTGTAATAAAAGTTACAAAAATATCCTGTTTCTCATTGAACGACACGAACAACACATGGTACCAGGAGTAAAACAGTGCAAGATACAACTGTGAAATGCAATAATACAGTAAAAAGCACACATAGCCATTACACAACAACTAGATAACAACCCCATAACCATCACACAGCCATTAAACATTCTCAAAATGTCTGTCATTGCACAACAGGTGCAACAAACTGTAACCTTCATCATTTTCAGTACCTCTAGCATACACACCTTCAACAGCCTACCTCTACAGGGGATCAGTAAAGTAATGAATGTAATTAAAGAACACAGACCTTCTACAGCGCCTCTCTGCAGCACGACACTGACCAGCGAGTCACTTTCCAAGTAGTAAGGGTGAAAAGCAGAAGTGTGAGGGAGAACGATTTGGTGATGGTGATGCCATTCCTGCCCTCTGTCCTCCGTCCTCTGTCCTCTCACCACAACAGTATTAATATACCAGAATGTTCTAGAGATGTATAGCACTCTCTACATCTCACATGCTCTTCTGTCTTTAGAGGGTTGAACTGGTGACGTTAGAGCTAGTTATTAAACAACAGAATGTCTCAAAGTATCAAATAAATAGTTCATGTGGGACAGGAACATGATGGTGTAATAGTGTGACTGGCTCGGCTGTGGGACAGGAACATGATGGTGTGATAGTGTGACTGGCTCGGCTGTGGCCACGCTGCTGACTTCCTGCCCTCCCTCCTCTCACCACATGAACACACATCACACATGCACACGCTGATCAGAATTGAAATTCTCATAACTGTTAGTTCAACCTCCACAACATTTAGTCATTTGTGCACATCATAGTAGCAGTTTCTCATTCCTTCAAACAAATTGCAAATGCTTTTGGACATGCATCAATTGCTGTCATACAATTCTCTGCTGTTTTATAACATTATCTTTGCTTATGTCATGTCAGTCAAAATGAACTATACTTTTGGATGCTGAATAGTCATTCCCTATAAAACTAATAGTCCTCATTCCATTGCTTGAGTCATTACATCCAAAAATGTTGAACAAGTTGTCAAAATCTGTCAAGCAAATTGTATACATTTCTTTATCATTTTTCCTGAAAATTGAAACAATTGAAACAAATTGAACAATTTCTCTCAGGTGAACCTCAGCTTTCACTGATGAGCAGGAGTGTGTGAAGCATTGATTGTAACCAATGATAAGCCACTTCTCCACAGTCACTCAGAGCTGAATCCCATGAACCCTCAATTGGCAAGCATATCTGAACCGAGCAGGACATAGTGTGTACCATTTCAACAATACTGTGACACAGAAATGAAAGGTCAGCATCGTGAAAGAGGGGCGAGGATGCGGGGAGGAAGGGGAAGGGGACAAAACAGGGGAAGAGGAAGAAGAGGCCAAGTACATAGGCAGATTCCTGATGAAATTAGGGCTACAATTGTGGACCATGTTGTCAATCACGGCCTCACAATGGCTGAGGCTGGTCGAAGGGTGCAGCCAAATGTTGGGAGAACCACTGTGAATTCAATTGTTCAAACATTTCGTCGGGAGAACAGGTGTGTATATTGGACAGTAATTCAGCACTAAACTATCTGCACTGCACTACTGTCATTGTGTCATACATGAAGCTTACAGTGGGACAAGAACTTGTCGTCACTTTTTACATTTTACATTTAGACTTACAGCTTTACTGCAGCACAGATTTACTGTATTGTAGTGTAAAGTAGTGTTACAGTAAATATTTGCCATATTTACAGTATGGTACTGTACTGCAGCATTTTACAAGTGGGAAGCACTGTTATTGTACACTACAGTAATATGGGTTAAAGCAGTATATCTCATGTTTACTGTACATTACTCTAATTTTACTCTGCACCACATAGGATTGCAAGACAACCTCACAGAGGTGGAAGAGGGCCCATTTTTACTCCGCAACAAGAGGAAGCCATTTGTGCAATGGTGATTGCAAACAATGCCATAAGGTTGAGAGAGATCCAGAGCGCTGTTATAGAGGATGACAATATATTTGGCAATATTGAATCCGTTTCAATCTCTACAATTGACAGAGTGCTTAGGAGAAATGAAATGCGCATGAAACAACTGTATAATGTGTCATTTGACCGGAACAGTGACAGAGTGAAGGAGGTCCGTCACCAGTATGTACAGGTAAAACATTTATGTGTTCTTTGCATACTCTAATGTTCAGTGCTGTAAACTGGTTACATGAAAGTTCATACTGTACAATATGTTGTCCAAAATGCATTATGTTACACAGGAAAAGTTGTTATAGTTTCTCTCTCTCTCTCTCTCTCTCTCTCTCTATTCTGGGATAAAGCGTGTACTGGAGCTGGACGCCAGGGAACCGCTGCACACATTCATATATCTTGATGAGGCGGGTTTCAATCTGGCAAAAGGTAGAAGGCGTGGCAGAAATCGCATTGGACAGAGAGCAACCACTGATGTCCCAGGCCAACGAGGAGGGAATATTACCATGTGTGCAGCTGTCTCAGAAAACGGCGTCCTCACCCATATGCCCCGTCTTGGTCCATACAACACGTTAGTTATTTGTCTGTATTATCTTGTAGATAGTACTAGTTTTTTTGTCTGTCTTACATGTAACGATGAATTGAGAATCAAGGACCCCAATTGAAATAAGCCAGTGGCTTTCTTGGGTTTTTATCCTGTTAGTTGACCTTGTATGTAATATGTACTTTCATGTACCTACTTCTGCAAATCTTCTAATAAAGTTTTCAATCAATCAATCCTGTGGTGGCCCGGCTTTGCCTTCTGTTCACCACTGAATAGCTCAGCTCCACGTCATCTTGGCTGGTCTCCGTGTCCGTGTCCGTCTCCCTGCTCTGCCTGTGAACAGAGGGAGTACAGTAACACCTAATCACACCTGGAGATAGTCAAGAGAGTCCTTTACCATGTACAAAAGTTATATCAAGCAGGATATAAGGATATTGTATATAAATAAAACGTTCTTGGGGAAATGATCATGTACTTTAGGAGCAACAGTTTTGTTGTCCTACCCTTCCTTGGTATAAAACCTAACAAGACAAATGAAATGAGATTCAAATGTAACAGCAGTGGTTCCTATAAGAGTGATGCTTTGTGCCTATTAGACTATTGCAAATCAACTAACAGTAAAACAAAAGTTGTCATCTTCACATTCATTGCTGGTGTGTAACATCCTCCACAGTGTGTATGTACCGTGTGTATGGTGTGTAAGATCCTCCACCAGTGTGGACACTTCCTCCTAGGAGAAACTTCCTCTTTGCTGACAACACACAACTCTGCTCTACACAACTCGTTGCTGTTGCTGTTTTTGCGTAACTGTTGCTTATTTTACATGATTGCATTTGAGTAATGTTTATCTTGCTACAGCCATTTAGGGGTGGTGAACAACAAGTAGGCTTATTGCATGTGTACGTTACTGTCTGTTACAGATAGATCACTCTCTAACATGTTTGATTGTGTGACCTATGAACTCTGTTATATCAGCATCTTGCATAAATAACAGAGGGGTTTCGATTTGTTACGGTTTGTTAGTTGAATTGCAGGGAAGCATAGTTACTCACCTGCTGTGAGTTATTCATGCCCTCAGAATACTGAATGGTTATAGACCATCATTGATTGAATACACTGTAGACATATGGGTTATGGTTAGGGTTATACAGTTTATTGATTTTGATCTCCCACCTGCTTTCCACCAGGCAAGGTAGGGTACTGTACACGGTATGGGTGTTGGAGGCCGACCTGTTAAGATAAGCACATTTAAACACTCTGCTAAGTACAGGAACAAGTCATTCACTCAGGACAGACAGACGTGTTGATATGACCAGTGGAATCCCATTGTGTCTGAGGATGTAAAATGGACTCATTGAGACTAGCTTCTGCCCATCCAGCCTTCCAGCTCTCTGTACAGTGTGTTCCCTGTCTGTGTGGCGCTGTGCCTGCTGCACACACGCACACACACACACACACACAGAGTATGCATACAAACATACAATCACATACTGTAAACTCAGGCTCTTTTTCTACCACAGGGGGAATAGAGAAGACTATAGTGTTAGGGTTAGGGTTAGGGGTTAGGGTTAGGGTGAGTATAGAACATTATGTTGATAGGGTTAGGGTTAGTGTGGAATACAGTACCAGAAAACCAATGTAACCACAACATTGTCTGATTCTCCCTGTTGGATTGACCTGTTTCTCCTGTGCCTGAAAAACAGGGAATATCACATACAATAACCAATTCTGATTTCTGCCGATACTCAATATTCACAAGTTTGAATGACTAATAAACGCATGAACTAAACAACATTAAAGGTATGTCAATTCAAACATTAAACATAGTGTTAAATGTCCATGGTCAATCAAGGAGTGAGATCACATGATAAAGAACGCTCAGTGGAGAGCTTTCTAAAATCTAGTGTTGTCGTCATGCACTAGACATTTGTATGTTTACATGGAGAATGATACACACAGAATGATACACACAGAATGATACACACAGAATGATACACACAGAATGATACACACAGAATGATACATACAGAATGAACATTATGTTCTCACATTTTCAGTGTTGCCAAAGAGCACAGAAAACACGCAAAACTACAAGCTTCACTTTGAACGTATGAAATGACAGAATATTGATATAATGATGTGATCTGTTATGACTGTTGGTCAGGATAGCGTGGAGATGGAGCTCTCACCTGTAGACCAGAAAGATGAATAAAACCAGGAGTAAAACACCAGAGACAGGAAGGGAGATGGAGAGGAAGTGCATGCTAACCCTAACCCTGTTATGAGAGAAAAGTGAGAAAGAGGATGAATATTGGGCCTTTGAGGCCTTACTGTAGTTTATTAGGATCCCTATGATCTGTTGCTATACAGCAGCTACTCTTCCGTAGATCCACACATAAGAAATGACACACGATACAGAACAGTTATAGACAAGATGAATCCTGTTAAATCCAGTTATAGACACGAGTAAGACAATACAACATTAAATTAAAATAAGTCACTGTTAAGACACCAAGAGACAAGACACTTACAGACTTAGATTTACAATCATTGAGTCAAAGCCTGAGTCAGTTCAACCATTCTTCCTGTTCTAAAATGGTCATTGTATTCCTGCTATATTCATGGAATAAAACATATGTCACCCCATTATTCTATCCAGACTGTTTGAGAGTCTAGTTTCCTCCTTGTAGCTACAGTATCAGTGCACCCAGGTGGCAGGCTGCAGGTTATGATGTTGTCCACATGAGGGCGCTGGTGATCCCACTGCTTTTCCATTCCATGGAGTGGAATGTTAATTGTTAATTGTTAATTGTATTTATAATCCATCCAACTTTTACATCGGCCCGGGGCGCAGCCCGGGTAAAGGAACAGACAAAGACAAAGACAAGGAACACAGAAAGCAATCAGACACAGACGACTTAAACGTAAATCTCAGGCATACAATTCACAACAAATAGGGAGTAGACTTAGGGAATATCATTTAGGAAGAGGTGGGTTTTTCATTTGGCTCTAAAGGAGTCCAGAGTGGGGGCAAACTTGATGGCAGAAGGGAGCGCGTTCCACAGGGTCGGTGCTATCACCGCAAAGGCACGGTCACCCTTCCTCTTGAGGTTGGTACGTGGGACCCTCAGGCTGAGTTGGGCGTCGGACCTGAGCCTGGGTCTAGGCCTTGAGGAGGTAGACTGGTCCAGGAGGTCATTGATGTAGGGTGGGGCGAGACTGTTGAGAGCTTTAAAAACAAAGGTGCAGATTTTGAACTTCACTCTCTTCTTCACTGGGAGCCACAGGAGGACAGGGGAGATGTGGTCCCTCATTTTGGTGCCTGACACCAGCCTGGCAGCGGCATTTTGGACTAGCTGCAGGCGGTAGATGGTCTTATCAGGAAGTCCAGCATAGAGTGAGTTGCAGTAGTCGAGCCTAGATGAGATTAGCATGAGGACGACCCTCCTCAGGTCGCTGGGGGTGAGGAAGGACTTGATCTTGGCTATGATGCGTAGTTGGTAGAAACATGCCTTCACGACGGAGTTCACTTGTCGGTCAAGGTTAAGCTCGGAGTCAAAGATGACACCGAGGTTCTTGACATGTGGTCTGACAAGGGTGGACAGGCTTCCCATGTTGGTGCTGAGCTGAGTGATGGCGGTGGTGTTGCCGATGAGGAGGATTTCCCCCTTGCTCTCATTCAGCTGTAGGAAGCTCTGGGCCATCCACTCCTTCACATCGCGGAGGCAGTCCATCAGGCGCTTCAGATCGGCGGGGTCGTCAGTGTTGATTGATAAGTAAAGCTGGGTGTCGTCCGCATAGCAGTGGAATGAGATCTGGTAGCGTTGAGGGATTAGACAGAGGGGGAGCATGTAGAAGGAGAACAAGATGGGACCGAGGATGGAGCCCTGAGGGACCCCACAGGTGAGGTTGGCTTGTCTGGAGGAGCTGTCTGTAATGTTACTGTGCTGCTACACAGCTGGATACATTCATCAATAATAGGAGGCCTTTCATATAAATACATTGGAAAATATAACAGTTTTGAAACAATTCGGAGTGCCAGATGTGTGATAGTTTCAACCACTGAATAGGAAATTCTCATGTGGTTCTGGATTCGCCAATTCGCTTTGTGTTGTGCTGACGACTATTGGCCACCAGATGGCGCCGTGCCTCGTGTTTCTGCTATATGGCCGTGATGATAGCGCCCTCACGTGTTCATACATTAGTATTGCAGTGTATCAGATGAGTGCTACGTAAACGCATTTAAACAGTATTGTTCATTCAATGTACATTGTTTTGATCTCAATCATTTTAAATAAATAATGTTAACTCATTCATAAAGACAAGTGTAGTGAATCCAGAACCTGAGATAAGGAGATCAGCGAGAGAGAGAAAGCCTGTAGAGTTTATATTACACACAGCCAGGAAAGCAGAGTGTGAAAGTCATGTATGCCTATAGTATCACTCTTTCTGCCCATTGATTAATTTGTATAAATGTCGTTTAGCCCAGCATGGGGGCATGCTGTCTTTTGGTGGGGGGAGTATGTAGAGATCTGAAAAATGTATATATTAACAGAAACCAAAAGTGTGTATTTTCCACACTTCATTATTTTGTATTTTTGAGAAAATATTGTGGAACCGGTCTTGTTTTGTTGTTTGTTTGAGTGACGTGCTCCTAAGCCAATCAGATCACTTGAGAAGTCATATGTTGAGAGTTTGAGGAAGTGCACGGGGGCGTGACAGATGATTGAATGAGTGAGAGGAAACCACAGACACCTGTGGCAGAGTTGGCTGTGTGTTTGGAGAGCGTGCGACAATGACGTATTACTTATCTTGTTATTTAAGTATGGACTATTGTTTGACGTTTAGCAATTCCGGGTTTTTGTTTCAGTTTAAAGGGTTAGCCGGTTTGTTATTTTTCATTCATGATGAACGTGTACCGTGTTCTGCCTGCTACCGGAGCAGCGACTTGTACCCCTAAACCCTGAACCAGAGGATTGTTACCCGCATGGTACCGTGAGTAATCGTGAGTAATTGGGAGTTACCGGATCATTGATACCACAGACTTATCTTTCTTTCATACAAGCGCTCGGTCCTCAAACTGTGAATCTGAACTCTGGACTTTCTTTAATATTTTTCATTGATTGTAGTTTGTGTTTGTTTCGACTTGATTGTTATTTTTGTTTTGCACACACACACCTGCCTGTTCTCTCCTCTCCTCCACCTCCACCTCCATACACCTGCCTGTTCTCTCCTCTCCTCCACCTCCATACACCTGCCTGTTCTCTCCTCTCCTCCACCTCCATACACCTGCCTGTTCTCTCCTCTCCTCCACCTCCATACACCTGCCTGTTCTCTCCTCTCCTCCACCTCCATACACCTGCCTGTTCACTCCTCTCCTCCACCTCCACACACCTGCCTGTTCTCTCCTCTCCTCTCCTCCACCTCCATACACCTGCCTGTTCTCTCCTCTCCTCCACCTCCACACACCTGCCTGTTCTCTCCTCTCCTCCACCTCCATACACCTGCCTGTTCTCTCCTCTCCTCCACCTCCATACACCTGCCTGTTCTCTCCTCTCCTCCACCTCCATACACCTGCCTGTTCACTCCTCTCCTCCACCTCCATACACCTGCCTGTTCTCTCCTCTCCTCCACCTCCATACACCTGCCTGCCTCTCCTCCACCTCCATACACCTGCCTGTTCTCTCCTCTCCTCCACCTCCATACACCTGCCTGTTCTCTCCTCTCCTCCACCTCCATACACCTGCCTGTCCTCTCCTCCACCTCCATACACCTGCCTGTTCTCTCCTCTCCTCCACCTCCATACACCTGCCTGTTCTCTCCTCTCCTCCACCTCCATACACCTGCCTGTTCTCTCCTCCACCTCCATACACCTGCCCCTCCTCTCCTCCACCTCCATACACCTGCCTGTTCTCTCCTCTCCTCCACCTCCATACACCTGCCTGTTCTCTCCTCTCCTCCACCTCCATACACTTGCCTGTTCACTCCTCTCCTCCACCTCCATACACCTGCCTGTTCTCTCCTCTCCTCCACCTCCATACACCTGCCTGTTCTCTCCTCTCCTCCACCTCCATACACCTGCCCCTCCTCTCCTCCACCTCCATACACCTGCCTGTTCACTCCTCTCCTCCACCTCCATACACCTGCCTGTTCTCTCCTCTCCTCCACCTCCATACACCTTCCTGTTCTCTCCTCTCCTCCACCTCCATACACCTGCCTGTTCACTCCTCTCCTCCACCTCCATACACCTGCCTGTTCTCTCCTCTCCTCCACCTCCATACACCTGCCTGTTCTCTCCTCTCCTCCACCTCCATACACCTGCCTGTTCTCTCCTCTCCTCCACCTCCATACACCTGCCTGTTCTCTCCTCTCCTCCACCTCCATACACCTGCCTGTTCACTCCTCTCCTCCACCTCCATACACCTGCCTGTTCTCTCCTCCACCTCCATACACCTGCCTGTTCTCTCCTCTCCTCCACCTCCATACACCTGCCTGTTCTCTCCTCTCCTCCACCTCCATACACCTGCCTGTTCTCTCCTCTCCTCCACCTCCATACACCTGCCTGTTCACTCCTCTCCTCCACCTCCATACACCTGCCTGTTCTCTCCTCTCCTCCACCTCCATACACCTGCCTGTTCACTCCTCTCCTCCACCTCCATACACCTGCCTGTTCTCTCCTCTCCTCCACCTCCACACACCTGCCTGTTCTCCTCTCCTCCACCTCCATACACCTGCCTGTTCACTCCTCTCCTCCACCTCCATACACCTGCCTGTTCTCTCCTCTCCTCCACCTCCATACACCTGCCTGTTCTCTCCTCTCCTCCACCTCCATACACCTGCCTGTTCTCTCCTCTCCTCCACCTCCATACACCTGCCTGTTCTCTCCTCCACCTCCATACACCTGCCTGTTCTCTCCTCTCCTCCACCTCCATACACCTGCCTGTTCACTCCTCTCCTCCACCTCCATACACCTGCCTGTTCTCTCCTCTCCTCCACCTCCATACACCTGCCTGTTCTCTCCTCTCCTCCACCTCCATACACCTGCCTGTTCTCTCCTCTCCTCCACCTCCATACACCTGCCTGTTCTCTCCTCTCCTCCACCTCCATACACCTGCCTGTTCTCTCCTCCACCTCATACACCTGCCTGTTCTCTCCTCTCCTCCACCTCCATACACCTGCCTGTTCTCTCCTCTCCTCCACCTCCATACACCTGCCTGTTCTCTCCTCTCCTCCACCTCCATACACCTGCCTGTTCTCTCCTCCACCTCACACACCTGCCTGTTCCCTCCTCTCCTCCACCTCCACACACCTGCCTGTTCTCTCCTCTCCTCCACCTCCATACACCTGCCTGTTCCCTCCTCTCCTCCACCTCCATACACCTGCCTGTTCTCTCCTCTCCTCCACCTCCACACACCTGCCTGTTCTCTCCTCTCCTCCACCTCCACACACCTGCCTGTTCTCTCCTCTCCTCCACCTCCACACACCTGCCTGTTCTCTCCTCTCCTCCACCTCCATACACCTGCCTGTTCTCTCCTCTCCTCCACCTCCATACACCTGCCTGTTCTCTCCTCTCCTCCACCTCCATACACCTGCCTGTTCTCTCCTCTCCTCCACCTCCACACACCTGCCTGTTCACTCCTCTCCTCCACCTCCATACACCTGCCTGTTCTCTCCTCTCCTCCACCTCCATACACCTGCCTGTTCTCTCCTCTCCTCCACCTCCATACACCTGCCTGTTCTCTCCTCTCCTCCACCTCCATACACCTGCCTGTTCCCTCCTCTCCTCCACCTCCATACACCTGCCTGTTCTCTCCTCCACCTCCATACACCTGCCTGTTCTCTCCTCTCCTCCACCTCCATACACCTGCCCCTCCTCTCCTCCACCTCCATACACCTGCCTGTTCTCTCCTCTCCTCCACCTCCATACACCTGCCTGTTCTCTCCTCTCCTCCACCTCCATACACCTGCCTGTTCACTCCTCTCCTCCACCTCCATACACCTGCCCCTCCTCTCCTCCACCTCCATACACCTGCCTGTTCTCTCCTCTCCTCCACCTCCATACACCTGCCTGTTCACTCCTCTCCTCCACCTTCACACACCTGCCCCTCCTCTCCTCCACCTCCATACACCTGCCTGTTCTCTCCTCTCCTCCACCTCCATACACCTGCCTGTTCACTCCTCTCCTCCACCTCCATACACCTGCCTGTTCTCTCCTCTCCTCCACCTCCATACACCTGCCTGTTCTCTCCTCTCCTCCACCTCCATACACCTGCCTGTTCTCTCCTCTCCTCCACCTCCATACACCTGCCTGTTCTCTCCTCTCCACCACCTCCATACACCTGCCTGTTCTCTCCTCCACCTCCATACACCTGCCTGTTCCCTCCTCTCCTCCACCTCCATACACCTGCCTGTTCACTCCTCTCCTCCACCTCCATACACCTGCCTGTTCTCTCCTCTCCTCCACCTCCATACACCTGCCTGTTCTCTCCTCTCCACCACCTCCATACACCTGCCTGTTCTCTCCTCCACCTCCATACACCTGCCTGTTCCCTCCTCTCCTCCACCTCCATACACCTGCCTGTTCTCTCCTCTCCTCCACCTCCATACACCTGCCTGTTCTCTCCTCTCCACCACCTCCATACACCTACCTGTTCTCTCCTCTCCACCACCTCCATACACCTGCCTGTTCTCTCCTCCACCTCCATACACCTGCCTGTTCCCTCCTCTCCTCCACCTCCATACACCTGCCTGTTCTCTCCTCTCCTCCACCTCCATACACCTGCCTGTTCTCTCCTCTCCACCACCTCCATACACCTACCTGTTCTCTCCTCTCCTCCACCTCCAAACACCTGCCTGTTATCTCCTCTCCTCCACCTCCATACACCTTCCTGTTCTCTCTCCTCCACCTCCATACACCTGCCTGTTCTCTCCTCTCCTCCACCTCCATACACCTGCCTGTTCACTCCTCTCCTCCACCTCCATACACCTGCCCCTCCTCTCCTCCACCTCCATACACCTGCCTGTTCTCTCCTCTCCTCCACCTCCATACACCTGCCTGTTCTCTCCTCTCCTCCACCTCCACACACCTGCCTGTTCACTCCTCTCCTCCACCTCCATACACCTGCCTGTTCTCTCCTCTCCTTCACCTCCATACACCTGCCTGTTCTCTCCTCTCCTTCACCTCCATACACCTGCCTGTTCTCTCCTCTCCTCCACCTCCATACACCTGCCTGTTCTCTCCTCTCCTCCACCTCCATACACCTGCCTGTTCTCTCCTCTCCTCCACCTCCATACACCTGCCTGTTCACTCCTCTCCTCCACCTCCATACACCTGCCTGTTCTCTCCTCTCCTCCACCTCCATACACCTGCCTGTTCTCTCCTCTCCTCCACCTCCATACACCTGCCTGTCCTCTCCTCCACCTCCACCTCCACACACCTGCCTGTTCTCTCCTCTCCTCCACCTCCATACACCTGCCTGTTCTCTCCTCTCCTCCACCTCCATACACCTGCCTGTTCTCTCCTCTCCTCCACCTCCATACACCTGCCTGTTCACTCCTCTCCTCCACCTCCATACACCTGCCTGTTCTCTCCTCCACCTCCATACACCTGCCTGTTCTCTCCTCTCCTTCACCTCCATACACCTGCCTGTTCTCTCCTCTCCTCCACCTCCATACACCTGCCTGTCCTCTCCTCCACCTCCATACACCTGCCTGTCCTCTCCTCCACCTCCACCTCCATACACCTGCCTGTTCCCTCCTCTCCTCCACCTCCATACACCTGCCTGTTCTCTCCTCTCCTCCATACACCTGCCTGTTCTCTCCTCCACCTCCATACACCTGCCCCTCCTCTCCTCCACCTCCATACACCTGCCTGTTCTCTCCTCTCCTCCACCTCCATACACCTGCCTGTCCTCTCCTCCACCTCCATACACCTGCCTGTCCTCTCCTCCACCTCCACCTCCATACACCTGCCTGTTCCCTCCTCTCCTCCACCTCCATACACCTGCCTGTTCTCTCCTCCACCTCCATACACCTGCCTGTTCTCTCCTCCACCTCCATACACCTGCCCCTCCTCTCCTCCACCTCCATACACCTGCCTGTTCTCTCCTCTCCTCCACCTCCATACACCTGCCTGTTCTCTCCTCTCCTCCACCTCCATACACCTGCCTGTTCTCTCCTCTCCTCCAACTCCATACACCTGCCTGTTCTCTCCTCTCCTCCACCTCCATACACCTGCCTGTTCACTCCTCTCCTCCACCTCCATACACCTGCCTGTTCTCTCCTCTCCTCCACCTCCACACACCTGCCTGTTCTCTCCTCTCCTCCACCTCCATACACCTGCCCCTCCTCTCCTCCACCTCCATACACCTGCCTGTTCTCTCCTCTCCTCCACCTCCATACACCTGCCTGTTCTCTTCTCTCCTCCACCTCCATACACCTGCCTGTTCTCTCCTCTCCTCCACCTCCATACACCTGCCCCTCCTCTCCTCCACCTCCATACACCTGCCTGTTCTCTCCTCTCCTCCACCTCCATACACCTGCCTGTTCACTCCTCTCCTCCACCTCCATACACCTGCCTGTTCTCTCCTCTCCTCCACCTCCATACACCTGCCTGTTCTCTCCTCCACCTCCATACACCTGCCTGTTCACTCCTCTCCTCCACCTCCATACACCTGCCTGTTCTCTCCTCTCCTCCACCTCCATACACCTGCCTGTTCTCTCCTCTCCTCCACCTCCATACACCTGCCTGTTCTCTCCTCTCCTCCACCTCCATACACCTGCCTGTTCTCTCCTCTCCTCCACCTCCATACACCTGCCTGTTCACTCCTCTCCTCCACCTCCATACACCTGCCTGTTCCCTCCTCTCCTCCACCTCCATACACCTGCCTGTTCTCTCCTCTCCTCCAACTCCATACACCTGCCTGTTCTCTCCTCTCCTCCACCTCCATACACCTGCCTGTTCTCTCCTCTCCTCCACCTCCATACACCTGCCTGTTCTCTCCTCTCCTCCACCTCCATACACCTGCCTGTTCTCTCCTCTCCTCTCCTCCACCTCCACACACCTGCCTGTTCTCTCCTCTCCTCCACCTCCATACACCTGCCTGTTCTCTCCTCTCCTCCACCTCCATACACCTGCCTGTTCTCTCCTCTCCTCCACCTCCATACACCTGCCTGTTCTCTCCTCTCCTCCACCTTCATACACCTGCCTGTCCTCTCATCTCCTCCACCTCCATACACCTGCCTGTTCTCTCCTCCACCTCCATACACCTGCCTGTTCTCTCCTCTCCTCCACCTCCACACACCTGCCTGTTCTCGCCTCTCCTCCACCTCCATACACCTGCCTGTTCTCTCCTCTCCTCCACCTCCATACACCTGCCTGTCCTCTCCTCTCCTCCACCTCCATACACCTGCCTGTTCACTCCTCTCCTCCACCTCCATACACCTGCCCCTCCTCTCCTCCACCTCCATACACCTGCCTGTTCTCTCCTCCACCTCCATACACCTGCCTGTTCACTCCTCTCCTCCACCTCCATACACCTGCCTGTTCTCTCCTCTCCTCCACCTCCATACACCTGCCTGTTCTCTCCTCTCCTCCACCTCCATACACCTGCCTGTTCTCTCCTCTCCTCCACCTCCATACACCTGCCTGTTCTCTCCTCTCCTCCACCTCCATACACCTGCCTGTTCTCTCCTCTCCTCCACCTCCATACACCTGCCTGTTCTCTCCTCCACCTCCATACACCTGCCTGTTCTCTCCTCTCCTCCACCTCCATACACCTGCCTGTTCTCTCCTCTCCTCCACCTCCATACACCTGCCTGTCCTCTCCTCTCCTCCACCTCCATACACCTGCCCCTCCTCTCCTCCACCTCCATACACCTGCCTGTCCTCTCCTCTCCTCCACCTCCATACACCTGCCTGTTCTCTCCTCTCCTCCACTTCCATACACCTGCCTGTTCTCTCCTCTCCTCCACCTCCATACACCTGCCTGTTCTCTCCTCCACCTCCATACACCTGCCTCTCCTCTCCTCCACCTCCACCTCCATACACCTGCCTGTTCACTCCTCTCCTCCACCTCCATACACCTGCCTGTTCTCTCCTCTCCTCCACCTCCATACACCTGCCTGTTCTCTCCTCTCCTCCACCTCCATACACCTGCCTGTCCTCTCCTCTCCTCCACCTCCACACACCTGCCTGTTCTCTCCTCTCCTCCACCTCCATACACCTGCCTGTTCTCTCCTCTCCTCCACCTCCATACACCTGCCTGTTCTCTCCTCTCCTCCACCTCCATACACCTGCCCCTCCTCTCCTCCACCTCCATACACCTGCCTGTTCTCTCCTCTCCTCCACCTCCATACACCTGCCTGTTCTCTCCTCTCCTCCACCTCCATACACCTGCCTGTTCTCTCCTCTCCTCCACCTCCATACACCTGCCTGTTCTCTCTCCTCCACCTCCATACACCTGCCTGTTCTCTCCTCTCCTCCACCTCCATACACCTGCCTGTTCTCTCCTCTCCTCCACCTCCACACACCTGCCTGTTCTCTCCTCTCCTCCACCTCCATACACCTGCCTGTTCTCTCCTCTCCTCCACCTCCATACACCTGCCCCTCCTCTCCTCCACCTCCATACACCTGCCTGTTCTCTCCTCTCCTCCACCTCCATACACCTGCCTGTCCTCTCCTCTCCTCCACCTCCATACACCTGCCTGTTCTCTCCTCTCCTCCACCTCCATACACCTGCCCCTCCTCTCCTCCACCTCCATACACCTGCCTGTTCTCTCCTCTCCTCCACCTCCATACACCTGCCTGTTCTCTCCTCTCCTCCACCTCCATACACCTGCCTGTTCTCTCCTCTCCTCCACCTCCATACACCTGCCTGTTCTCTCCTCTCCTCCACCTCCATACACCTGCCTGTTCTCTCCTCTCCTCCACCTCCATACACCTGCCCCTCCTCTCCTCCACCTCCATACACCTGCCTGTTCTCTCCTCTCCTCCACCTCCATACACCTGCCTGTTCACTCCTCTCCTCCACCTCCATACACCTGCCTGTTCACTCCTCTCCTCCACCTCCATACACCTGCCTGTTCTCTCCTCTCCTCCACCTCCATACACCTGCCTGTTCTCTCCTCTCCTCCACCTCCACACACCTGCCTGTTCTCTCCTCTACTCCACCTCCATACACCTGCCTGTTCTCTCCTCTCCTCCACCTCCATACACCTGCCTGTTCTCTCCTCCACCTCCATACACCTGCCTGTTCTCTCCTCTCCTCCACCTCCATACACCTGCCTGTTCACTCCTCTCCTCCACCTCCATACACCTGCCTGTTCTCTCCTCTCCTCCACCTCCATACACCTGCCTGTTCACTCCTCTCCTCCACCTCCATACACCTGCCTGTCCTCTCCTCTCCTCCATCTCCATACACCTGCCCCTCCTCTCCTCCACCTCCATACACCTGCCTGTTCTCTCCTCCACCTCCATACACCTGCCTGTTCTCTCCTCCACCTCCATACACCTGCCTGTTCTCTCCTCTCCTCCACCTCCACACACCTGCCTGTTCTCTCCTCTCCTCCACCTCCATACACCTGCCTGTTCACTCCTCTCCTCCACCTCCATACACCTGCCTGTTCTCTCCTCTCCTCCACCTCCATACACCTGCCCCTCCTCTCCTCCACCTCCATACACCTGCCTGTTCTCTCCTCCACCTCCATACACCTGCCTGTTCTCTCCTCTCCTCCACCTCCATAGGGTTAGGGTGGGAGATGGGAGCTGCCGCCACTGTTTGTGCGTCCATCGTCACGGCAGCAGCCCTGAACCTCCCTATCAACGTCAGCGGTGAGCTTGTGGACTCCAGTTGGACAGAGTATTCGATTTTGTAGTGTGTGAGTGTGTGTATGTATGCAAGTGGAGGAGGTGTCTGTATGACTGTATGTCTGTCTGTATGTCTGTGTGCATGTCTGCATGTCTGCGGAGGAGGTGTATGTATGCAAGTGTTACAGACTTGTATGTATTGTATTATGTCCTGTGTCTGTTTTTGTTTTAATTCTGTCTGTCTCCCCCTAGGTGAAGTGGTGTGCATGTGGTTCCTCCCCTGTTGGTTATTGGGTCCTGTCCATCATCGTTATCTCGTCAGCCCTCACCTGTGTTCAATCAGCTGTCATCCAAACCCAGAAGATCATCTCCTACTTAGGCCCTGTCCACACCTATACGTTTTTTGATAAACGTTTTTCGTATATAAAAATATTACCGTCCACACCAGCATGTTTATAAACAATGTCTGTGTCCACATGCATACGCATGAACGCAATATAAACGCTGTCATTGAGCATTCCACACCAGTAGTCGGCGATATAATATTATCCCCATAGCCCCGCTGACCAATCAGACGCCTCTGTCTCTCAATGTTCTCGATCATTAACTGTGCATTTATCTGTAAACAGGTTAAAAGTCCAGTTAACAGTGAAAGAACTAGAAGCACTTTGTTCACATCCATTTTCCTCGCTTGTGTAGCCTCGACCACCGTTGCCTGTTGTAAACATAGTAGTTACTGGTGCCAGGATATGACGTTAGAGGGAACAGCAAACAGCTGCAGTGCGCATGATCATAGAAATCTAGGCGCATGATGACGTGACGAATACAAAAAGCTCCGTCTATCTCGTCCACACGTCAAAAATATACGGCGAATATACAGCGTTTTTAAACATCTTCACTCTGGCAGGCGTTTTTAAACATCTTCGTTTTCAGAGGGCAAAAACTCGTTTGCGTCTGGACGAACCCCCCAAAACGAATATAAAAATCCACGTTTATCAAAAAAACGTATAGGTGTGGACAGGGCCTGAATGTGTGTTTTGTCATGTGTAGCAAGAGAGGGAACGGGTGGTGTTTTGTTTGACTAGTTTGTTTATAATCTGTTACCAGAAATAGTTTATTTTGTTCATAGCTGTGGGTTTAGTGTAGGGTGGAGGTTGGTGGTGTCGTGGCTGGGTGGAGGGTGGTGGTGTCGTGGCTGGGTGGAGGGTGGTGGTGTCGTGGCTGGGTGGAGGGTGGTGGTGTCGTGGCTGAGTGGAGGTTGGTTGGTTGGATGGGTGGAGGGTGGTGGTGTCGTGGCTGGGTGGAGGGTGGTGGTGTCGTGGCTGGGTGGAGGGTGGTGGTGTCGTGGCTGGGTGGAGGGTGGTGGTGTCATGGCTGAGTGGAGGTTGGTTGGTTGGATGGGTGGAGGGTGGTGGTGTCATGGCTGGGTTAAGGGTGGTGGTGGTGTGGTGGCTGGGTGGAGGGTGGTGGTGTCGTGGCTGGGTGGAGGGTGGTGGTGTCGTGGCTGGGTGGAGGGTGGTGGTGTCGTGGCTGGGTGGAGGGTGGTGGTGTTGTGGCTGGGTGGAGGGTGGTGGTGTCATGGCTGAGTGGAGGTTGGTTGGTTGGATGGGTGGAGGGTGGTGGTGTCATGGCTGAGTGGAGGTTGGTTGGTTGGATGGGTGGAGGGTGGTGGTGTCATGGCTGAGTGGAGGTTGGTTGGGTGGAGGGTGGTGGTGTCATAGCTGAGTGGAGGTTGGTTGGATGGGTGGAGGTTGGTGGTGTCATGGCTGAGTGGAGGTTGGTTGGATGGGTGAAGGGTGGTGGTGTCATGGCTGAGTGGAGGTTGGTTGGATGGGTGGAGGGTGGTGGTGTCATGGCTGAGTGGAGGTTGGTTGGATGGGTGAAGGGTGGTGGTGTCATGGCTGAGTGGAGGTTGGTTGGTTGGATGGGTGGAGGGTGGTGGTGTCATGGCTGAGTGGAGGTTGGTTGGTTGGATGGGTGGAGGTTGGTAGGTTGGATGGGTGGAGGGTGGTGGTGTCATGGCTGAGTGGACGTTGGTTGGTTGGATGGGTGGAGGGTGGTGGTGTCATGGATGAGTGGAGGTTGGTTGGATGGGTGGAGGGTGGTGGTGTCATGGCTGAGTGGAGGTTTGGTTGGTTGGTTGGATGGGTGGAGGGTGGTGGTGTCATGGCTGAGTGGAGGTTGGTTGGTTGGATGGGTGGAGGGTGGTGGTGTCATGGCTGAGTGGAGGTTGTTTGGATGGGTGGAGGGTGGTGGTGTCATGGCTGAGTGGAGGTTGGTTGGTTGGATGGGTGGAGGGTGGTGGTGTCATGGCTGAGTGGAGGTTGGTTGGATGGGTGGAGGGTGGTGGTGTCATGGCTGAGTGGAGGTGAATTGGATGGGTGGAGGGTGGTGGTGTCATGGCTGAGTTGAGGTTGGTTGGATGGGTGGAGGGTGGTGGTGTCATGGCTGAGTGGAGGTTGGTTGGTTGGATGGGTGGAGGGTGGTGGTGTCATGGCTGGGTGGAGGTTGGTTGGATGGGTGGAGGGTGGTGGTGGCATGGCTGAGTGGAGGTTGGTTGGGTGGAGGGTGGTGGTGTCATGGCTGAGTGGAGGTTGGTTGGTTGGATGGATGGGTGGAGGGTGGTGGTGTCATGGCTGAGTGGAGGTTGGTTGGATGGGTGGAGGGTGGTGGTGTCATGGCTGGGTGGAGGGTGGTTGGATGGGTGGAGGGTGGTGGTGTCATGGCTGAGTGGAGGTTGGTTGGTTGGATGGGTGGAGGGTGGTGGTGTCATGGCTGAGTGGAGGTTGGTTGGTTGGATGGGTGGAGGGTGGTGGTGTCATGGCTGAGTGGACGTTGGTTGGTTGGATGGGTGGAGGGTGGTGGTGTCATGACTCATGGCTGAGTGGAGGTTGGTTGGGTGGAGGGTGGTGGTGTTATGGCTGAGTGGAGGTTGGTTGGTTCGAGGGTGGTGGTGTCTTTGCTGAGTGGAGGTTGGTTGGGTGGACGGTGGTGGTGTCATGGCTGAGTGGAGGTTGGTTGGTTGGATGGGTGTAGGGTGGTGGTGTCATGGCTGAGTGGAGGTTGGTTGGTTGGGTGGAGGGTGGTGGTGTCATGGCTGAGTGGAAGTTGGTTGGTTGGGTGTAGGGTGGTGGTGTCATGGCTGAGTGGAGGTTGGTTGGTTGGATGGGTGGAGGGTGGTGGTGTCATGCTGAGTGGAGGTTGGTTGGTTGGGTGGAGGGTGGTGGTGTCATGGCTGAGTGGAGGTTGGTTGGTTGGTTGGGTGGAGGGTGGTGGTGTCATGGCTGAGTGGAGGTTGGTTGGTTGGGTGGAGGGTGGTGGTGTCATGGCTGAGTGGAGGTTGGTTGGTTGGTTGGGTGGAGGGTGGTGGTGTCATGGCTGAGTGGAGGTTGGTTGGTTGGGTGGAGGGTGGTGGTGTCATGGCTGAGTGGAGGTTGGTTGGTTGGGTGGAGGGTGGTGGTGTCATGGCTGAGTGGAGGTTGGTTGGTTGGGTGGAGGGTGGTGGTGTCATGGCTGAGTGGAGGTTGGTTGGTTGGGTGGAGGGTGGTGGTGTCATGGCTGAGTGGAGGTTGGTTGGTTGGGTGGAGGGTGGTGGTGTCATGGCTGAGTGGAGGTTGGTTGGGTGGAGGGTGGTGGTGTCATGGCTGAGTGGAGGTTGGTTGGTTGGGTGGAGGGTGGTGGTGTCATGGCTGAGTGGAGGTTGGTTGGGTGGAGGGTCGTGGTGTCATGGCTGAGTGGAGGTTGGTTGGTTGGGTGGAGGGTGGTGGTGTCATGGCTGAGTGGAGGTTGGTTGGGTGGAGGGTGGTGGTGTCATGGCTGAGTGGAGGTTGGTTGGTTGGGTGGAGGGTGGTGGTGTCATGGCTGGGTGGAGGTTGGTTGGGTGGAGGGTGGTGGTGTCATGGCTGAGTGGAGGTTGGTTGGTTGGGTGGAGGGTGGTGGTGTCATGGCTGAGTGGAGGTTGGTTGGGTGGAGGGTGGTGGTGTCATGGCTGAGTGGAGGTTGGTTGGGTGGAGGGTGGTGGTGTCATGGCTGAGTGGAGGTTGGTTGGGTGGAGGGTGGTGGTGTCATGGCTGAGTGGAGGTTGGTTGGTTGGGTGGAGGGTGGTGGTGTCATGGCTGAGTGGAGGTTGGTTGGGTGGAGGGTGGTGGTGTCATGTGTAACTCTGGTGAGATGAGGGGTTGACTTAATTGATGTCTGTGGGGACGCCCACTGACTCATTCCATGTCTCAATCCCTGAACCAATGGAAGCAGGCTCCTCCCTGCACCCGCCCCTTTTTTCCCTTTGAAAAGGAGCCCAAACTCCACTCAATTAGCAGCACCTGTGCTCATCTCAGAGACGCTGCGTGAGTTTTCACCACTGACACGGAACATTTCATCCTGGATCTTGACTCCCGAAAACCAACTGGAAACTGAACTTGGACCCAAGGAATTCATGTTCTTCACATTCAGATACGAGGTGAGCAAACATCAATCTCAGCAGTTGGATTCATTTGGAGGAAATGTTTGGCTCAATGCTAACTCAGCCATGCTAACTGAAGCCATGCTGTCCCCACCAGTTTCCCCCAGCTGCTATGCTGCTCAGTGGATGACCTGTTTGTTGCTGTTGTGTGTGTGAGGAAACCTGCTGCTTTCTGCATTGGTGAGCTTTGACCATTATCTAAATGGAGAAATATTGGAACCTTGTCATATGATCATTTGCGTATTTGTCTTAAATAGGATCTGCCGTATCCTCTGTTTCTGAGAGAATGAAAGAGTGTTTTTGTTGCTGTCTCAAATTTATCTTTTTGTGTGCATATTCTGTGGAACCTTAGTAATTGAGATTTAACTATTCCCTTGAATTTTTTGGGGGGTGAAAACTCTGCTTATGTAACAGTGCGTGTGTGTCTGTATCTTTAAAGAATACTTTAATGTCTAGTGTCTTCTGTGTTTTAAAGTCTGTGCCTTTGTAGGTTGTGGTATCCAGAAAGTCTATTGTTTCATTATGTGTCGTGTATTTTACTGTGATGGAAGTGTGGTGTGTGTTGAGAATGTTTATGAAGTCTTGGAATTGTTCTAAGCTGTGTGTCCATGTACCCCAGATATCGTCTAAATATCTTACATAATGTAGAGGTTTAAGCTGGCACTTTGCCAGTACTGTTTCCTCCCATTCTGCCATGTAGATGTTGGCATAGGCCGGTGCAAACTTTTTCCCCATGGCTGTTCCTTTTGTCTGTAGGTAATACCTGTTGTTGAATTCAAAGTCATTTTTGGTCAGGTTAATGTGTAGTAATTCCAATATTTCTCTCTCCGGTCTATCTGCGTCTGGGTATTTGTTAAAACATTTTCTAACTGCTCTAAGTCCTGCCCCTGTTTCTATGTTAGTGTACAGACTGTCTACGTCAATAGTAAATAATATTGTGTTCTCAGGGATTATCATGGCTTTGATTTTCTCCACGTGAAAAAATTGAGTGTCCTTAATGTAGCTATTGTGTTTTACTGAGAGCGGATTCAGAAAGTGGTCTATGTATTCCGCTGACCTCTGTGATTCGCTGTTGACGTCCGACACTATTGGGCGTCCTGCTGGTATTTCGTAGGGGACTGTCCAAGTATCGGGTGGTTTGTGTATTTTTGGTAATAGGTAAAATATTCTAGCCCTGGGCGTGTCCTCTCCAATAAGGTATCTGCTCTGTTTGGCGTTAATGTACCGCCTTTCTTCCAGTCTGTTTACTATTTCCTTGATTTCCACTGCTGTTTGTTGGAAAATAGGGTGGGTTAGTACCTGATAGTGTTCTTGATTACTAAGTTGTCTTTCTGCCTCAATTAAGTATTGATGTCTGTCCATCAATACTATTGAGCTTCCTTTATCTGCCGGTTTTATCGCCAAGTCGTTGTTTTTGGTTAGTTGCCTGAGTGCCAACACCTGTTCTCCTGTCAAGTTGTTTTTTTCCTTGCTGTGTCTGGGGAGATTCCTCAGGATGGTCTGATCTTCCCCAATAATTCTTTTTATTTCTGGTGCGACCTTTGCAATCGGTGGTTCCCAGTGAGATTTTGGTGTGAATCTGGGCCTTGGTTCATCCCTGTCCTCCCCGAAGTGGGCTGCCAGTTTCAATCTCCTATGGTAGCTTTGCATGTCCACATTAATCTTGTTGTTCTGTTGTCTATAGATGTCCAGGGTTGGAATAAAGGATAGACCTTTTTCCAAGAGGCTTAGTTGGGCTTCCGTTGGTTGGAATGTGTTTGATAGATTAATAGTGTTCGTATACCCTATCCCGTTTGGTCTTGTGGGGTCATCTAGTTTAAACATGTCAGCCAGTGTTTTAGGATGTTACCTGCTGTCAGCGGCGTCCAATGGATGTTTGGGTTGTGTTCGTTGTTAGTTTTCCCGGTCTCGAAGTCCTCGTCCGGTATTTTCGGGATGTGGTTGCCTCGTGACACGATGTGGTTGCCTCGTGACACGATGTGGTTATTCAGCGCTTCCAACAGTATCTTTTCTTTCCTGCTCAGGTTTTGGGGAAAGTTGATTTCTGCCACGTAGATTTTTGCTTTTCTGAATTTCTCCTCTGCTTTTTTCCGTGCTGCTGTCAAGGCCTTGACTGCTGTTTTATCCGTTTGGTTTCTGTTGTTGATCCCAAAGGACAGGATGACTGTCTCCACCTCTGTGTTGACTGTTGCCTCTTCTATTAGGAATTCTGCGTGTTGGAGTGTTGCCCCTGGGAAGCTGTCAATCTGTATGTGGCTCTGGGTGAAAGATCCTATTCCTCTGAGGTTGGAGTCTCCCATGATGACCACTTTCTTCTTGATGTTTAGGTTCCAAAAGTCTTTCTTGCGCTGTGTCCCTCTATGCGTTGTCACGCTGTATTCTGGCTGGGGTGGTGATTGATTGAAAAACTTTATTAGAATATTTGCAGAAGTAGGTACATGAAGTACATATTACATACAAGGTCAACTAACAGGATAAAAACCCAAGAAAGCCACTGGCTTATTTCAATTGGGGTCCTTGATTCTCAATTCATCGTTACATGTAAGACAGACAAAAAAACTAGTACTATCTACAAGATAATACAGACAAATAACTATTACTATCTACAAGATAAACATACATCCATCATGGGAAGAACAATACAACAAAACATAAGGTATGTACAGCGGGTAGGACAGGTGGGGACATACACCACAGGTGGGGGCGGGGGACAAAACACAAAGTATGTACAGTGGGTAGTTCGGGTCTTTTAATCTGATTTTTGATTTAGAGGGTCCAGTTACGGATTGCAGCCTCCTGTAAATGTTTTTTGAGAGTGGTTTTGAAGGTGGGCAGTGTTTTGCACTCCTTTAAGATTATAGGAAGGGCGTTCCACATTTTTAGGGTGGGGTGCAAAGGTCTGGTCGGTCGTTCGTACTGTCCTGGTGTACCATTGCCGTGACCCTGGTTCTGCGCCCGATTTCCCCTGTGGAGGCCTGAGGCAGGGGGAGTTGTGGTGTCCCCCCCACTCTGTGGTGTTACCGTTGGGTTCTCTCCCCCGGGTGGTGTCCTGCCGCTCTGTTTGGATGCTGGCTGCATGTTGCTTGGTATGGGTTGCGCTGTCTGGCTTCCCCCTCCGGTCGGTGTCCGTCCGGTTCCTTGGGTGGGGTGCATGGGTTGCGCTGTCTGGCTTCCTCCTCCGGTCGGTGTCCGTCCGGTTCCTTGGGTAGGGTGCATGGGTTGCGCTGTCTGGCTTCCCCCTCCGGTCGGTGTCCGTCCGGTTCCTTGGGTGGGTGCTTTGGTGCCGGGAGCGGTGGGAAGTCCTCTGTGGACTCCTCTATGTTGTCCTCATGCTCTGTTCCCAGTGGGCCGAACCTGTTGCTGCATGTGAATCTCCCTGCAGTGGCCTGTGGAGGGGGACGGCGGGAGGAGGAACGAAAGGGGGTGGGAGAGGAGGTGGGAGAGGAGGGAAGGGGCAGAGAGGGAGAGGGGGCCGGAGAGGAGGTGGGAGAGGAGGGAAGGGGCAGAGAGGGAGAGAAGGTGGGAGAGGAGGGAAGGGGCAGAGAGGGAGAGGGGGCCCCAGGGGTGGGGGGGGAAGAAGAGGGGTTCGGGCAGTGAACGGGGGTGGGAGAGGAGGTGGGGGAGGAGGAGGGAAGGGGCAGAGAGGGAGAGGGGGCCCCAGGGGTGGGAGGGGAGGGGTTGGGGCGGTGAACGAGGGTGGGAGAGGAGGTGGGGGAGGAGGAGGGAAGGGGCAGAGAGGGAGAGGGGGCCCCAGGGGTGGGAGGGGAGGGGTTGGGGGGGAGGTCGAGTGTGGTGGGGTGGAGGGTGGCGATGATCTGTGATCTGGTCCGGTCTATCACTGCCTGTGTCAGTTTATTCCCGAGGTTTCTGCGGGCCCATCTCTCTGCGACCTTAAACTGTTCAGGCCAGTCTTGTGTGTTGTTTGTGTTAAATTCTTTGATCAATTTGTCTATGTGTGTTGTGTAGTGGTTTTCCAAAACCAGTAAAGTTGTGTATTCCCAGTTTCTGGCGTTTCCCTCTAACAATAGCATTGTTTTATTTGTAGGTTGGGCTGGTCTGATGAGTGAGGCTAGTTCCTTTGTTTTTCTGCCTATGCTAGCAGGCACTGTGCCTTTAACGGCAACATTTTGTAGGTGATGTCTCATTCTGATGAGGTTATGAATGGTTCTAACCCCTTTTTGGAAATTATTCCTCTCTATCTGTGTGTTGTTCTGTCCCCAGTGTGTGTGTGTGTCTGTGTGTGTGGTGTTACTTACCTGTCGGCCCATTCCTGTTACCGTCCTGGTAAGGTTGTTGTCTCCCCCGGTTTCCAGTAGGAATGGACCAGTTCTTCCTGTTCTGAGGTCGTTTTCCTCGTCTCATCCAGTCCTGTGACTGGTCGGCTTGTCTCTCCTTGTCTCGGAATGGCGCTGGTCCTCTAGGATCTCCGTCGGAGATGTACCAGTCGTCACTCGGTCTCTGGGTCCTTCCTTTCTGCATTTTTTTCAGATTGTCTGAATTCGCTACGTACGTTTCAGCCTTTCTAGGTCTTCTTCAGGCGAAGAGTGAGGACCTGTCCTCCTGCTCTCCTTATAAAGGGATTCTTGCCCTTAGGGGTGTGCCCTTAGTTTGGCTATCAGTATTGATCGTGTGTCTCCTTGGACCTTCCCTCACTTCACACCTTGGAGTGTGATGGGAGGAGTTTTCTGGTCATTATTTTGTGTAAGTCAAAAAACATTTTTTTAAAGTTTATATGTGTATATACAAGTGCGTACACATGTGTAAACATATGTACCCATCCATATACACACATACACCCACTTAGTGGGGGGTTCAGAGTATTTATAACATGGTGGGAGGCACGAGCTGGTTAGGTTTAGTGTTTTTGAGCCTGATTCTCTGAAGTGTTTCAGACCATTTTAGTCTGACCCATCTCAGAAAAGGAGGGATTGCATTGGCCATCCCCTGTTATAACTCTGGTGTGTTTTGGGTAATCCAACGAATTATAACTAACCCTAACCTTTGGGGGTTAGGGTTAGGGTTAGGGTTAGGGTTAGGGTTAGAGGGTTAGGGTTAGGGTTAGGGTTAGGGTTAGGGTTAGAGGGTTAGGGTTAGAGGGTTAGGGTTAGGGTTAGGGTTAGGGTTAGGGTTAGGGTTAGGGTTAGGTTTTTGATTGAGAGCACCGAGTGTAAGAAACCATGTAAAACATGAAGTGAAAGACTCAGTTCTTCGAGCCTCGCACGAATGATGCACAGGGTGTATGCACGCTCACTACACACAATTAGGTCCGGTCCAAATGTCATATGTACAAGCCCCAGGGGGCTATCTGAACGTCCATTGTAATGAAAACAAGTGGGTTCGGTCAGGCCAAGAGTAAAGTTTGTATATTAATATTAATAAGGGAGGGGGTTGGGGTGTGGGGGGTAATAGGGGGGGGGGGGGGGGGGGGGGGGGGTTTTAGGTGATTTTGTTCAGTCATAAGTCCCTTACTTGGCACTTAGACAAAGACCTAAGCACCTTACTTGGCAACCGGTCACTATGTTAGGGGCCAGGATGAGGCATGGGAAATAGAGGTCCAGAATGCCTTACAGGGCACCTGGACAAAAAGACTTAGGCACCTTACTTGGCAACCGATCACTATGTTGGGGGCCAGGATGAGGCATGGGGAAATAGAGGTCCAGAATGCCTTACAGGGCACCTGGACAAAAAGACTTAGGCACCTTACTTGGCAACCGATCACTATGTTGGGGGCCAGGATGAGGCATGGGAATAGAGGTCCAGAATGCCTTACATGACACCTGGACAAAAGACCACCTTACTTGGCAGCCAGCGACTATGTTAGGGGCCAGGATGGGGCATGGGGTATTAGGCGTCAAACGTACCTTACTTGGTGCGTGGACAAAAAAGAGCGAGACCGGTTATTCACCTCCGACACTAGTTCTCAGTACCCTTGACGCTCCTTCATGTGTATCATGAGGGACCTTAATACCGTATCCCTAGAGCTGGAAGTTTTCACCGTTGGCCATGTGTCATAGGGTCCGGAGTAAGAGTGTCAGGATCTGGCTGGTTAGGTTTTTGATTGAGAGCACCGAGTGTAAGAAACCATGTAAAACATGAAGTGAAAGACTCAGTTCTTCGAGCCTCGCACGAATGATGCACAGGGTGTATGCACGCTCACTACACACAATTAGATCCGGTCCAAATGTCATATGTACAAGCCCCAGGGGGCTATCTGAACGTCCATTGTAATGAAAACAAGTGGGTTCGGTCAGGCCAAGAGTAAAGTTTGTATATTAATATTAATAAGGGAGGGGGTTGGGGTGTGGGGGGTAATAGGGGGGGGGGGGGGGGGGGGGGGGGGTTTAGGTGATTTTGTTCAGTCATAAGTCCCTTACTTGGCACTTAGACAAAGACCTAAGCACCTTACTTGGCAACCGGTCACTATGTTAGGGGCCAGGATGAGGCATGGGAAATAGAGGTCCAGAATGCCTTACAGGGCACCTGGACAAAAAGACTTAGGCACCTTACTTGGCAACCGATCACTATGTTGGGGGCCAGGATGAGGCATGGGAAATAGAGGTCCAGAATGCCTTACAGGGCACCTGGACAAAAAGACTTAGGCACCTTACTTGGCAACCGATCACTATGTTGGGGGCCAGGATGAGGCATGGGAAATAGAGGTCCAGAATGCCTTACAGGGCACCTGGACAAAAAGACTTAGGCACCTTACTTGGCAACCGATCACTATGTTGGGGGCCAGGATGAGGCATGGGAATAGAGGTCCAGAATGCCTTACAGGGCACCTGGACAAAAAGACCTAAGCACCCTACTTGGCAACCGGTCACTATGTTAGGGGCCAGGATGAGGCATGGGAATAGGGCGTCAAAAGTGCCTTACAGGGCACGTGGACAAGAGACCTAAGCACCTTACTTAACACTCGGTCACTATGTTAGGGGCCAGGATGAGGCATGGGGTATTCGTCGTGAGACATAGGGTTTAGGGTTAGGGTTAGGGTTAGGGTGGAAAAGGGGAGAGAGGAGTGGGGGAGGTCCACATGTCATATGTAGAAGCCCCAGGGGGCTATCTGAACGTCCATTGTAATGAAAACAAGTGGGTTCGGTCAGGCCAAGAGTAAAGTTTGTATGATAGTATTGGTAAGGGAGGGGGTTGGGGTGTTCAGGTAATGGTTTGAATTGCATCATTAGAGGGTTCTAGTTAAGAAGATAAATATGGGATCACATCATCAGTTGTCACCAAAGGATCACTGGGCGTTTCGGCCATGAAACAAGACACCCTCACCTAAGGTTGGCCCACTGGGGGAGATCAGAGCCCCAGTGTGTGTCCCTCGGGTCAATTGGTTTGGGGAATAGGTTTTTGTTTGGGAGAGTGAAGGGTAAGAAACTAATTTGGAATCTCACAAGGGGTCCAATAGATCCCAGGAGAGAGACTGTATTATATGCGTTCAGGGTGAGAGAACTAGTTTGGAATCTCTTCCAGGGTCCGGTAGGCCCCAGGAGAGAGTCTGTATTGTAAGAGTTAGGTTAGGGTCGTGGTAAAGTTTGTAAGAAGGAGGGGGGTCGATTACAACACAAAAAGCAGGCCGCGTGTTAGCCAAACCCATAGCTTCACCTGCAAAGGCCCAATAAAGTAGGGAGGCCGAAAACAATAAAAGACCGGACAGAGCGCTAGCCTGGCTAATAGCAACCTGTGCAAACGTAACCAGAGGAGGGACTGGGGTCGAATACAACCAGAAGCCCCGACCGCGTGTTAGCATAGCTAATAGCTACCCTGCAGACGTCTAAAAGGAGGAAGGGGCCCGAGTACAAACACAAACACAACAAAGCGCTAGCAGTGCTAGCCGCTAACCCTGCAGGCTGCTAGCAGTACAAACGAGAAGAGAGAGAGAGGGAGAGAGAATGGGGGAAGAAAAAGAGTGAACTCACCGTCAGTGACTAAGGTTTCTGCAGTTAGATGGTAGAGCGCTGTGGTAAGCACATGTACATCTCTCCGTGTGTTTGTTGGGAAAGAACGTTCCTAGTGAGGGGAGTGGCGTTTTAAACAGGTGAGAAGCCTGCTGGGTAATTAGAAAAGTGATTTCAGCTGTGCCAGTCAAGGCTGTCACCAGTGATTTTCCACTGGAGGCGGGCCCTGGCTGAAGTCAGTGTTTTAACACTGGGGGTGATGTCGCACTCTAGTGGGTAAAATTGGTAGTGACAGTCCAGTACATTAAATCCTGGAAACGGCCCAGCCTGGACCCAAGTCAGAGGTGTAACTAAATGGGGAAGAGGGGTAAAAAATTATGTGTGGGTAGAAATACAACCGGTGTCCTGCTAGAAGGGAGAGGTGTTTTTGCAAGGAATTTAGAGGGATAATTTAAGGGTTAGGGTTAGGTTAAGGGTTGGGGTTAGGGCCAGGGTTGGGGTTAAGGTTAGGGTTAGGGATAGGGTTAAGGTTAGGGTTAGGGTTAGGGTTAGGGTTAGGGCTAGGGTTAGGGTTAGGGTTAGGGTCAGGGCTAGGGTTAGGGTTAGGGTTAGGGTTAGGGCTAGGGTTAGGGTTAGGGTTAGGGTTAGGGTTAGGGCTAGGGTTAAGGTTACGGTTAAGGTTAGGGTTGGGGTTAGGGTTAGGGGTCGGGTTATGGTAGGGGGGTGGGTGGAAGA
The DNA here is from genome assembly GCF_963989245.1 of Nansenia antarctica. NCBI lineage: Eukaryota > Metazoa > Chordata > Actinopteri > Argentiniformes > Microstomatidae > Nansenia > Nansenia antarctica. Next base: position 24,972,776 of record NC_137691.1, read on the forward strand.
GGGGAAAGAAAGGTAGGGGGGTGGGAGGGTGGGGGTGGGGGGGTTTTGGTGGTTTTGTTCAGTCATAAGTCCCTTACTTGGCACTTAGACAAAGACCTAAGCACCTTACTTGGCAACCGGTCACTATGTTAGGGGCCAGGATGAGGCATGGGAAATAGAGGTCCAGAATGCCTTACAGGGCACCTGGACAAAAAGACTTAGGCACCTTACTTGGCAACCGATCACTATGTTGGGGGCCAGGATGAGGCATGGGGAAATAGAGGTCCAGAATGCCTTACAGGGCACCTGGACAAAAAGACTTAGGCACCTTACTTGGCAACCGATCACTATGTTGGGGGCCAGGATGAGGCATGGGAATAGAGGTCCAGAATGCCTTACATGACACCTGGACAAAAGACCACCTTACTTGGCAGCCAGCGACTATGTTAGGGGCCAGGATGGGGCATGGGGTATTAGGCGTCAAACGTACCTTACTTGGTGCGTGGACAAAAAAGAGCGAGACCGGTTATTCACCTCCGACACTAGTTCTCAGTACCCTTGACGCTCCTTCATGTGTATCATGAGGGACCTTAATACCGTATCCCTAGAGCTGGAAGTTTTCACCGTTGGCCATGTGTCATAGGGTCCGGAGTAAGAGTGTCAGGATCTGGCTGGTTAGGTTTTTGATTGAGAGCACCGAGTGTAAGAAACCATGTAAAACATGAAGTGAAAGACTCAGTTCTTCGAGCCTCGCACGAATGATGCACAGGGTGTATGCACGCTCACTACACACAATTAGATCCGGTCCAAATGTCATATGTACAAGCCCCAGGGGGCTATCTGAACGTCCATTGTAATGAAAACAAGTGGGTTCGGTCAGGCCAAGAGTAAAGTTTGTATATTAATATTAATAAGGGAGGGGGTTGGGGTGTGGGGGGTAATAGGGGGGGGGGGGGGGGTTTTAGGTGATTTTGTTCAGTCATAAGTCCCTTACTTGGCACTTAGACAAAGACCTAAGCACCTTACTTGGCAACCGGTCACTATGTTAGGGGCCAGGATGAGGCATGGGAAATAGAGGTCCAGAATGCCTTACAGGGCACCTGGACAAAAAGACTTAGGCACCTTACTTGGCAACCGATCACTATGTTGGGGGCCAGGATGAGGCATGGGGAAATAGAGGTCCAGAATGCCTTACAGGGCACCTGGACAAAAAGACTTAGGCACCTTACTTGGCAACCGATCACTATGTTGGGGGCCAGGATGAGGCATGGGAATAGAGGTCCAGAATGCCTTACATGACACCTGGACAAAAGACCACCTTACTTGGCAGCCAGCGACTATGTTAGGGGCCAGGATGGGGCATGGGGTATTAGGCGTCAAACGTACCTTACTTGGTGCGTGGACAAAAAAGAGCGAGACCGGTTATTCACCTCCGACACTAGTTCTCAGTACCCTTGACGCTCCTTCATGTGTATCATGAGGGACCTTAATACCGTATCCCTAGAGCTGGAAGTTTTCACCGTTGGCCATGTGTCATAGGGTCCGGAGTAAGAGTGTCAGGATCTGGCTGGTTAGGTTTTTGATTGAGAGCACCGAGTGTAAGAAACCATGTAAAACATGAAGTGAAAGACTCAGTTCTTCGAGCCTCGCACGAATGATGCACAGGGTGTATGCACGCTCACTACACACAATTAGATCCGGTCCAAATGTCATATGTACAAGCCCCAGGGGGCTATCTGAACGTCCATTGTAATGAAAACAAGTGGGTTCGGTCAGGCCAAGAGTAAAGTTTGTATATTAATATTAATAAGGGAGGGGGTTGGGGTGTGGGGGGTAATAGGGGGGGGGGGGGGGGGGGGGGGGGGGGTTTTAGGTGATTTTGTTCAGTCATAAGTCCCTTACTTGGCACTTAGACAAAGACCTAAGCACCTTACTTGGCAACCGGTCACTATGTTAGGGGCCAGGATGAGGCATGGGAAATAGAGGTCCAGAATGCCTTACAGGGCACCTGGACAAAAAGACTTAGGCACCTTACTTGGCAACCGATCACTATGTTGGGGGCCAGGATGAGGCATGGGAAATAGAGGTCCAGAATGCCTTACAGGGCACCTGGACAAAAAGACTTAGGCACCTTACTTGGCAACCGATCACTATGTTGGGGGCCAGGATGAGGCATGGGAAATAGAGGTCCAGAATGCCTTACAGGGCACCTGGACAAAAAGACTTAGGCACCTTACTTGGCAACCGATCACTATGTTGGGGGCCAGGATGAGGCATGGGAATAGAGGTCCAGAATGCCTTACAGGGCACCTGGACAAAAAGACCTAAGCACCCTACTTGGCAACCGGTCACTATGTTAGGGGCCAGGATGAGGCATGGGAATAGGGCGTCAAAAGTGCCTTACAGGGCACGTGGACAAGAGACCTAAGCACCTTACTTAACACTCGGTCACTATGTTAGGGGCCAGGATGAGGCATGGGGTATTCGTCGTGAGACATAGGGTTTAGGGTTAGGGTTAGGGTGGAAAAGGGGAGAGAGGAGTGGGGGAGGTCCACATGTCATATGTAGAAGCCCCAGGGGGCTATCTGAACGTCCATTGTAATGAAAACAAGTGGGTTCGGTCAGGCCAAGAGTAAAGTTTGTATGATAGTATTGGTAAGGGAGGGGGTTGGGGTGTTCAGGTAATGGTTTGAATTGCATCATTAGAGGGTTCTAGTTAAGAAGATAAATATGGGATCACATCATCAGTTGTCACCAAAGGATCACTGGGCGTTTCGGCCATGAAACAAGACACCCTCACCTAAGGTTGGCCCACTGGGGGAGATCAGAGCCCCAGTGTGTGTCCCTCGGGTCAATTGGTTTGGGGAATAGGTTTTTGTTTGGGAGAGTGAAGGGTAAGAAACTAATTTGGAATCTCACAAGGGGTCCAATAGATCCCAGGAGAGAGACTGTATTATATGCGTTCAGGGTGAGAGAACTAGTTTGGAATCTCTTCCAGGGTCCGGTAGGCCCCAGGAGAGAGTCTGTATTGTAAGAGTTAGGTTAGGGTCGTGGTAAAGTTTGTAAGAAGGAGGGGGGTCGATTACAACACAAAAAGCAGGCCGCGTGTTAGCCAAACCCATAGCTTCACCTGCAAAGGCCCAATAAAGTAGGGAGGCCGAAAACAATAAAAGACCGGACAGAGCGCTAGCCTGGCTAATAGCAACCTGTGCAAACGTAACCAGAGGAGGGACTGGGGTCGAATACAACCAGAAGCCCCGACCGCGTGTTAGCATAGCTAATAGCTACCCTGCAGACGTCTAAAAGGAGGAAGGGGCCCGAGTACAAACACAAACACAACAAAGCGCTAGCAGTGCTAGCCGCTAACCCTGCAGGCTGCTAGCAGTACAAACGAGAAGAGAGAGAGAGGGAGAGAGAATGGGGGAAGAAAAAGAGTGAACTCACCGTCAGTGACTAAGGTTTCTGCAGTTAGATGGTAGAGCGCTGTGGTAAGCACATGTACATCTCTCCGTGTGTTTGTTGGGAAAGAACGTTCCTAGTGAGGGGAGTGGCGTTTTAAACAGGTGAGAAGCCTGCTGGGTAATTAGAAAAGTGATTTCAGCTGTGCCAGTCAAGGCTGTCACCAGTGATTTTCCACTGGAGGCGGGCCCTGGCTGAAGTCAGTGTTTTAACACTGGGGGTGATGTCGCACTCTAGTGGGTAAAATTGGTAGTGACAGTCCAGTACATTAAATCCTGGAAACGGCCCAGCCTGGACCCAAGTCAGAGGTGTAACTAAATGGGGAAGAGGGGTAAAAAATTATGTGTGGGTAGAAATACAACCGGTGTCCTGCTAGAAGGGAGAGGTGTTTTTGCAAGGAATTTAGAGGGATAATTTAAGGGTTAGGGTTAGGTTAAGGGTTGGGGTTAGGGCCAGGGTTGGGGTTAAGGTTAGGGTTAGGGATAGGGTTAAGGTTAGGGTTAGGGTTAGGGTTAGGGTTAGGGCTAGGGTTAGGGTTAGGGTTAGGGTCAGGGCTAGGGTTAGGGTTAGGGTTAGGGTTAGGGCTAGGGTTAGGGTTAGGGTTAGGGTTAGGGCTAGGGTTAAGGTTACGGTTAAGGTTAGGGTTGGGGTTAGGGTTAGGGGTCGGGTTATGGTAGGGGGGTGGGTGGAAGAGGGGAAAGAAAGGTAGGGGGGTGGGAGGGTGGGGGTGGGGGGGTTTTGGTGGTTTTGTTCAGTCATAAGTCCCTTACTTGGCACTTAGACAAAGACCTAAGCACCTTACTTGGCAACCGGTCACTATGTTAGGGGCCAGGATGAGGCATGGGAAATAGAGGTCCAGAATGCCTTACAGGGCACCTGGACAAAAAGACTTAGGCACCTTACTTGGCAACCGATCACTATGTTGGGGGCCAGGATGAGGCATGGGGAAATAGAGGTCCAGAATGCCTTACAGGGCACCTGGACAAAAAGACTTAGGCACCTTACTTGGCAACCGATCACTATGTTGGGGGCCAGGATGAGGCATGGGAATAGAGGTCCAGAATGCCTTACATGACACCTGGACAAAAGACCACCTTACTTGGCAGCCAGCGACTATGTTAGGGGCCAGGATGGGGCATGGGGTATTAGGCGTCAAACGTACCTTACTTGGTGCGTGGACAAAAAAGAGCGAGACCGGTTATTCACCTCCGACACTAGTTCTCAGTACCCTTGACGCTCCTTCATGTGTATCATGAGGGACCTTAATACCGTATCCCTAGAGCTGGAAGTTTTCACCGTTGGCCATGTGTCATAGGGTCCGGAGTAAGAGTGTCAGGATCTGGCTGGTTAGGTTTTTGATTGAGAGCACCGAGTGTAAGAAACCATGTAAAACATGAAGTGAAAGACTCAGTTCTTCGAGCCTCGCACGAATGATGCACAGGGTGTATGCACGCTCACTACACACAATTAGATCCGGTCCAAATGTCATATGTACAAGCCCCAGGGGGCTATCTGAACGTCCATTGTAATGAAAACAAGTGGGTTCGGTCAGGCCAAGAGTAAAGTTTGTATATTAATATTAATAAGGGAGGGGGTTGGGGTGTGGGGGGTAATAGGGGGGGGGGGGGGGGGGGGGGGGGTTTTAGGTGATTTTGTTCAGTCATAAGTCCCTTACTTGGCACTTAGACAAAGACCTAAGCACCTTACTTGGCAACCGGTCACTATGTTAGGGGCCAGGATGAGGCATGGGAAATAGAGGTCCAGAATGCCTTACAGGGCACCTGGACAAAAAGACTTAGGCACCTTACTTGGCAACCGATCACTATGTTGGGGGCCAGGATGAGGCATGGGGAAATAGAGGTCCAGAATGCCTTACAGGGCACCTGGACAAAAAGACTTAGGCACCTTACTTGGCAACCGATCACTATGTTGGGGGCCAGGATGAGGCATGGGAATAGAGGTCCAGAATGCCTTACATGACACCTGGACAAAAGACCACCTTACTTGGCAGCCAGCGACTATGTTAGGGGCCAGGATGGGGCATGGGGTATTAGGCGTCAAACGTACCTTACTTGGTGCGTGGACAAAAAAGAGCGAGACCGGTTATTCACCTCCGACACTAGTTCTCAGTACCCTTGACGCTCCTTCATGTGTATCATGAGGGACCTTAATACCGTATCCCTAGAGCTGGAAGTTTTCACCGTTGGCCATGTGTCATAGGGTCCGGAGTAAGAGTGTCAGGATCTGGCTGGTTAGGTTTTTGATTGAGAGCACCGAGTGTAAGAAACCATGTAAAACATGAAGTGAAAGACTCAGTTCTTCGAGCCTCGCACGAATGATGCACAGGGTGTATGCACGCTCACTACACACAATTAGATCCGGTCCAAATGTCATATGTACAAGCCCCAGGGGGCTATCTGAACGTCCATTGTAATGAAAACAAGTGGGTTCGGTCAGGCCAAGAGTAAAGTTTGTATATTAATATTAATAAGGGAGGGGGTTGGGGTGTGGGGGGTAATAGGGGGGGGGGGGGGGGGGGGGGGGGTTTAGGTGATTTTGTTCAGTCATAAGTCCCTTACTTGGCACTTAGACAAAGACCTAAGCACCTTACTTGGCAACCGGTCACTATGTTAGGGGCCAGGATGAGGCATGGGAAATAGAGGTCCAGAATGCCTTACAGGGCACCTGGACAAAAAGACTTAGGCACCTTACTTGGCAACCGATCACTATGTTGGGGGCCAGGATGAGGCATGGGAAATAGAGGTCCAGAATGCCTTACAGGGCACCTGGACAAAAAGACTTAGGCACCTTACTTGGCAACCGATCACTATGTTGGGGGCCAGGATGAGGCATGGGAATAGAGGTCCAGAATGCCTTACAGGGCACCTGGACAAAAAGACCTAAGCACCCTACTTGGCAACCGGTCACTATGTTAGGGGCCAGGATGAGGCATGGGAATAGGGCGTCAAAAGTGCCTTACAGGGCACGTGGACAAGAGACCTAAGCACCTTACTTAACACTCGGTCACTATGTTAGGGGCCAGGATGAGGCATGGGGTATTCGTCGTGAGACATAGGGTTTAGGGTTAGGGTTAGGGTTAGGGTGGAAAAGGGGAGAGAGGAGTGGGGGAGGTCCACATGTCATATGTAGAAGCCCCAGGGGGCTATCTGAACGTCCATTGTAATGAAAACAAGTGGGTTCGGTCAGGCCAAGAGTAAAGTTTGTATGATAGTATTGGTAAGGGAGGGGGTTGGGGTGTTCAGGTAATGGTTTGAATTGCATCATTAGAGGGTTCTAGTTAAGAAGATAAATATGGGATCACATCATCAGTTGTCACCAAAGGATCACTGGGCGTTTCGGCCATGAAACAAGACACCCTCACCTAAGGTTGGCCCACTGGGGGAGATCAGAGCCCCAGTGTGTGTCCCTCGGGTCAATTGGTTTGGGGAATAGGTTTTTGTTTGGGAGAGTGAAGGGTAAGAAACTAATTTGGAATCTCACAAGGGGTCCAATAGATCCCAGGAGAGAGACTGTATTATATGCGTTCAGGGTGAGAGAACTAGTTTGGAATCTCTTCCAGGGTCCGGTAGGCCCCAGGAGAGAGTCTGTATTGTAAGAGTTAGGTTAGGGTCGTGGTAAAGTTTGTAAGAAGGAGGGGGGTCGATTACAACACAAAAAGCAGGCCGCGTGTTAGCCAAACCCATAGCTTCACCTGCAAAGGCCCAATAAAGTAGGGAGGCCGAAAACAATAAAAGACCGGACAGAGCGCTAGCCTGGCTAATAGCAACCTGTGCAAACGTAACCAGAGGAGGGACTGGGGTCGAATACAACCAGAAGCCCCGACCGCGTGTTAGCATAGCTAATAGCTACCCTGCAGACGTCTAAAAGGAGGAAGGGGCCCGAGTACAAACACAAACACAACAAAGCGCTAGCAGTGCTAGCCGCTAACCCTGCAGGCTGCTAGCAGTACAAACGAGAAGAGAGAGAGAGGGAGAGAGAATGGGGGAAGAAAAAGAGTGAACTCACCGTCAGTGACTAAGGTTTCTGCAGTTAGATGGTAGAGCGCTGTGGTAAGCACATGTACATCTCTCCGTGTGTTTGTTGGGAAAGAACGTTCCTAGTGAGGGGAGTGGCGTTTTAAACAGGTGAGAAGCCTGCTGGGTAATTAGAAAAGTGATTTCAGCTGTGCCAGTCAAGGCTGTCACCAGTGATTTTCCACTGGAGGCGGGCCCTGGCTGAAGTCAGTGTTTTAACACTGGGGGTGATGTCGCACTCTAGTGGGTAAAATTGGTAGTGACAGTCCAGTACATTAAATCCTGGAAACGGCCCAGCCTGGACCCAAGTCAGAGGTGTAACTAAATGGGGAAGAGGGGTAAAAAATTATGTGTGGGTAGAAATACAACCGGTGTCCTGCTAGAAGGGAGAGGTGTTTTTGCAAGGAATTTAGAGGGATAATTTAAGGGTTAGGGTTAGGTTAAGGGTTGGGGTTAGGGCCAGGGTTGGGGTTAAGGTTAGGGTTAGGGATAGGGTTAAGGTTAGGGTTAGGGTTAGGGTTAGGGTTAGGGCTAGGGTTAGGGTTAGGGTTAGGGTCAGGGCTAGGGTTAGGGTTAGGGTTAGGGTTAGGGCTAGGGTTAGGGTTAGGGTTAGGGTTAGGGTTAGGGCTAGGGTTAAGGTTACGGTTAAGGTTAGGGTTAGGGTTAGGGGTCGGGTTATGGTAGGGGGGTGGGTGGAAGAGGGGAAAGAAAGGTAGGGGGGTGGGAGGGTGGGGGTGGGGGGGTTTTGGTGGTTTTGTTCAGTCATAAGTCCCTTACTTGGCACTTAGACAAAGACCTAAGCACCTTACTTGGCAACCGGTCACTATGTTAGGGGCCAGGATGAGGCATGGGAAATAGAGGTCCAGAATGCCTTACAGGGCACCTGGACAAAAAGACTTAGGCACCTTACTTGGCAACCGATCACTATGTTGGGGGCCAGGATGAGGCATGGGGAAATAGAGGTCCAGAATGCCTTACAGGGCACCTGGACAAAAAGACTTAGGCACCTTACTTGGCAACCGATCACTATGTTGGGGGCCAGGATGAGGCATGGGAATAGAGGTCCAGAATGCCTTACATGACACCTGGACAAAAGACCACCTTACTTGGCAGCCAGCGACTATGTTAGGGGCCAGGATGGGGCATGGGGTATTAGGCGTCAAACGTACCTTACTTGGTGCGTGGACAAAAAAGAGCGAGACCGGTTATTCACCTCCGACACTAGTTCTCAGTACCCTTGACGCTCCTTCATGTGTATCATGAGGGACCTTAATACCGTATCCCTAGAGCTGGAAGTTTTCACCGTTGGCCATGTGTCATAGGGTCCGGAGTAAGAGTGTCAGGATCTGGCTGGTTAGGTTTTTGATTGAGAGCACCGAGTGTAAGAAACCATGTAAAACATGAAGTGAAAGACTCAGTTCTTCGAGCCTCGCACGAATGATGCACAGGGTGTATGCACGCTCACTACACACAATTAGATCCGGTCCAAATGTCATATGTACAAGCCCCAGGGGGCTATCTGAACGTCCATTGTAATGAAAACAAGTGGGTTCGGTCAGGCCAAGAGTAAAGTTTGTATATTAATATTAATAAGGGAGGGGGTTGGGGTGTGGGGGGTAATAGGGGGGGGGGGGGGGGGGGGGGGGGGGTTTAGGTGATTTTGTTCAGTCATAAGTCCCTTACTTGGCACTTAGACAAAGACCTAAGCACCTTACTTGGCAACCGGTCACTATGTTAGGGGCCAGGATGAGGCATGGGAAATAGAGGTCCAGAATGCCTTACAGGGCACCTGGACAAAAAGACTTAGGCACCTTACTTGGCAACCGATCACTATGTTGGGGGCCAGGATGAGGCATGGGGAAATAGAGGTCCAGAATGCCTTACAGGGCACCTGGACAAAAAGACTTAGGCACCTTACTTGGCAACCGATCACTATGTTGGGGGCCAGGATGAGGCATGGGAATAGAGGTCCAGAATGCCTTACATGACACCTGGACAAAAGACCACCTTACTTGGCAGCCAGCGACTATGTTAGGGGCCAGGATGGGGCATGGGGTATTAGGCGTCAAACGTACCTTACTTGGTGCGTGGACAAAAAAGAGCGAGACCGGTTATTCACCTCCGACACTAGTTCTCAGTACCCTTGACGCTCCTTCATGTGTATCATGAGGGACCTTAATACCGTATCCCTAGAGCTGGAAGTTTTCACCGTTGGCCATGTGTCATAGGGTCCGGAGTAAGAGTGTCAGGATCTGGCTGGTTAGGTTTTTGATTGAGAGCACCGAGTGTAAGAAACCATGTAAAACATGAAGTGAAAGACTCAGTTCTTCGAGCCTCGCACGAATGATGCACAGGGTGTATGCACGCTCACTACACACAATTAGATCCGGTCCAAATGTCATATGTACAAGCCCCAGGGGGCTATCTGAACGTCCATTGTAATGAAAACAAGTGGGTTCGGTCAGGCCAAGAGTAAAGTTTGTATATTAATATTAATAAGGGAGGGGGTTGGGGTGTGGGGGGTAATAGGGGGGGGGGGGGGGGGGGGGGTTTAGGTGATTTTGTTCAGTCATAAGTCCCTTACTTGGCACTTAGACAAAGACCTAAGCACCTTACTTGGCAACCGGTCACTATGTTAGGGGCCAGGATGAGGCATGGGAAATAGAGGTCCAGAATGCCTTACAGGGCACCTGGACAAAAAGACTTAGGCACCTTACTTGGCAACCGATCACTATGTTGGGGGCCAGGATGAGGCATGGGAAATAGAGGTCCAGAATGCCTTACAGGGCACCTGGACAAAAAGACTTAGGCACCTTACTTGGCAACCGATCACTATGTTGGGGGCCAGGATGAGGCATGGGAAATAGAGGTCCAGAATGCCTTACAGGGCACCTGGACAAAAAGACTTAGGCACCTTACTTGGCAACCGATCACTATGTTGGGGGCCAGGATGAGGCATGGGAATAGAGGTCCAGAATGCCTTACAGGGCACCTGGACAAAAAGACCTAAGCACCCTACTTGGCAACCGGTCACTATGTTAGGGGCCAGGATGAGGCATGGGAATAGGGCGTCAAAAGTGCCTTACAGGGCACGTGGACAAGAGACCTAAGCACCTTACTTAACACTCGGTCACTATGTTAGGGGCCAGGATGAGGCATGGGGTATTCGTCGTGAGACATAGGGTTTAGGGTTAGGGTTAGGGTTAGGGTGGAAAAGGGGAGAGAGGAGTGGGGGAGGTCCACATGTCATATGTAGAAGCCCCAGGGGGCTATCTGAACGTCCATTGTAATGAAAACAAGTGGGTTCGGTCAGGCCAAGAGTAAAGTTTGTATGATAGTATTGGTAAGGGAGGGGGTTGGGGTGTTCAGGTAATGGTTTGAATTGCATCATTAGAGGGTTCTAGTTAAGAAGATAAATATGGGATCACATCATCAGTTGTCACCAAAGGATCACTGGGCGTTTCGGCCATGAAACAAGACACCCTCACCTAAGGTTGGCCCACTGGGGGAGATCAGAGCCCCAGTGTGTGTCCCTCGGGTCAATTGGTTTGGGGAATAGGTTTTTGTTTGGGAGAGTGAAGGGTAAGAAACTAATTTGGAATCTCACAAGGGGTCCAATAGATCCCAGGAGAGAGACTGTATTATATGCGTTCAGGGTGAGAGAACTAGTTTGGAATCTCTTCCAGGGTCCGGTAGGCCCCAGGAGAGAGTCTGTATTGTAAGAGTTAGGTTAGGGTCGTGGTAAAGTTTGTAAGAAGGAGGGGGGTCGATTACAACACAAAAAGCAGGCCGCGTGTTAGCCAAACCCATAGCTTCACCTGCAAAGGCCCAATAAAGTAGGGAGGCCGAAAACAATAAAAGACCGGACAGAGCGCTAGCCTGGCTAATAGCAACCTGTGCAAACGTAACCAGAGGAGGGACTGGGGTCGAATACAACCAGAAGCCCCGACCGCGTGTTAGCATAGCTAATAGCTACCCTGCAGACGTCTAAAAGGAGGAAGGGGCCCGAGTACAAACACAAACACAACAAAGCGCTAGCAGTGCTAGCCGCTAACCCTGCAGGCTGCTAGCAGTACAAACGAGAAGAGAGAGAGAGGGAGAGAGAATGGGGGAAGAAAAAGAGTGAACTCACCGTCAGTGACTAAGGTTTCTGCAGTTAGATGGTAGAGCGCTGTGGTAAGCACATGTACATCTCTCCGTGTGTTTGTTGGGAAAGAACGTTCCTAGTGAGGGGAGTGGCGTTTTAAACAGGTGAGAAGCCTGCTGGGTAATTAGAAAAGTGATTTCAGCTGTGCCAGTCAAGGCTGTCACCAGTGATTTTCCACTGGAGGCGGGCCCTGGCTGAAGTCAGTGTTTTAACACTGGGGGTGATGTCGCACTCTAGTGGGTAAAATTGGTAGTGACAGTCCAGTACATTAAATCCTGGAAACGGCCCAGCCTGGACCCAAGTCAGAGGTGTAACTAAATGGGGAAGAGGGGTAAAAAATTATGTGTGGGTAGAAATACAACCGGTGTCCTGCTAGAAGGGAGAGGTGTTTTTGCAAGGAATTTAGAGGGATAATTTAAGGGTTAGGGTTAGGTTAAGGGTTGGGGTTAGGGCCAGGGTTGGGGTTAAGGTTAGGGTTAGGGATAGGGTTAAGGTTAGGGTTAGGGTTAGGGTTAGGGTTAGGGTTAGGGTTAGGGTTAGGGTTAGGGTTAGGGTTAGGGTTAGGGTTAGGGTTAGGGTTAGGGTTAGGGTTAGGGTTAGGGGGGTTAGGGTTAGGGTTAGGGTTAGGGTTAGGGTTAGGGTTAGGGTTAGGGGGGTTAGGGTTAGGGTTAGGGTTAGGGTTAGGGTTAGGGTTAGGGTTAGGGTTAGGGTTAGGGTTAGGGTTAGGGTTAGGGTTAGGGTTAGGGTTAGGGTTAGGGTTAGGGTTAGGTTTAGTCTTTTTGAGCCTGATTCTCTGCAGTGTTCCAGACCGTTTTTGTCTGGCTCACTCCAGAAAAGGAGGGGTTGCATTGGCCATTCCCTGTTACAACTCTGGTGTGTTCTTGGGTAGTCTAACTAATTATTAGGGTTAGGGTTTTAGGGTTAAGATTAGGTTTAGGGTTAGTTTTAGGGTTAAGGTTAGGTTTTTTGGGTTAGGGTTAAGGTTAGAGAGGGTTCCGGTTAGAGTTAGGGTTATGTTAAAGGTTAGGGTTAGGCCGGTTAGAGTTAGGGTTATGTTAAAGGTTAGGGTTAGGCTTAGGGTTAGGGTTAGGGTTAGGGTTAGGGTTAGGATTAGGGTTAGTGTTATGGTTTAAGGTTTAGGGTTAAGGTTAGGATAAGGTTAGGTTAGGGTATAGTTTTTAGTTTTAGGGAGAGAGGGAGAGAGAGAGAAAGAGAGAGAGGGCGGGGGGAAAAAGGAAAAACAGAAAGGGGGAATTAGGAGGGGGGGGGCCGTTTTAGACCAATTGGTCCCCATTCGTGTTCCTTTCATTAAGCCCTAATGGGTAATGAGTGGACAGTTTAGTAATCCATTGGCTCTCCTGCCATCTTCTTTGTCCGGTGGACCAGTTTTGATTGTGGTTAGGGTTTTAGGGTTAAGATTAGGTTTAGGGTTAGTTTTAGGGTTAAGGTTAGGTTTTTTGGGTTAGGGTTAAGGTTAGAGAGGGTTCCGGTTAGAGTTAGGGTTATGTTAAAGGTTAGGGTTAGGCCGGTTAGAGTTAGGGTTATGTTAAAGGTTAGGGTTAGGCTTAGGGTTAGGGTTAGGGTTAGGGTTAGGGTTAGGATTAGGGTTAGTGTTATGGTTTAAGGTTTAGGGTTAAGGTTAGGATAAGGTTAGGTTAGGGTATAGTTTTTAGTTTTAGGGAGAGAGGGAGAGAGAGAGAAAGAGAGAGAGGGCGGGGGGAAAAAGGAAAAACAGAAAGGGGGAATTAGGAGGGGGGGGGCCGTTTTAGACCAATTGGTCCCCATTCGTGTTCCTTTCATTAAGCCCTAATGGGTAATGAGTGGACAGTTTAGTAATCCATTGGCTCTCCTGCCATCTTCTTTGTCCGGTGGACCAGTTTTGATTGTGCTGTAAGCCTGTGACTTCCAGTGCTTCCCGGCCATGTAGTGTGAAGTGTTTCACTACCCACGTGTTCGTCTCCTTGCTATTTCTAATGTTGTACTGGTGTTGTGTAATTCTAGTCTGAATGGAATTTCTGGTTTCACCTACGTATTGAATTCCACATGTTTTACAGGTGATTAGATAAACACAGTTTGTTGTTTTGCTTAGAATCTGTTGATCAATTGGGAACCATTGTTTCGTTCTCCTGTTTTTGATCATGGTTCTTGGCTTAAAGTATTCCGGTCGTTTGGGCTTACTTCCTCCTGTTCCTTTAAGTTTACTGTGTACCAAGTAGTCCTGTAGGTTTTTGTTCCTCCGATATGCTGAGATTATTTTGTAATTGTCCAGGGTGCCTTCCTCTCTTGTCTCAAAGTTGCGTTTAATTTTTGTATTAGCTATCTGGCTCAGTGTTGAGTAGTAGGTTATCAGGGGAATGGTTGGCCTGCTGTCCCTCTCTTTTCTGTCCAAGAAAGTACTGCGTATTTGCCTTAAACAGGATCTGCTGTATCCCCTGTTTCTCAAAGAATGAAAGAGAGTTTTAGTTGCTATCTCAAATTCTTCCTGTTGTGTGCATATTCTGTGGAACCTTAGTAGTTGGGATTTAACAATTCCCTTGAATGTGTGTTTTGGGTGAAAGCTCTGTTTATGTAATAGTGCGTGTGTGTCTGTATCTTTAAAGAATACTTTAATATCCAGTGTCTTCTGTGTTCTAAAGTCTGTGCCTTTATAGGTTGTGGTGTCAAGAAAGTCTATAGTATCCTTATGTGTCGTGTATTTTACTGTGATGGAAGTGTGGTGTGTGTTGAGAATGTTTATAAAGTCTTGGAATTGTTCTAAGCTGTGTGTCCATGTGCCCCAGATGTCGTCTAGGTATCTGACATAGTGCAGAGGTTTCAGCGGGCACTTTACCAATACTGTGTCCTCCCAATCTGCCATGTAGATGTTGGCATAGGCTGGTGCAAACTTCTTCCCCATGGCTGTTCCTTTTGTCTGTAGGTAATACCTGTTATTGAATTCAAAATCATTTTTGGTTAGATTAATGTGCAGTAACTCCAATATTTCTCTCTCTGGTCTACCTGCGTCGGGGTACTTGTTAAAACATTTTCTAACTGCACAAAGTCCTGCTTCTGTTTCTATGTTGGTGTACAGACTATCAACGTCAATGGTAAACAATAATGTGTTCTCAGGGATTATCATGGCTTTGATTTTTTCCACAAAATCGTAGGTGTCCTTGATGTAGCTATTGTGTTTTACTGAGAGCGGATTCAGAAAGTGGTCTATGTATTCCGCTGACCTCTGTGATTCGCTGTTGACGTCCGACACTATTGGGCGTCCTGCTGGTATTTCGTAAGGGACTGTCCAGGTATCTGGTGGTTTGTGTATTTTTGGCAATAGGTAAAATATTCTAGCCCTGGGCGTGTCCTCTCCAATAAGGTATCTACTCTGTTTGGCGTTAATGTACTGCCTTTCCTCCAGTCTTTTGACTATATCCTTGATTTCAACTGCTGTTTGTTGAAAAATAGGGTGGGTTAGTACCTGATAGTGTTCTCGATTACTAAGTTGTCTTTCTGCCTCAATAAGGTATTGATGTCTGTCCATTAATACTATTGAGCTTCCTTTATCTGCTGGTTTTATCACCAAGTCTTTGTTTTTGGTTAGTTGCCTGAGTGCCATCACCTGTTCTCCTGTCAAGTTGTTTTTTTCTTTGCTGTGTCTGGGGAGATTCCCCAGGATAATCTGATCTTCCCCAATAATTCTTTTTATTTCTGGTGCGACCTTTGCAAAAGGTGGTTCCCAGTGAGATTTTGGTGTGAATTTTGGGATTGGTTCATCCCTGTCCTCCCCGAAGTGGGCTGCCAGTTTCAATCTCCTATGGTAGCTTTGTATGTCCACATTAATCTTTTTGTTTTGTTGTCTATATATGTCCAGGGTTGGAATGAAGGATAGACCTTTTTCCAAGAGGCTTAATTGGGCCTCCGTTGGTTGGAATGTGTTTGATAGATTAATAGTGTTCGTATACCCCTCTATTCTGTTTGGTCTTATGGGGTCATCTAGTTTAAATGTGTCAACCAGTGTTCTAGGATGTTGCTTGCTGTCTGCGGTGTCCAGTGGATGTTTGGGTGGTGTTCCCTGTTAGTCTTCCCGGTCTCGAAATCCTCGTCTGGTATTTTCGGGATGTGGTTGCCTCGTGACTTGATGTGTTGATTCAGCGTTTCCAACAGTGCCTTTTCTACCCCGAGCAGGTTTTGGGGAAAGTTGATTTCTACTACGTAGATCTTTGCTTTCCTGAATTTCTCCCCTGCTTTTCTCCGGGCTGCTGTCAAGGCCTTGAGTGCTGTTTTACCCGTTTGGTTTCTGTTGTTGATTCCGAAGGACAGGATGACTGTTTCCACCTCTGTGTTCATTGCAGCCTCTTCTATCAGGAATTCTGCGTGTTGGAATGTTGCCCCTGGGAAGCTGTCAATCTGTATGTGGTTCTGGGTGAAGGATCCTATCGTTCTGAGGTTGGAGTCCCCCATGATGACCACTTTCTTCTCGATGTTCAGTCTCCAAGCGTCCCTCTTGCGTTGAGTCCCTGCATGCGTTGTCACGCTGTGTTCCGGCCGGGGTGGTGGGGTGCGCAGGTCTGGTCGGTCGTCCGTACTGTCCTGGTGTACCATTGCCGTGGTCCTGGTTCTGCGCCCGATTTCCCCTGTGGAGGCCTGAGGTGGGGGTGGTCCAGGGTTGGGGGGAAGGAGGGTGGCAGGGGGAGTTGTGGTGTCCCCCCCACTCTGTGGTGTTGCCGTTGGGTTCTCTCCCCCGGGTGGTGTCCCGTCGCTCTGCTTGGGTGCTGGCTGTATGCCGCCTGGTATGGGCTGCGCTGTCCGGCCCTCCCCTCCGGTCGGTGTTCGTCCGGCTCCCCGGTCGGGGTGCGTGGGCTGCGCTGTCTGGCTCCCCCCTCTGGATGGCGACCGTCCGGTCCCCTGGGTTGGGCGCGTGGGCCGCGCTGTCCGGCCTCCCCCTCCGGTTGGTGGCCCCTGGGTGGGGTGTCTTGGCGCCGGGAGCGGTGGGAAGTCCTCTGTAGACTCCTCTATGTTGTCTTCATGCTCTCCTCCCAGTGGGCCGAACCTGTTGCTGCATGTGACTCCCCCTGTAGTGGCCTGTTGAGGGGGACGGTGGGAGGAGGAACGAAAGGGGGTGGGAGAGGTGCTGGGAGAGGAGGTGGGAGGGGAGGGAGGGGGCCCCGGGGGTGGAGGAGGGTTGGGGCGGGAGGAGGGAGGGGGAGAGGGGGTCCCAGGGTTGGGAGGGGAGGGGTTGGGTTTGGGAGGGAGTTCGGGTGGGGTGGGGTGGAGGGTGGCGATGATCTGTGCTCTGGTCTGGTCTATCACTACCTGTGTCAGTTTCTTTCCTAGGTTTCTGCGGGCCCATCTCTCTGCAACCTTAAATTGTTCAGGCCAGTCTTGTGTGTTGTTTGTGTTAAGCTCTTTGATCAATTTGGCTATGTGTGTTGTGTAGTGGTTTTCTAAAGCCAGTACAGTTGTGTATTCCCAATTTCTGGCGTTTCCCTCTAACCAAAGCATTGTTTCTGCCGTTGGTTGAGCTGGTTTGATGAGTGCGGCTAATTCCATAGTTTTTCTATTTATGCTAGCAGGCACTGTGCCTTTCAAGTCAACATTTTGTAGGTGATGTCTCATTCTGATGAGGTTATGAATGGTTCTAACCCCTTTTTGGAAGTCATTCTTCTCTATCTGTGTGTTGTTCTGACCCCTGTGTGTATGTGTGTCTGTGTGTGTGGTGATCATACTTACCTGTCGGCCCATTCCTCTGTTGTCGTCCTGGTGAGGTTGTTGTCTCCCCCGGTTTCTAGTAGAAATGGGCCAGTTCTCTCTGTTCTGAGGTCGGTTTCCTCGTCTCCTCCCGTCCCCTGGCTGGTTGGCTTGTCTCTCCTTGTCCCGGAATGGCGCTGGTCTTCCGGGATCCCCGTCGGAGATGTCCCAGTCGTCGATGATGCGCCAGTCGTCTCTCGGTATCTGGGTCCTTCCTTTCTGCATTTTTTTCAGATTGTCTGAATTCGCTACGTACGTTTCAACCTTCTTAGGTCTTCTTCAGGCGAAGAGTGAAGCTGTTGTCTCTCAGCTCTTTCTTATAAAGGGATTCAAGCCCCTAGGGGCGTGTCCTCCGATTGGCTATGATTGGCTATCTGGCCAGTCAGTATTGATCGTTGTGTCTCCTAGGACTTTTGGATCTTACCCCACTTCACACCTAAGAGTGTGATGAGAGGAGTTTTCTGGTCATTGTCAAAGAATACTTTTTTCAAAGTTTATATGTGTATACACAAGCGCGCCCACATGTATAAACATATGTGCCCACTTATATATCCACATATATCCCCCTGGGGGGTTCAGAGTAATTGCAACTTGGTGGGAGGCACGAGCTGGTTAGGTTTAGTCTTTTTGAGCCTGATTCTCTGCAGTGTTCCAGACCGTTTTTGTCTGGCTCACTCCAGAAAAGGAGGGGTTGCATTGGCCATTCCCTGTTACAACTCTGGTGTGTTCTTGGGTAGTCTAACTAATTATTAGGGTTAGGGTTTTAGGGTTAAGATTAGGTTTAGGGTTAGTTTTAGGGTTAAGGTTAGGTTTTTTGGGTTAGGGTTAAGGTTAGAGAGGGTTCCGGTTAGAGTTAGGGTTATGTTAAAGGTTAGGGTTAGGCCGGTTAGAGTTAGGGTTATGTTAAAGGTTAGGGTTAGGCTTAGGGTTAGGGTTAGGGTTAGGGTTAGGGTTAGGATTAGGGTTAGTGTTATGGTTTAAGGTTTAGGGTTAAGGTTAGGATAAGGTTAGGTTAGGGTATAGTTTTTAGTTTTAGGGAGAGAGGGAGAGAGAGAGAAAGAGAGAGAGGGCGGGGGGAAAAAGGAAAAACAGAAAGGGGGAATTAGGAGGGGGGGGGCCGTTTTAGACCAATTGGTCCCCATTCGTGTTCCTTTCATTAAGCCCTAATGGGTAATGAGTGGACAGTTTAGTAATCCATTGGCTCTCCTGCCATCTTCTTTGTCCGGTGGACCAGTTTTGATTGTGGTTAGGGTTTTAGGGTTAAGATTAGGTTTAGGGTTAGTTTTAGGGTTAAGGTTAGGTTTTTTGGGTTAGGGTTAAGGTTAGAGAGGGTTCCGGTTAGAGTTAGGGTTATGTTAAAGGTTAGGGTTAGGCCGGTTAGAGTTAGGGTTATGTTAAAGGTTAGGGTTAGGCTTAGGGTTAGGGTTAGGGTTAGGGTTAGGGTTAGGATTAGGGTTAGTGTTATGGTTTAAGGTTTAGGGTTAAGGTTAGGATAAGGTTAGGTTAGGGTATAGTTTTTAGTTTTAGGGAGAGAGGGAGAGAGAGAGAAAGAGAGAGAGGGCGGGGGGAAAAAGGAAAAACAGAAAGGGGGAATTAGGAGGGGGGGGGCCGTTTTAGACCAATTGGTCCCCATTCGTGTTCCTTTCATTAAGCCCTAATGGGTAATGAGTGGACAGTTTAGTAATCCATTGGCTCTCCTGCCATCTTCTTTGTCCGGTGGACCAGTTTTGATTGTGCTGTAAGCCTGTGACTTCCAGTGCTTCCCGGCCATGTAGTGTGAAGTGTTTCACTACCCACGTGTTCGTCTCCTTGCTATTTCTAATGTTGTACTGGTGTTGTGTAATTCTAGTCTGAATGGAATTTCTGGTTTCACCTACGTATTGAATTCCACATGTTTTACAGGTGATTAGATAAACACAGTTTGTTGTTTTGCTTAGAATCTGTTGATCAATTGGGAACCATTGTTTCGTTCTCCTGTTTTTGATCATGGTTCTTGGCTTAAAGTATTCCGGTCGTTTGGGCTTACTTCCTCCTGTTCCTTTAAGTTTACTGTGTACCAAGTAGTCCTGTAGGTTTTTGTTCCTCCGATATGCTGAGATTATTTTGTAATTGTCCAGGGTGCCTTCCTCTCTTGTCTCAAAGTTGCGTTTAATTTTTGTATTAGCTATCTGGCTCAGTGTTGAGTAGTAGGTTATCAGGGGAATGGTTGGCCTGCTGTCCCTCTCTTTTCTGTCCAAGAAAGTACTGCGTATTTGCCTTAAACAGGATCTGCTGTATCCCCTGTTTCTCAAAGAATGAAAGAGAGTTTTAGTTGCTATCTCAAATTCTTCCTGTTGTGTGCATATTCTGTGGAACCTTAGTAGTTGGGATTTAACAATTCCCTTGAATGTGTGTTTTGGGTGAAAGCTCTGTTTATGTAATAGTGCGTGTGTGTCTGTATCTTTAAAGAATACTTTAATATCCAGTGTCTTCTGTGTTCTAAAGTCTGTGCCTTTATAGGTTGTGGTGTCAAGAAAGTCTATAGTATCCTTATGTGTCGTGTATTTTACTGTGATGGAAGTGTGGTGTGTGTTGAGAATGTTTATAAAGTCTTGGAATTGTTCTAAGCTGTGTGTCCATGTGCCCCAGATGTCGTCTAGGTATCTGACATAGTGCAGAGGTTTCAGCGGGCACTTTACCAATACTGTGTCCTCCCAATCTGCCATGTAGATGTTGGCATAGGCTGGTGCAAACTTCTTCCCCATGGCTGTTCCTTTTGTCTGTAGGTAATACCTGTTATTGAATTCAAAATCATTTTTGGTTAGATTAATGTGCAGTAACTCCAATATTTCTCTCTCTGGTCTACCTGCGTCGGGGTACTTGTTAAAACATTTTCTAACTGCACAAAGTCCTGCTTCTGTTTCTATGTTGGTGTACAGACTATCAACGTCAATGGTAAACAATAATGTGTTCTCAGGGATTATCATGGCTTTGATTTTTTCCACAAAATCGTAGGTGTCCTTGATGTAGCTATTGTGTTTTACTGAGAGCGGATTCAGAAAGTGGTCTATGTATTCCGCTGACCTCTGTGATTCGCTGTTGACGTCCGACACTATTGGGCGTCCTGCTGGTATTTCGTAAGGGACTGTCCAGGTATCTGGTGGTTTGTGTATTTTTGGCAATAGGTAAAATATTCTAGCCCTGGGCGTGTCCTCTCCAATAAGGTATCTACTCTGTTTGGCGTTAATGTACTGCCTTTCCTCCAGTCTTTTGACTATATCCTTGATTTCAACTGCTGTTTGTTGAAAAATAGGGTGGGTTAGTACCTGATAGTGTTCTCGATTACTAAGTTGTCTTTCTGCCTCAATAAGGTATTGATGTCTGTCCATTAATACTATTGAGCTTCCTTTATCTGCTGGTTTTATCACCAAGTCTTTGTTTTTGGTTAGTTGCCTGAGTGCCATCACCTGTTCTCCTGTCAAGTTGTTTTTTTCTTTGCTGTGTCTGGGGAGATTCCCCAGGATAATCTGATCTTCCCCAATAATTCTTTTTATTTCTGGTGCGACCTTTGCAAAAGGTGGTTCCCAGTGAGATTTTGGTGTGAATTTTGGGATTGGTTCATCCCTGTCCTCCCCGAAGTGGGCTGCCAGTTTCAATCTCCTATGGTAGCTTTGTATGTCCACATTAATCTTTTTGTTTTGTTGTCTATATATGTCCAGGGTTGGAATGAAGGATAGACCTTTTTCCAAGAGGCTTAATTGGGCCTCCGTTGGTTGGAATGTGTTTGATAGATTAATAGTGTTCGTATACCCCTCTATTCTGTTTGGTCTTATGGGGTCATCTAGTTTAAATGTGTCAACCAGTGTTCTAGGATGTTGCTTGCTGTCTGCGGTGTCCAGTGGATGTTTGGGTGGTGTTCCCTGTTAGTCTTCCCGGTCTCGAAATCCTCGTCTGGTATTTTCGGGATGTGGTTGCCTCGTGACTTGATGTGTTGATTCAGCGTTTCCAACAGTGCCTTTTCTACCCCGAGCAGGTTTTGGGGAAAGTTGATTTCTACTACGTAGATCTTTGCTTTCCTGAATTTCTCCCCTGCTTTTCTCCGGGCTGCTGTCAAGGCCTTGAGTGCTGTTTTACCCGTTTGGTTTCTGTTGTTGATTCCGAAGGACAGGATGACTGTTTCCACCTCTGTGTTCATTGCAGCCTCTTCTATCAGGAATTCTGCGTGTTGGAATGTTGCCCCTGGGAAGCTGTCAATCTGTATGTGGTTCTGGGTGAAGGATCCTATCGTTCTGAGGTTGGAGTCCCCCATGATGACCACTTTCTTCTCGATGTTCAGTCTCCAAGCGTCCCTCTTGCGTTGAGTCCCTGCATGCGTTGTCACGCTGTGTTCCGGCCGGGGTGGTGGGGTGCGCAGGTCTGGTCGGTCGTCCGTACTGTCCTGGTGTACCATTGCCGTGGTCCTGGTTCTGCGCCCGATTTCCCCTGTGGAGGCCTGAGGTGGGGGTGGTCCAGGGTTGGGGGGAAGGAGGGTGGCAGGGGGAGTTGTGGTGTCCCCCCCACTCTGTGGTGTTGCCGTTGGGTTCTCTCCCCCGGGTGGTGTCCCGTCGCTCTGCTTGGGTGCTGGCTGTATGCCGCCTGGTATGGGCTGCGCTGTCCGGCCCTCCCCTCCGGTCGGTGTTCGTCCGGCTCCCCGGTCGGGGTGCGTGGGCTGCGCTGTCTGGCTCCCCCCTCTGGATGGCGACCGTCCGGTCCCCTGGGTTGGGCGCGTGGGCCGCGCTGTCCGGCCTCCCCCTCCGGTTGGTGGCCCCTGGGTGGGGTGTCTTGGCGCCGGGAGCGGTGGGAAGTCCTCTGTAGACTCCTCTATGTTGTCTTCATGCTCTCCTCCCAGTGGGCCGAACCTGTTGCTGCATGTGACTCCCCCTGTAGTGGCCTGTTGAGGGGGACGGTGGGAGGAGGAACGAAAGGGGGTGGGAGAGGTGCTGGGAGAGGAGGTGGGAGGGGAGGGAGGGGGCCCCGGGGGTGGAGGAGGGTTGGGGCGGGAGGAGGGAGGGGGAGAGGGGGTCCCAGGGTTGGGAGGGGAGGGGTTGGGTTTGGGAGGGAGTTCGGGTGGGGTGGGGTGGAGGGTGGCGATGATCTGTGCTCTGGTCTGGTCTATCACTACCTGTGTCAGTTTCTTTCCTAGGTTTCTGCGGGCCCATCTCTCTGCAACCTTAAATTGTTCAGGCCAGTCTTGTGTGTTGTTTGTGTTAAGCTCTTTGATCAATTTGGCTATGTGTGTTGTGTAGTGGTTTTCTAAAGCCAGTACAGTTGTGTATTCCCAATTTCTGGCGTTTCCCTCTAACCAAAGCATTGTTTCTGCCGTTGGTTGAGCTGGTTTGATGAGTGCGGCTAATTCCATAGTTTTTCTATTTATGCTAGCAGGCACTGTGCCTTTCAAGTCAACATTTTGTAGGTGATGTCTCATTCTGATGAGGTTATGAATGGTTCTAACCCCTTTTTGGAAGTCATTCTTCTCTATCTGTGTGTTGTTCTGACCCCTGTGTGTATGTGTGTCTGTGTGTGTGGTGATCATACTTACCTGTCGGCCCATTCCTCTGTTGTCGTCCTGGTGAGGTTGTTGTCTCCCCCGGTTTCTAGTAGAAATGGGCCAGTTCTCTCTGTTCTGAGGTCGGTTTCCTCGTCTCCTCCCGTCCCCTGGCTGGTTGGCTTGTCTCTCCTTGTCCCGGAATGGCGCTGGTCTTCCGGGATCCCCGTCGGAGATGTCCCAGTCGTCGATGATGCGCCAGTCGTCTCTCGGTATCTGGGTCCTTCCTTTCTGCATTTTTTTCAGATTGTCTGAATTCGCTACGTACGTTTCAACCTTCTTAGGTCTTCTTCAGGCGAAGAGTGAAGCTGTTGTCTCTCAGCTCTTTCTTATAAAGGGATTCAAGCCCCTAGGGGCGTGTCCTCCGATTGGCTATGATTGGCTATCTGGCCAGTCAGTATTGATCGTTGTGTCTCCTAGGACTTTTGGATCTTACCCCACTTCACACCTAAGAGTGTGATGAGAGGAGTTTTCTGGTCATTGTCAAAGAATACTTTTTTCAAAGTTTATATGTGTATACACAAGCGCGCCCACATGTATAAACATATGTGCCCACTTATATATCCACATATATCCCCCTGGGGGGTTCAGAGTAATTGCAACTTGGTGGGAGGCACGAGCTGGTTAGGTTTAGTCTTTTTGAGCCTGATTCTCTGCAGTGTTCCAGACCGTTTTTGTCTGGCTCACTCCAGAAAAGGAGGGGTTGCATTGGCCATTCCCTGTTACAACTCTGGTGTGTTCTTGGGTAGTCTAACTAATTATTAGGGTTAGGGTTTTAGGGTTAAGATTAGGTTTAGGGTTAGTTTTAGGGTTAAGGTTAGGTTTTTTGGGTTAGGGTTAAGGTTAGAGAGGGTTCCGGTTAGAGTTAGGGTTATGTTAAAGGTTAGGGTTAGGCCGGTTAGAGTTAGGGTTATGTTAAAGGTTAGGGTTAGGCTTAGGGTTAGGGTTAGGGTTAGGGTTAGGGTTAGGATTAGGGTTAGTGTTATGGTTTAAGGTTTAGGGTTAAGGTTAGGATAAGGTTAGGTTAGGGTATAGTTTTTAGTTTTAGGGAGAGAGGGAGAGAGAGAGAAAGAGAGAGAGGGCGGGGGGAAAAAGGAAAAACAGAAAGGGGGAATTAGGAGGGGGGGGGCCGTTTTAGACCAATTGGTCCCCATTCGTGTTCCTTTCATTAAGCCCTAATGGGTAATGAGTGGACAGTTTAGTAATCCATTGGCTCTCCTGCCATCTTCTTTGTCCGGTGGACCAGTTTTGATTGTGGTTAGGGTTTTAGGGTTAAGATTAGGTTTAGGGTTAGTTTTAGGGTTAAGGTTAGGTTTTTTGGGTTAGGGTTAAGGTTAGAGAGGGTTCCGGTTAGAGTTAGGGTTATGTTAAAGGTTAGGGTTAGGCCGGTTAGAGTTAGGGTTATGTTAAAGGTTAGGGTTAGGCTTAGGGTTAGGGTTAGGGTTAGGGTTAGGGTTAGGATTAGGGTTAGTGTTATGGTTTAAGGTTTAGGGTTAAGGTTAGGATAAGGTTAGGTTAGGGTATAGTTTTTAGTTTTAGGGAGAGAGGGAGAGAGAGAGAAAGAGAGAGAGGGCGGGGGGAAAAAGGAAAAACAGAAAGGGGGAATTAGGAGGGGGGGGGCCGTTTTAGACCAATTGGTCCCCATTCGTGTTCCTTTCATTAAGCCCTAATGGGTAATGAGTGGACAGTTTAGTAATCCATTGGCTCTCCTGCCATCTTCTTTGTCCGGTGGACCAGTTTTGATTGTGCTGTAAGCCTGTGACTTCCAGTGCTTCCCGGCCATGTAGTGTGAAGTGTTTCACTACCCACGTGTTCGTCTCCTTGCTATTTCTAATGTTGTACTGGTGTTGTGTAATTCTAGTCTGAATGGAATTTCTGGTTTCACCTACGTATTGAATTCCACATGTTTTACAGGTGATTAGATAAACACAGTTTGTTGTTTTGCTTAGAATCTGTTGATCAATTGGGAACCATTGTTTCGTTCTCCTGTTTTTGATCATGGTTCTTGGCTTAAAGTATTCCGGTCGTTTGGGCTTACTTCCTCCTGTTCCTTTAAGTTTACTGTGTACCAAGTAGTCCTGTAGGTTTTTGTTCCTCCGATATGCTGAGATTATTTTGTAATTGTCCAGGGTGCCTTCCTCTCTTGTCTCAAAGTTGCGTTTAATTTTTGTATTAGCTATCTGGCTCAGTGTTGAGTAGTAGGTTATCAGGGGAATGGTTGGCCTGCTGTCCCTCTCTTTTCTGTCCAAGAAAGTACTGCGTATTTGCCTTAAACAGGATCTGCTGTATCCCCTGTTTCTCAAAGAATGAAAGAGAGTTTTAGTTGCTATCTCAAATTCTTCCTGTTGTGTGCATATTCTGTGGAACCTTAGTAGTTGGGATTTAACAATTCCCTTGAATGTGTGTTTTGGGTGAAAGCTCTGTTTATGTAATAGTGCGTGTGTGTCTGTATCTTTAAAGAATACTTTAATATCCAGTGTCTTCTGTGTTCTAAAGTCTGTGCCTTTATAGGTTGTGGTGTCAAGAAAGTCTATAGTATCCTTATGTGTCGTGTATTTTACTGTGATGGAAGTGTGGTGTGTGTTGAGAATGTTTATAAAGTCTTGGAATTGTTCTAAGCTGTGTGTCCATGTGCCCCAGATGTCGTCTAGGTATCTGACATAGTGCAGAGGTTTCAGCGGGCACTTTACCAATACTGTGTCCTCCCAATCTGCCATGTAGATGTTGGCATAGGCTGGTGCAAACTTCTTCCCCATGGCTGTTCCTTTTGTCTGTAGGTAATACCTGTTATTGAATTCAAAATCATTTTTGGTTAGATTAATGTGCAGTAACTCCAATATTTCTCTCTCTGGTCTACCTGCGTCGGGGTACTTGTTAAAACATTTTCTAACTGCACAAAGTCCTGCTTCTGTTTCTATGTTGGTGTACAGACTATCAACGTCAATGGTAAACAATAATGTGTTCTCAGGGATTATCATGGCTTTGATTTTTTCCACAAAATCGTAGGTGTCCTTGATGTAGCTATTGTGTTTTACTGAGAGCGGATTCAGAAAGTGGTCTATGTATTCCGCTGACCTCTGTGATTCGCTGTTGACGTCCGACACTATTGGGCGTCCTGCTGGTATTTCGTAAGGGACTGTCCAGGTATCTGGTGGTTTGTGTATTTTTGGCAATAGGTAAAATATTCTAGCCCTGGGCGTGTCCTCTCCAATAAGGTATCTACTCTGTTTGGCGTTAATGTACTGCCTTTCCTCCAGTCTTTTGACTATATCCTTGATTTCAACTGCTGTTTGTTGAAAAATAGGGTGGGTTAGTACCTGATAGTGTTCTCGATTACTAAGTTGTCTTTCTGCCTCAATAAGGTATTGATGTCTGTCCATTAATACTATTGAGCTTCCTTTATCTGCTGGTTTTATCACCAAGTCTTTGTTTTTGGTTAGTTGCCTGAGTGCCATCACCTGTTCTCCTGTCAAGTTGTTTTTTTCTTTGCTGTGTCTGGGGAGATTCCCCAGGATAATCTGATCTTCCCCAATAATTCTTTTTATTTCTGGTGCGACCTTTGCAAAAGGTGGTTCCCAGTGAGATTTTGGTGTGAATTTTGGGATTGGTTCATCCCTGTCCTCCCCGAAGTGGGCTGCCAGTTTCAATCTCCTATGGTAGCTTTGTATGTCCACATTAATCTTTTTGTTTTGTTGTCTATATATGTCCAGGGTTGGAATGAAGGATAGACCTTTTTCCAAGAGGCTTAATTGGGCCTCCGTTGGTTGGAATGTGTTTGATAGATTAATAGTGTTCGTATACCCCTCTATTCTGTTTGGTCTTATGGGGTCATCTAGTTTAAATGTGTCAACCAGTGTTCTAGGATGTTGCTTGCTGTCTGCGGTGTCCAGTGGATGTTTGGGTGGTGTTCCCTGTTAGTCTTCCCGGTCTCGAAATCCTCGTCTGGTATTTTCGGGATGTGGTTGCCTCGTGACTTGATGTGTTGATTCAGCGTTTCCAACAGTGCCTTTTCTACCCCGAGCAGGTTTTGGGGAAAGTTGATTTCTACTACGTAGATCTTTGCTTTCCTGAATTTCTCCCCTGCTTTTCTCCGGGCTGCTGTCAAGGCCTTGAGTGCTGTTTTACCCGTTTGGTTTCTGTTGTTGATTCCGAAGGACAGGATGACTGTTTCCACCTCTGTGTTCATTGCAGCCTCTTCTATCAGGAATTCTGCGTGTTGGAATGTTGCCCCTGGGAAGCTGTCAATCTGTATGTGGTTCTGGGTGAAGGATCCTATCGTTCTGAGGTTGGAGTCCCCCATGATGACCACTTTCTTCTCGATGTTCAGTCTCCAAGCGTCCCTCTTGCGTTGAGTCCCTGCATGCGTTGTCACGCTGTGTTCCGGCCGGGGTGGTGGGGTGCGCAGGTCTGGTCGGTCGTCCGTACTGTCCTGGTGTACCATTGCCGTGGTCCTGGTTCTGCGCCCGATTTCCCCTGTGGAGGCCTGAGGTGGGGGTGGTCCAGGGTTGGGGGGAAGGAGGGTGGCAGGGGGAGTTGTGGTGTCCCCCCCACTCTGTGGTGTTGCCGTTGGGTTCTCTCCCCCGGGTGGTGTCCCGTCGCTCTGCTTGGGTGCTGGCTGTATGCCGCCTGGTATGGGCTGCGCTGTCCGGCCCTCCCCTCCGGTCGGTGTTCGTCCGGCTCCCCGGTCGGGGTGCGTGGGCTGCGCTGTCTGGCTCCCCCCTCTGGATGGCGACCGTCCGGTCCCCTGGGTTGGGCGCGTGGGCCGCGCTGTCCGGCCTCCCCCTCCGGTTGGTGGCCCCTGGGTGGGGTGTCTTGGCGCCGGGAGCGGTGGGAAGTCCTCTGTAGACTCCTCTATGTTGTCTTCATGCTCTCCTCCCAGTGGGCCGAACCTGTTGCTGCATGTGACTCCCCCTGTAGTGGCCTGTTGAGGGGGACGGTGGGAGGAGGAACGAAAGGGGGTGGGAGAGGTGCTGGGAGAGGAGGTGGGAGGGGAGGGAGGGGGCCCCGGGGGTGGAGGAGGGTTGGGGCGGGAGGAGGGAGGGGGAGAGGGGGTCCCAGGGTTGGGAGGGGAGGGGTTGGGTTTGGGAGGGAGTTCGGGTGGGGTGGGGTGGAGGGTGGCGATGATCTGTGCTCTGGTCTGGTCTATCACTACCTGTGTCAGTTTCTTTCCTAGGTTTCTGCGGGCCCATCTCTCTGCAACCTTAAATTGTTCAGGCCAGTCTTGTGTGTTGTTTGTGTTAAGCTCTTTGATCAATTTGGCTATGTGTGTTGTGTAGTGGTTTTCTAAAGCCAGTACAGTTGTGTATTCCCAATTTCTGGCGTTTCCCTCTAACCAAAGCATTGTTTCTGCCGTTGGTTGAGCTGGTTTGATGAGTGCGGCTAATTCCATAGTTTTTCTATTTATGCTAGCAGGCACTGTGCCTTTCAAGTCAACATTTTGTAGGTGATGTCTCATTCTGATGAGGTTATGAATGGTTCTAACCCCTTTTTGGAAGTCATTCTTCTCTATCTGTGTGTTGTTCTGACCCCTGTGTGTATGTGTGTCTGTGTGTGTGGTGATCATACTTACCTGTCGGCCCATTCCTCTGTTGTCGTCCTGGTGAGGTTGTTGTCTCCCCCGGTTTCTAGTAGAAATGGGCCAGTTCTCTCTGTTCTGAGGTCGGTTTCCTCGTCTCCTCCCGTCCCCTGGCTGGTTGGCTTGTCTCTCCTTGTCCCGGAATGGCGCTGGTCTTCCGGGATCCCCGTCGGAGATGTCCCAGTCGTCGATGATGCGCCAGTCGTCTCTCGGTATCTGGGTCCTTCCTTTCTGCATTTTTTTCAGATTGTCTGAATTCGCTACGTACGTTTCAACCTTCTTAGGTCTTCTTCAGGCGAAGAGTGAAGCTGTTGTCTCTCAGCTCTTTCTTATAAAGGGATTCAAGCCCCTAGGGGCGTGTCCTCCGATTGGCTATGATTGGCTATCTGGCCAGTCAGTATTGATCGTTGTGTCTCCTAGGACTTTTGGATCTTACCCCACTTCACACCTAAGAGTGTGATGAGAGGAGTTTTCTGGTCATTGTCAAAGAATACTTTTTTCAAAGTTTATATGTGTATACACAAGCGCGCCCACATGTATAAACATATGTGCCCACTTATATATCCACATATATCCCCCTGGGGGGTTCAGAGTAATTGCAACTTGGTGGGAGGCACGAGCTGGTTAGGTTTAGTCTTTTTGAGCCTGATTCTCTGCAGTGTTCCAGACCGTTTTTGTCTGGCTCACTCCAGAAAAGGAGGGGTTGCATTGGCCATTCCCTGTTACAACTCTGGTGTGTTCTTGGGTAGTCTAACTAATTATTAGGGTTAGGGTTTTAGGGTTAAGATTAGGTTTAGGGTTAGTTTTAGGGTTAAGGTTAGGTTTTTTGGGTTAGGGTTAAGGTTAGAGAGGGTTCCGGTTAGAGTTAGGGTTATGTTAAAGGTTAGGGTTAGGCCGGTTAGAGTTAGGGTTATGTTAAAGGTTAGGGTTAGGCTTAGGGTTAGGGTTAGGGTTAGGGTTAGGGTTAGGATTAGGGTTAGTGTTATGGTTTAAGGTTTAGGGTTAAGGTTAGGATAAGGTTAGGTTAGGGTATAGTTTTTAGTTTTAGGGAGAGAGGGAGAGAGAGAGAAAGAGAGAGAGGGCGGGGGGAAAAAGGAAAAACAGAAAGGGGGAATTAGGAGGGGGGGGGCCGTTTTAGACCAATTGGTCCCCATTCGTGTTCCTTTCATTAAGCCCTAATGGGTAATGAGTGGACAGTTTAGTAATCCATTGGCTCTCCTGCCATCTTCTTTGTCCGGTGGACCAGTTTTGATTGTGGTTAGGGTTTTAGGGTTAAGATTAGGTTTAGGGTTAGTTTTAGGGTTAAGGTTAGGTTTTTTGGGTTAGGGTTAAGGTTAGAGAGGGTTCCGGTTAGAGTTAGGGTTATGTTAAAGGTTAGGGTTAGGCCGGTTAGAGTTAGGGTTATGTTAAAGGTTAGGGTTAGGCTTAGGGTTAGGGTTAGGGTTAGGGTTAGGGTTAGGATTAGGGTTAGTGTTATGGTTTAAGGTTTAGGGTTAAGGTTAGGATAAGGTTAGGTTAGGGTATAGTTTTTAGTTTTAGGGAGAGAGGGAGAGAGAGAGAAAGAGAGAGAGGGCGGGGGGAAAAAGGAAAAACAGAAAGGGGGAATTAGGAGGGGGGGGGCCGTTTTAGACCAATTGGTCCCCATTCGTGTTCCTTTCATTAAGCCCTAATGGGTAATGAGTGGACAGTTTAGTAATCCATTGGCTCTCCTGCCATCTTCTTTGTCCGGTGGACCAGTTTTGATTGTGCTGTAAGCCTGTGACTTCCAGTGCTTCCCGGCCATGTAGTGTGAAGTGTTTCACTACCCACGTGTTCGTCTCCTTGCTATTTCTAATGTTGTACTGGTGTTGTGTAATTCTAGTCTGAATGGAATTTCTGGTTTCACCTACGTATTGAATTCCACATGTTTTACAGGTGATTAGATAAACACAGTTTGTTGTTTTGCTTAGAATCTGTTGATCAATTGGGAACCATTGTTTCGTTCTCCTGTTTTTGATCATGGTTCTTGGCTTAAAGTATTCCGGTCGTTTGGGCTTACTTCCTCCTGTTCCTTTAAGTTTACTGTGTACCAAGTAGTCCTGTAGGTTTTTGTTCCTCCGATATGCTGAGATTATTTTGTAATTGTCCAGGGTGCCTTCCTCTCTTGTCTCAAAGTTGCGTTTAATTTTTGTATTAGCTATCTGGCTCAGTGTTGAGTAGTAGGTTATCAGGGGAATGGTTGGCCTGCTGTCCCTCTCTTTTCTGTCCAAGAAAGTACTGCGTATTTGCCTTAAACAGGATCTGCTGTATCCCCTGTTTCTCAAAGAATGAAAGAGAGTTTTAGTTGCTATCTCAAATTCTTCCTGTTGTGTGCATATTCTGTGGAACCTTAGTAGTTGGGATTTAACAATTCCCTTGAATGTGTGTTTTGGGTGAAAGCTCTGTTTATGTAATAGTGCGTGTGTGTCTGTATCTTTAAAGAATACTTTAATATCCAGTGTCTTCTGTGTTCTAAAGTCTGTGCCTTTATAGGTTGTGGTGTCAAGAAAGTCTATAGTATCCTTATGTGTCGTGTATTTTACTGTGATGGAAGTGTGGTGTGTGTTGAGAATGTTTATAAAGTCTTGGAATTGTTCTAAGCTGTGTGTCCATGTGCCCCAGATGTCGTCTAGG
The DNA here is from genome assembly GCF_963989245.1 of Nansenia antarctica. NCBI lineage: Eukaryota > Metazoa > Chordata > Actinopteri > Argentiniformes > Microstomatidae > Nansenia > Nansenia antarctica. Next base: position 25,003,912 of record NC_137691.1, read on the forward strand.
TATCTGACATAGTGCAGAGGTTTCAGCGGGCACTTTACCAATACTGTGTCCTCCCAATCTGCCATGTAGATGTTGGCATAGGCTGGTGCAAACTTCTTCCCCATGGCTGTTCCTTTTGTCTGTAGGTAATACCTGTTATTGAATTCAAAATCATTTTTGGTTAGATTAATGTGCAGTAACTCCAATATTTCTCTCTCTGGTCTACCTGCGTCGGGGTACTTGTTAAAACATTTTCTAACTGCACAAAGTCCTGCTTCTGTTTCTATGTTGGTGTACAGACTATCAACGTCAATGGTAAACAATAATGTGTTCTCAGGGATTATCATGGCTTTGATTTTTTCCACAAAATCGTAGGTGTCCTTGATGTAGCTATTGTGTTTTACTGAGAGCGGATTCAGAAAGTGGTCTATGTATTCCGCTGACCTCTGTGATTCGCTGTTGACGTCCGACACTATTGGGCGTCCTGCTGGTATTTCGTAAGGGACTGTCCAGGTATCTGGTGGTTTGTGTATTTTTGGCAATAGGTAAAATATTCTAGCCCTGGGCGTGTCCTCTCCAATAAGGTATCTACTCTGTTTGGCGTTAATGTACTGCCTTTCCTCCAGTCTTTTGACTATATCCTTGATTTCAACTGCTGTTTGTTGAAAAATAGGGTGGGTTAGTACCTGATAGTGTTCTCGATTACTAAGTTGTCTTTCTGCCTCAATAAGGTATTGATGTCTGTCCATTAATACTATTGAGCTTCCTTTATCTGCTGGTTTTATCACCAAGTCTTTGTTTTTGGTTAGTTGCCTGAGTGCCATCACCTGTTCTCCTGTCAAGTTGTTTTTTTCTTTGCTGTGTCTGGGGAGATTCCCCAGGATAATCTGATCTTCCCCAATAATTCTTTTTATTTCTGGTGCGACCTTTGCAAAAGGTGGTTCCCAGTGAGATTTTGGTGTGAATTTTGGGATTGGTTCATCCCTGTCCTCCCCGAAGTGGGCTGCCAGTTTCAATCTCCTATGGTAGCTTTGTATGTCCACATTAATCTTTTTGTTTTGTTGTCTATATATGTCCAGGGTTGGAATGAAGGATAGACCTTTTTCCAAGAGGCTTAATTGGGCCTCCGTTGGTTGGAATGTGTTTGATAGATTAATAGTGTTCGTATACCCCTCTATTCTGTTTGGTCTTATGGGGTCATCTAGTTTAAATGTGTCAACCAGTGTTCTAGGATGTTGCTTGCTGTCTGCGGTGTCCAGTGGATGTTTGGGTGGTGTTCCCTGTTAGTCTTCCCGGTCTCGAAATCCTCGTCTGGTATTTTCGGGATGTGGTTGCCTCGTGACTTGATGTGTTGATTCAGCGTTTCCAACAGTGCCTTTTCTACCCCGAGCAGGTTTTGGGGAAAGTTGATTTCTACTACGTAGATCTTTGCTTTCCTGAATTTCTCCCCTGCTTTTCTCCGGGCTGCTGTCAAGGCCTTGAGTGCTGTTTTACCCGTTTGGTTTCTGTTGTTGATTCCGAAGGACAGGATGACTGTTTCCACCTCTGTGTTCATTGCAGCCTCTTCTATCAGGAATTCTGCGTGTTGGAATGTTGCCCCTGGGAAGCTGTCAATCTGTATGTGGTTCTGGGTGAAGGATCCTATCGTTCTGAGGTTGGAGTCCCCCATGATGACCACTTTCTTCTCGATGTTCAGTCTCCAAGCGTCCCTCTTGCGTTGAGTCCCTGCATGCGTTGTCACGCTGTGTTCCGGCCGGGGTGGTGGGGTGCGCAGGTCTGGTCGGTCGTCCGTACTGTCCTGGTGTACCATTGCCGTGGTCCTGGTTCTGCGCCCGATTTCCCCTGTGGAGGCCTGAGGTGGGGGTGGTCCAGGGTTGGGGGGAAGGAGGGTGGCAGGGGGAGTTGTGGTGTCCCCCCCACTCTGTGGTGTTGCCGTTGGGTTCTCTCCCCCGGGTGGTGTCCCGTCGCTCTGCTTGGGTGCTGGCTGTATGCCGCCTGGTATGGGCTGCGCTGTCCGGCCCTCCCCTCCGGTCGGTGTTCGTCCGGCTCCCCGGTCGGGGTGCGTGGGCTGCGCTGTCTGGCTCCCCCCTCTGGATGGCGACCGTCCGGTCCCCTGGGTTGGGCGCGTGGGCCGCGCTGTCCGGCCTCCCCCTCCGGTTGGTGGCCCCTGGGTGGGGTGTCTTGGCGCCGGGAGCGGTGGGAAGTCCTCTGTAGACTCCTCTATGTTGTCTTCATGCTCTCCTCCCAGTGGGCCGAACCTGTTGCTGCATGTGACTCCCCCTGTAGTGGCCTGTTGAGGGGGACGGTGGGAGGAGGAACGAAAGGGGGTGGGAGAGGTGCTGGGAGAGGAGGTGGGAGGGGAGGGAGGGGGCCCCGGGGGTGGAGGAGGGTTGGGGCGGGAGGAGGGAGGGGGAGAGGGGGTCCCAGGGTTGGGAGGGGAGGGGTTGGGTTTGGGAGGGAGTTCGGGTGGGGTGGGGTGGAGGGTGGCGATGATCTGTGCTCTGGTCTGGTCTATCACTACCTGTGTCAGTTTCTTTCCTAGGTTTCTGCGGGCCCATCTCTCTGCAACCTTAAATTGTTCAGGCCAGTCTTGTGTGTTGTTTGTGTTAAGCTCTTTGATCAATTTGGCTATGTGTGTTGTGTAGTGGTTTTCTAAAGCCAGTACAGTTGTGTATTCCCAATTTCTGGCGTTTCCCTCTAACCAAAGCATTGTTTCTGCCGTTGGTTGAGCTGGTTTGATGAGTGCGGCTAATTCCATAGTTTTTCTATTTATGCTAGCAGGCACTGTGCCTTTCAAGTCAACATTTTGTAGGTGATGTCTCATTCTGATGGGGTTATGAATGGTTCTAACCCCTTTTTGGAAGTCATTCTTCTCTATCTGTGTGTTGTTCTGACCCCTGTGTGTATGTGTGTCTGTGTGTGTGGTGATCATACTTACCTGTCGGCCCATTCCTCTGTTGTCGTCCTGGTGAGGTTGTTGTCTCCCCCGGTTTCTAGTAGAAATGGGCCAGTTCTCTCTGTTCTGAGGTCGGTTTCCTCGTCTCCTCCCGTCCCCTGGCTGGTTGGCTTGTCTCTCCTTGTCCCGGAATGGCGCTGGTCTTCCGGGATCCCCGTCGGAGATGTCCCAGTCGTCGATGATGCGCCAGTCGTCTCTCGGTATCTGGGTCCTTCCTTTCTGCATTTTTTTCAGATTGTCTGAATTCGCTACGTACGTTTCAACCTTCTTAGGTCTTCTTCAGGCGAAGAGTGAAGCTGTTGTCTCTCAGCTCTTTCTTATAAAGGGATTCAAGCCCCTAGGGGCGTGTCCTCCGATTGGCTATGATTGGCTATCTGGCCAGTCAGTATTGATCGTTGTGTCTCCTAGGACTTTTGGATCTTACCCCACTTCACACCTAAGAGTGTGATGAGAGGAGTTTTCTGGTCATTGTCAAAGAATACTTTTTTCAAAGTTTATATGTGTATACACAAGCGCGCCCACATGTATAAACATATGTGCCCACTTATATATCCACATATATCCCCCTGGGGGGTTCAGAGTAATTGCAACTTGGTGGGAGGCACGAGCTGGTTAGGTTTAGTCTTTTTGAGCCTGATTCTCTGCAGTGTTCCAGACCGTTTTTGTCTGGCTCACTCCAGAAAAGGAGGGGTTGCATTGGCCATTCCCTGTTACAACTCTGGTGTGTTCTTGGGTAGTCTAACTAATTATTAGGGTTAGGGTTTTAGGGTTAAGATTAGGTTTAGGGTTAGTTTTAGGGTTAAGGTTAGGTTTTTTGGGTTAGGGTTAAGGTTAGAGAGGGTTCCGGTTAGAGTTAGGGTTATGTTAAAGGTTAGGGTTAGGCCGGTTAGAGTTAGGGTTATGTTAAAGGTTAGGGTTAGGCTTAGGGTTAGGGTTAGGGTTAGGGTTAGGGTTAGGATTAGGGTTAGTGTTATGGTTTAAGGTTTAGGGTTAAGGTTAGGATAAGGTTAGGTTAGGGTATAGTTTTTAGTTTTAGGGAGAGAGGGAGAGAGAGAGAAAGAGAGAGAGGGCGGGGGGAAAAAGGAAAAACAGAAAGGGGGAATTAGGAGGGGGGGGGCCGTTTTAGACCAATTGGTCCCCATTCGTGTTCCTTTCATTAAGCCCTAATGGGTAATGAGTGGACAGTTTAGTAATCCATTGGCTCTCCTGCCATCTTCTTTGTCCGGTGGACCAGTTTTGATTGTGGTTAGGGTTTTAGGGTTAAGATTAGGTTTAGGGTTAGTTTTAGGGTTAAGGTTAGGTTTTTTGGGTTAGGGTTAAGGTTAGAGAGGGTTCCGGTTAGAGTTAGGGTTATGTTAAAGGTTAGGGTTAGGCCGGTTAGAGTTAGGGTTATGTTAAAGGTTAGGGTTAGGCTTAGGGTTAGGGTTAGGGTTAGGGTTAGGGTTAGGATTAGGGTTAGTGTTATGGTTTAAGGTTTAGGGTTAAGGTTAGGATAAGGTTAGGTTAGGGTATAGTTTTTAGTTTTAGGGAGAGAGGGAGAGAGAGAGAAAGAGAGAGAGGGCGGGGGGAAAAAGGAAAAACAGAAAGGGGGAATTAGGAGGGGGGGGGCCGTTTTAGACCAATTGGTCCCCATTCGTGTTCCTTTCATTAAGCCCTAATGGGTAATGAGTGGACAGTTTAGTAATCCATTGGCTCTCCTGCCATCTTCTTTGTCCGGTGGACCAGTTTTGATTGTGCTGTAAGCCTGTGACTTCCAGTGCTTCCCGGCCATGTAGTGTGAAGTGTTTCACTACCCACGTGTTCGTCTCCTTGCTATTTCTAATGTTGTACTGGTGTTGTGTAATTCTAGTCTGAATGGAATTTCTGGTTTCACCTACGTATTGAATTCCACATGTTTTACAGGTGATTAGATAAACACAGTTTGTTGTTTTGCTTAGAATCTGTTGATCAATTGGGAACCATTGTTTCGTTCTCCTGTTTTTGATCATGGTTCTTGGCTTAAAGTATTCCGGTCGTTTGGGCTTACTTCCTCCTGTTCCTTTAAGTTTACTGTGTACCAAGTAGTCCTGTAGGTTTTTGTTCCTCCGATATGCTGAGATTATTTTGTAATTGTCCAGGGTGCCTTCCTCTCTTGTCTCAAAGTTGCGTTTAATTTTTGTATTAGCTATCTGGCTCAGTGTTGAGTAGTAGGTTATCAGGGGAATGGTTGGCCTGCTGTCCCTCTCTTTTCTGTCCAAGAAAGTACTGCGTATTTGCCTTAAACAGGATCTGCTGTATCCCCTGTTTCTCAAAGAATGAAAGAGAGTTTTAGTTGCTATCTCAAATTCTTCCTGTTGTGTGCATATTCTGTGGAACCTTAGTAGTTGGGATTTAACAATTCCCTTGAATGTGTGTTTTGGGTGAAAGCTCTGTTTATGTAATAGTGCGTGTGTGTCTGTATCTTTAAAGAATACTTTAATATCCAGTGTCTTCTGTGTTCTAAAGTCTGTGCCTTTATAGGTTGTGGTGTCAAGAAAGTCTATAGTATCCTTATGTGTCGTGTATTTTACTGTGATGGAAGTGTGGTGTGTGTTGAGAATGTTTATAAAGTCTTGGAATTGTTCTAAGCTGTGTGTCCATGTGCCCCAGATGTCGTCTAGGTATCTGACATAGTGCAGAGGTTTCAGCGGGCACTTTACCAATACTGTGTCCTCCCAATCTGCCATGTAGATGTTGGCATAGGCTGGTGCAAACTTCTTCCCCATGGCTGTTCCTTTTGTCTGTAGGTAATACCTGTTATTGAATTCAAAATCATTTTTGGTTAGATTAATGTGCAGTAACTCCAATATTTCTCTCTCTGGTCTACCTGCGTCGGGGTACTTGTTAAAACATTTTCTAACTGCACAAAGTCCTGCTTCTGTTTCTATGTTGGTGTACAGACTATCAACGTCAATGGTAAACAATAATGTGTTCTCAGGGATTATCATGGCTTTGATTTTTTCCACAAAATCGTAGGTGTCCTTGATGTAGCTATTGTGTTTTACTGAGAGCGGATTCAGAAAGTGGTCTATGTATTCCGCTGACCTCTGTGATTCGCTGTTGACGTCCGACACTATTGGGCGTCCTGCTGGTATTTCGTAAGGGACTGTCCAGGTATCTGGTGGTTTGTGTATTTTTGGCAATAGGTAAAATATTCTAGCCCTGGGCGTGTCCTCTCCAATAAGGTATCTACTCTGTTTGGCGTTAATGTACTGCCTTTCCTCCAGTCTTTTGACTATATCCTTGATTTCAACTGCTGTTTGTTGAAAAATAGGGTGGGTTAGTACCTGATAGTGTTCTCGATTACTAAGTTGTCTTTCTGCCTCAATAAGGTATTGATGTCTGTCCATTAATACTATTGAGCTTCCTTTATCTGCTGGTTTTATCACCAAGTCTTTGTTTTTGGTTAGTTGCCTGAGTGCCATCACCTGTTCTCCTGTCAAGTTGTTTTTTTCTTTGCTGTGTCTGGGGAGATTCCCCAGGATAATCTGATCTTCCCCAATAATTCTTTTTATTTCTGGTGCGACCTTTGCAAAAGGTGGTTCCCAGTGAGATTTTGGTGTGAATTTTGGGATTGGTTCATCCCTGTCCTCCCCGAAGTGGGCTGCCAGTTTCAATCTCCTATGGTAGCTTTGTATGTCCACATTAATCTTTTTGTTTTGTTGTCTATATATGTCCAGGGTTGGAATGAAGGATAGACCTTTTTCCAAGAGGCTTAATTGGGCCTCCGTTGGTTGGAATGTGTTTGATAGATTAATAGTGTTCGTATACCCCTCTATTCTGTTTGGTCTTATGGGGTCATCTAGTTTAAATGTGTCAACCAGTGTTCTAGGATGTTGCTTGCTGTCTGCGGTGTCCAGTGGATGTTTGGGTGGTGTTCCCTGTTAGTCTTCCCGGTCTCGAAATCCTCGTCTGGTATTTTCGGGATGTGGTTGCCTCGTGACTTGATGTGTTGATTCAGCGTTTCCAACAGTGCCTTTTCTACCCCGAGCAGGTTTTGGGGAAAGTTGATTTCTACTACGTAGATCTTTGCTTTCCTGAATTTCTCCCCTGCTTTTCTCCGGGCTGCTGTCAAGGCCTTGAGTGCTGTTTTACCCGTTTGGTTTCTGTTGTTGATTCCGAAGGACAGGATGACTGTTTCCACCTCTGTGTTCATTGCAGCCTCTTCTATCAGGAATTCTGCGTGTTGGAATGTTGCCCCTGGGAAGCTGTCAATCTGTATGTGGTTCTGGGTGAAGGATCCTATCGTTCTGAGGTTGGAGTCCCCCATGATGACCACTTTCTTCTCGATGTTCAGTCTCCAAGCGTCCCTCTTGCGTTGAGTCCCTGCATGCGTTGTCACGCTGTGTTCCGGCCGGGGTGGTGGGGTGCGCAGGTCTGGTCGGTCGTCCGTACTGTCCTGGTGTACCATTGCCGTGGTCCTGGTTCTGCGCCCGATTTCCCCTGTGGAGGCCTGAGGTGGGGGTGGTCCAGGGTTGGGGGGAAGGAGGGTGGCAGGGGGAGTTGTGGTGTCCCCCCCACTCTGTGGTGTTGCCGTTGGGTTCTCTCCCCCGGGTGGTGTCCCGTCGCTCTGCTTGGGTGCTGGCTGTATGCCGCCTGGTATGGGCTGCGCTGTCCGGCCCTCCCCTCCGGTCGGTGTTCGTCCGGCTCCCCGGTCGGGGTGCGTGGGCTGCGCTGTCTGGCTCCCCCCTCTGGATGGCGACCGTCCGGTCCCCTGGGTTGGGCGCGTGGGCCGCGCTGTCCGGCCTCCCCCTCCGGTTGGTGGCCCCTGGGTGGGGTGTCTTGGCGCCGGGAGCGGTGGGAAGTCCTCTGTAGACTCCTCTATGTTGTCTTCATGCTCTCCTCCCAGTGGGCCGAACCTGTTGCTGCATGTGACTCCCCCTGTAGTGGCCTGTTGAGGGGGACGGTGGGAGGAGGAACGAAAGGGGGTGGGAGAGGTGCTGGGAGAGGAGGTGGGAGGGGAGGGAGGGGGCCCCGGGGGTGGAGGAGGGTTGGGGCGGGAGGAGGGAGGGGGAGAGGGGGTCCCAGGGTTGGGAGGGGAGGGGTTGGGTTTGGGAGGGAGTTCGGGTGGGGTGGGGTGGAGGGTGGCGATGATCTGTGCTCTGGTCTGGTCTATCACTACCTGTGTCAGTTTCTTTCCTAGGTTTCTGCGGGCCCATCTCTCTGCAACCTTAAATTGTTCAGGCCAGTCTTGTGTGTTGTTTGTGTTAAGCTCTTTGATCAATTTGGCTATGTGTGTTGTGTAGTGGTTTTCTAAAGCCAGTACAGTTGTGTATTCCCAATTTCTGGCGTTTCCCTCTAACCAAAGCATTGTTTCTGCCGTTGGTTGAGCTGGTTTGATGAGTGCGGCTAATTCCATAGTTTTTCTATTTATGCTAGCAGGCACTGTGCCTTTCAAGTCAACATTTTGTAGGTGATGTCTCATTCTGATGAGGTTATGAATGGTTCTAACCCCTTTTTGGAAGTCATTCTTCTCTATCTGTGTGTTGTTCTGACCCCTGTGTGTATGTGTGTCTGTGTGTGTGGTGATCATACTTACCTGTCGGCCCATTCCTCTGTTGTCGTCCTGGTGAGGTTGTTGTCTCCCCCGGTTTCTAGTAGAAATGGGCCAGTTCTCTCTGTTCTGAGGTCGGTTTCCTCGTCTCCTCCCGTCCCCTGGCTGGTTGGCTTGTCTCTCCTTGTCCCGGAATGGCGCTGGTCTTCCGGGATCCCCGTCGGAGATGTCCCAGTCGTCGATGATGCGCCAGTCGTCTCTCGGTATCTGGGTCCTTCCTTTCTGCATTTTTTTCAGATTGTCTGAATTCGCTACGTACGTTTCAACCTTCTTAGGTCTTCTTCAGGCGAAGAGTGAAGCTGTTGTCTCTCAGCTCTTTCTTATAAAGGGATTCAAGCCCCTAGGGGCGTGTCCTCCGATTGGCTATGATTGGCTATCTGGCCAGTCAGTATTGATCGTTGTGTCTCCTAGGACTTTTGGATCTTACCCCACTTCACACCTAAGAGTGTGATGAGAGGAGTTTTCTGGTCATTGTCAAAGAATACTTTTTTCAAAGTTTATATGTGTATACACAAGCGCGCCCACATGTATAAACATATGTGCCCACTTATATATCCACATATATCCCCCTGGGGGGTTCAGAGTAATTGCAACTTGGTGGGAGGCACGAGCTGGTTAGGTTTAGTCTTTTTGAGCCTGATTCTCTGCAGTGTTCCAGACCGTTTTTGTCTGGCTCACTCCAGAAAAGGAGGGGTTGCATTGGCCATTCCCTGTTACAACTCTGGTGTGTTCTTGGGTAGTCTAACTAATTATTAGGGTTAGGGTTTTAGGGTTAAGATTAGGTTTAGGGTTAGTTTTAGGGTTAAGGTTAGGTTTTTTGGGTTAGGGTTAAGGTTAGAGAGGGTTCCGGTTAGAGTTAGGGTTATGTTAAAGGTTAGGGTTAGGCCGGTTAGAGTTAGGGTTATGTTAAAGGTTAGGGTTAGGCTTAGGGTTAGGGTTAGGGTTAGGGTTAGGGTTAGGATTAGGGTTAGTGTTATGGTTTAAGGTTTAGGGTTAAGGTTAGGATAAGGTTAGGTTAGGGTATAGTTTTTAGTTTTAGGGAGAGAGGGAGAGAGAGAGAAAGAGAGAGAGGGCGGGGGGAAAAAGGAAAAACAGAAAGGGGGAATTAGGAGGGGGGGGGCCGTTTTAGACCAATTGGTCCCCATTCGTGTTCCTTTCATTAAGCCCTAATGGGTAATGAGTGGACAGTTTAGTAATCCATTGGCTCTCCTGCCATCTTCTTTGTCCGGTGGACCAGTTTTGATTGTGGTTAGGGTTTTAGGGTTAAGATTAGGTTTAGGGTTAGTTTTAGGGTTAAGGTTAGGTTTTTTGGGTTAGGGTTAAGGTTAGAGAGGGTTCCGGTTAGAGTTAGGGTTATGTTAAAGGTTAGGGTTAGGCCGGTTAGAGTTAGGGTTATGTTAAAGGTTAGGGTTAGGCTTAGGGTTAGGGTTAGGGTTAGGGTTAGGGTTAGGATTAGGGTTAGTGTTATGGTTTAAGGTTTAGGGTTAAGGTTAGGATAAGGTTAGGTTAGGGTATAGTTTTTAGTTTTAGGGAGAGAGGGAGAGAGAGAGAAAGAGAGAGAGGGCGGGGGGAAAAAGGAAAAACAGAAAGGGGGAATTAGGAGGGGGGGGGCCGTTTTAGACCAATTGGTCCCCATTCGTGTTCCTTTCATTAAGCCCTAATGGGTAATGAGTGGACAGTTTAGTAATCCATTGGCTCTCCTGCCATCTTCTTTGTCCGGTGGACCAGTTTTGATTGTGCTGTAAGCCTGTGACTTCCAGTGCTTCCCGGCCATGTAGTGTGAAGTGTTTCACTACCCACGTGTTCGTCTCCTTGCTATTTCTAATGTTGTACTGGTGTTGTGTAATTCTAGTCTGAATGGAATTTCTGGTTTCACCTACGTATTGAATTCCACATGTTTTACAGGTGATTAGATAAACACAGTTTGTTGTTTTGCTTAGAATCTGTTGATCAATTGGGAACCATTGTTTCGTTCTCCTGTTTTTGATCATGGTTCTTGGCTTAAAGTATTCCGGTCGTTTGGGCTTACTTCCTCCTGTTCCTTTAAGTTTACTGTGTACCAAGTAGTCCTGTAGGTTTTTGTTCCTCCGATATGCTGAGATTATTTTGTAATTGTCCAGGGTGCCTTCCTCTCTTGTCTCAAAGTTGCGTTTAATTTTTGTATTAGCTATCTGGCTCAGTGTTGAGTAGTAGGTTATCAGGGGAATGGTTGGCCTGCTGTCCCTCTCTTTTCTGTCCAAGAAAGTACTGCGTATTTGCCTTAAACAGGATCTGCTGTATCCCCTGTTTCTCAAAGAATGAAAGAGAGTTTTAGTTGCTATCTCAAATTCTTCCTGTTGTGTGCATATTCTGTGGAACCTTAGTAGTTGGGATTTAACAATTCCCTTGAATGTGTGTTTTGGGTGAAAGCTCTGTTTATGTAATAGTGCGTGTGTGTCTGTATCTTTAAAGAATACTTTAATATCCAGTGTCTTCTGTGTTCTAAAGTCTGTGCCTTTATAGGTTGTGGTGTCAAGAAAGTCTATAGTATCCTTATGTGTCGTGTATTTTACTGTGATGGAAGTGTGGTGTGTGTTGAGAATGTTTATAAAGTCTTGGAATTGTTCTAAGCTGTGTGTCCATGTGCCCCAGATGTCGTCTAGGTATCTGACATAGTGCAGAGGTTTCAGCGGGCACTTTACCAATACTGTGTCCTCCCAATCTGCCATGTAGATGTTGGCATAGGCTGGTGCAAACTTCTTCCCCATGGCTGTTCCTTTTGTCTGTAGGTAATACCTGTTATTGAATTCAAAATCATTTTTGGTTAGATTAATGTGCAGTAACTCCAATATTTCTCTCTCTGGTCTACCTGCGTCGGGGTACTTGTTAAAACATTTTCTAACTGCACAAAGTCCTGCTTCTGTTTCTATGTTGGTGTACAGACTATCAACGTCAATGGTAAACAATAATGTGTTCTCAGGGATTATCATGGCTTTGATTTTTTCCACAAAATCGTAGGTGTCCTTGATGTAGCTATTGTGTTTTACTGAGAGCGGATTCAGAAAGTGGTCTATGTATTCCGCTGACCTCTGTGATTCGCTGTTGACGTCCGACACTATTGGGCGTCCTGCTGGTATTTCGTAAGGGACTGTCCAGGTATCTGGTGGTTTGTGTATTTTTGGCAATAGGTAAAATATTCTAGCCCTGGGCGTGTCCTCTCCAATAAGGTATCTACTCTGTTTGGCGTTAATGTACTGCCTTTCCTCCAGTCTTTTGACTATATCCTTGATTTCAACTGCTGTTTGTTGAAAAATAGGGTGGGTTAGTACCTGATAGTGTTCTCGATTACTAAGTTGTCTTTCTGCCTCAATAAGGTATTGATGTCTGTCCATTAATACTATTGAGCTTCCTTTATCTGCTGGTTTTATCACCAAGTCTTTGTTTTTGGTTAGTTGCCTGAGTGCCATCACCTGTTCTCCTGTCAAGTTGTTTTTTTCTTTGCTGTGTCTGGGGAGATTCCCCAGGATAATCTGATCTTCCCCAATAATTCTTTTTATTTCTGGTGCGACCTTTGCAAAAGGTGGTTCCCAGTGAGATTTTGGTGTGAATTTTGGGATTGGTTCATCCCTGTCCTCCCCGAAGTGGGCTGCCAGTTTCAATCTCCTATGGTAGCTTTGTATGTCCACATTAATCTTTTTGTTTTGTTGTCTATATATGTCCAGGGTTGGAATGAAGGATAGACCTTTTTCCAAGAGGCTTAATTGGGCCTCCGTTGGTTGGAATGTGTTTGATAGATTAATAGTGTTCGTATACCCCTCTATTCTGTTTGGTCTTATGGGGTCATCTAGTTTAAATGTGTCAACCAGTGTTCTAGGATGTTGCTTGCTGTCTGCGGTGTCCAGTGGATGTTTGGGTGGTGTTCCCTGTTAGTCTTCCCGGTCTCGAAATCCTCGTCTGGTATTTTCGGGATGTGGTTGCCTCGTGACTTGATGTGTTGATTCAGCGTTTCCAACAGTGCCTTTTCTACCCCGAGCAGGTTTTGGGGAAAGTTGATTTCTACTACGTAGATCTTTGCTTTCCTGAATTTCTCCCCTGCTTTTCTCCGGGCTGCTGTCAAGGCCTTGAGTGCTGTTTTACCCGTTTGGTTTCTGTTGTTGATTCCGAAGGACAGGATGACTGTTTCCACCTCTGTGTTCATTGCAGCCTCTTCTATCAGGAATTCTGCGTGTTGGAATGTTGCCCCTGGGAAGCTGTCAATCTGTATGTGGTTCTGGGTGAAGGATCCTATCGTTCTGAGGTTGGAGTCCCCCATGATGACCACTTTCTTCTCGATGTTCAGTCTCCAAGCGTCCCTCTTGCGTTGAGTCCCTGCATGCGTTGTCACGCTGTGTTCCGGCCGGGGTGGTGGGGTGCGCAGGTCTGGTCGGTCGTCCGTACTGTCCTGGTGTACCATTGCCGTGGTCCTGGTTCTGCGCCCGATTTCCCCTGTGGAGGCCTGAGGTGGGGGTGGTCCAGGGTTGGGGGGAAGGAGGGTGGCAGGGGGAGTTGTGGTGTCCCCCCCACTCTGTGGTGTTGCCGTTGGGTTCTCTCCCCCGGGTGGTGTCCCGTCGCTCTGCTTGGGTGCTGGCTGTATGCCGCCTGGTATGGGCTGCGCTGTCCGGCCCTCCCCTCCGGTCGGTGTTCGTCCGGCTCCCCGGTCGGGGTGCGTGGGCTGCGCTGTCTGGCTCCCCCCTCTGGATGGCGACCGTCCGGTCCCCTGGGTTGGGCGCGTGGGCCGCGCTGTCCGGCCTCCCCCTCCGGTTGGTGGCCCCTGGGTGGGGTGTCTTGGCGCCGGGAGCGGTGGGAAGTCCTCTGTAGACTCCTCTATGTTGTCTTCATGCTCTCCTCCCAGTGGGCCGAACCTGTTGCTGCATGTGACTCCCCCTGTAGTGGCCTGTTGAGGGGGACGGTGGGAGGAGGAACGAAAGGGGGTGGGAGAGGTGCTGGGAGAGGAGGTGGGAGGGGAGGGAGGGGGCCCCGGGGGTGGAGGAGGGTTGGGGCGGGAGGAGGGAGGGGGAGAGGGGGTCCCAGGGTTGGGAGGGGAGGGGTTGGGTTTGGGAGGGAGTTCGGGTGGGGTGGGGTGGAGGGTGGCGATGATCTGTGCTCTGGTCTGGTCTATCACTACCTGTGTCAGTTTCTTTCCTAGGTTTCTGCGGGCCCATCTCTCTGCAACCTTAAATTGTTCAGGCCAGTCTTGTGTGTTGTTTGTGTTAAGCTCTTTGATCAATTTGGCTATGTGTGTTGTGTAGTGGTTTTCTAAAGCCAGTACAGTTGTGTATTCCCAATTTCTGGCGTTTCCCTCTAACCAAAGCATTGTTTCTGCCGTTGGTTGAGCTGGTTTGATGAGTGCGGCTAATTCCATAGTTTTTCTATTTATGCTAGCAGGCACTGTGCCTTTCAAGTCAACATTTTGTAGGTGATGTCTCATTCTGATGAGGTTATGAATGGTTCTAACCCCTTTTTGGAAGTCATTCTTCTCTATCTGTGTGTTGTTCTGACCCCTGTGTGTATGTGTGTCTGTGTGTGTGGTGATCATACTTACCTGTCGGCCCATTCCTCTGTTGTCGTCCTGGTGAGGTTGTTGTCTCCCCCGGTTTCTAGTAGAAATGGGCCAGTTCTCTCTGTTCTGAGGTCGGTTTCCTCGTCTCCTCCCGTCCCCTGGCTGGTTGGCTTGTCTCTCCTTGTCCCGGAATGGCGCTGGTCTTCCGGGATCCCCGTCGGAGATGTCCCAGTCGTCGATGATGCGCCAGTCGTCTCTCGGTATCTGGGTCCTTCCTTTCTGCATTTTTTTCAGATTGTCTGAATTCGCTACGTACGTTTCAACCTTCTTAGGTCTTCTTCAGGCGAAGAGTGAAGCTGTTGTCTCTCAGCTCTTTCTTATAAAGGGATTCAAGCCCCTAGGGGCGTGTCCTCCGATTGGCTATGATTGGCTATCTGGCCAGTCAGTATTGATCGTTGTGTCTCCTAGGACTTTTGGATCTTACCCCACTTCACACCTAAGAGTGTGATGAGAGGAGTTTTCTGGTCATTGTCAAAGAATACTTTTTTCAAAGTTTATATGTGTATACACAAGCGCGCCCACATGTATAAACATATGTGCCCACTTATATATCCACATATATCCCCCTGGGGGGTTCAGAGTAATTGCAACTTGGTGGGAGGCACGAGCTGGTTAGGTTTAGTCTTTTTGAGCCTGATTCTCTGCAGTGTTCCAGACCGTTTTTGTCTGGCTCACTCCAGAAAAGGAGGGGTTGCATTGGCCATTCCCTGTTACAACTCTGGTGTGTTCTTGGGTAGTCTAACTAATTATTAGGGTTAGGGTTTTAGGGTTAAGATTAGGTTTAGGGTTAGTTTTAGGGTTAAGGTTAGGTTTTTTGGGTTAGGGTTAAGGTTAGAGAGGGTTCCGGTTAGAGTTAGGGTTATGTTAAAGGTTAGGGTTAGGCCGGTTAGAGTTAGGGTTATGTTAAAGGTTAGGGTTAGGCTTAGGGTTAGGGTTAGGGTTAGGGTTAGGGTTAGGATTAGGGTTAGTGTTATGGTTTAAGGTTTAGGGTTAAGGTTAGGATAAGGTTAGGTTAGGGTATAGTTTTTAGTTTTAGGGAGAGAGGGAGAGAGAGAGAAAGAGAGAGAGGGCGGGGGGAAAAAGGAAAAACAGAAAGGGGGAATTAGGAGGGGGGGGGCCGTTTTAGACCAATTGGTCCCCATTCGTGTTCCTTTCATTAAGCCCTAATGGGTAATGAGTGGACAGTTTAGTAATCCATTGGCTCTCCTGCCATCTTCTTTGTCCGGTGGACCAGTTTTGATTGTGGTTAGGGTTTTAGGGTTAAGATTAGGTTTAGGGTTAGTTTTAGGGTTAAGGTTAGGTTTTTTGGGTTAGGGTTAAGGTTAGAGAGGGTTCCGGTTAGAGTTAGGGTTATGTTAAAGGTTAGGGTTAGGCCGGTTAGAGTTAGGGTTATGTTAAAGGTTAGGGTTAGGCTTAGGGTTAGGGTTAGGGTTAGGGTTAGGGTTAGGATTAGGGTTAGTGTTATGGTTTAAGGTTTAGGGTTAAGGTTAGGATAAGGTTAGGTTAGGGTATAGTTTTTAGTTTTAGGGAGAGAGGGAGAGAGAGAGAAAGAGAGAGAGGGCGGGGGGAAAAAGGAAAAACAGAAAGGGGGAATTAGGAGGGGGGGGGCCGTTTTAGACCAATTGGTCCCCATTCGTGTTCCTTTCATTAAGCCCTAATGGGTAATGAGTGGACAGTTTAGTAATCCATTGGCTCTCCTGCCATCTTCTTTGTCCGGTGGACCAGTTTTGATTGTGCTGTAAGCCTGTGACTTCCAGTGCTTCCCGGCCATGTAGTGTGAAGTGTTTCACTACCCACGTGTTCGTCTCCTTGCTATTTCTAATGTTGTACTGGTGTTGTGTAATTCTAGTCTGAATGGAATTTCTGGTTTCACCTACGTATTGAATTCCACATGTTTTACAGGTGATTAGATAAACACAGTTTGTTGTTTTGCTTAGAATCTGTTGATCAATTGGGAACCATTGTTTCGTTCTCCTGTTTTTGATCATGGTTCTTGGCTTAAAGTATTCCGGTCGTTTGGGCTTACTTCCTCCTGTTCCTTTAAGTTTACTGTGTACCAAGTAGTCCTGTAGGTTTTTGTTCCTCCGATATGCTGAGATTATTTTGTAATTGTCCAGGGTGCCTTCCTCTCTTGTCTCAAAGTTGCGTTTAATTTTTGTATTAGCTATCTGGCTCAGTGTTGAGTAGTAGGTTATCAGGGGAATGGTTGGCCTGCTGTCCCTCTCTTTTCTGTCCAAGAAAGTACTGCGTATTTGCCTTAAACAGGATCTGCTGTATCCCCTGTTTCTCAAAGAATGAAAGAGAGTTTTAGTTGCTATCTCAAATTCTTCCTGTTGTGTGCATATTCTGTGGAACCTTAGTAGTTGGGATTTAACAATTCCCTTGAATGTGTGTTTTGGGTGAAAGCTCTGTTTATGTAATAGTGCGTGTGTGTCTGTATCTTTAAAGAATACTTTAATATCCAGTGTCTTCTGTGTTCTAAAGTCTGTGCCTTTATAGGTTGTGGTGTCAAGAAAGTCTATAGTATCCTTATGTGTCGTGTATTTTACTGTGATGGAAGTGTGGTGTGTGTTGAGAATGTTTATAAAGTCTTGGAATTGTTCTAAGCTGTGTGTCCATGTGCCCCAGATGTCGTCTAGGTATCTGACATAGTGCAGAGGTTTCAGCGGGCACTTTACCAATACTGTGTCCTCCCAATCTGCCATGTAGATGTTGGCATAGGCTGGTGCAAACTTCTTCCCCATGGCTGTTCCTTTTGTCTGTAGGTAATACCTGTTATTGAATTCAAAATCATTTTTGGTTAGATTAATGTGCAGTAACTCCAATATTTCTCTCTCTGGTCTACCTGCGTCGGGGTACTTGTTAAAACATTTTCTAACTGCACAAAGTCCTGCTTCTGTTTCTATGTTGGTGTACAGACTATCAACGTCAATGGTAAACAATAATGTGTTCTCAGGGATTATCATGGCTTTGATTTTTTCCACAAAATCGTAGGTGTCCTTGATGTAGCTATTGTGTTTTACTGAGAGCGGATTCAGAAAGTGGTCTATGTATTCCGCTGACCTCTGTGATTCGCTGTTGACGTCCGACACTATTGGGCGTCCTGCTGGTATTTCGTAAGGGACTGTCCAGGTATCTGGTGGTTTGTGTATTTTTGGCAATAGGTAAAATATTCTAGCCCTGGGCGTGTCCTCTCCAATAAGGTATCTACTCTGTTTGGCGTTAATGTACTGCCTTTCCTCCAGTCTTTTGACTATATCCTTGATTTCAACTGCTGTTTGTTGAAAAATAGGGTGGGTTAGTACCTGATAGTGTTCTCGATTACTAAGTTGTCTTTCTGCCTCAATAAGGTATTGATGTCTGTCCATTAATACTATTGAGCTTCCTTTATCTGCTGGTTTTATCACCAAGTCTTTGTTTTTGGTTAGTTGCCTGAGTGCCATCACCTGTTCTCCTGTCAAGTTGTTTTTTTCTTTGCTGTGTCTGGGGAGATTCCCCAGGATAATCTGATCTTCCCCAATAATTCTTTTTATTTCTGGTGCGACCTTTGCAAAAGGTGGTTCCCAGTGAGATTTTGGTGTGAATTTTGGGATTGGTTCATCCCTGTCCTCCCCGAAGTGGGCTGCCAGTTTCAATCTCCTATGGTAGCTTTGTATGTCCACATTAATCTTTTTGTTTTGTTGTCTATATATGTCCAGGGTTGGAATGAAGGATAGACCTTTTTCCAAGAGGCTTAATTGGGCCTCCGTTGGTTGGAATGTGTTTGATAGATTAATAGTGTTCGTATACCCCTCTATTCTGTTTGGTCTTATGGGGTCATCTAGTTTAAATGTGTCAACCAGTGTTCTAGGATGTTGCTTGCTGTCTGCGGTGTCCAGTGGATGTTTGGGTGGTGTTCCCTGTTAGTCTTCCCGGTCTCGAAATCCTCGTCTGGTATTTTCGGGATGTGGTTGCCTCGTGACTTGATGTGTTGATTCAGCGTTTCCAACAGTGCCTTTTCTACCCCGAGCAGGTTTTGGGGAAAGTTGATTTCTACTACGTAGATCTTTGCTTTCCTGAATTTCTCCCCTGCTTTTCTCCGGGCTGCTGTCAAGGCCTTGAGTGCTGTTTTACCCGTTTGGTTTCTGTTGTTGATTCCGAAGGACAGGATGACTGTTTCCACCTCTGTGTTCATTGCAGCCTCTTCTATCAGGAATTCTGCGTGTTGGAATGTTGCCCCTGGGAAGCTGTCAATCTGTATGTGGTTCTGGGTGAAGGATCCTATCGTTCTGAGGTTGGAGTCCCCCATGATGACCACTTTCTTCTCGATGTTCAGTCTCCAAGCGTCCCTCTTGCGTTGAGTCCCTGCATGCGTTGTCACGCTGTGTTCCGGCCGGGGTGGTGGGGTGCGCAGGTCTGGTCGGTCGTCCGTACTGTCCTGGTGTACCATTGCCGTGGTCCTGGTTCTGCGCCCGATTTCCCCTGTGGAGGCCTGAGGTGGGGGTGGTCCAGGGTTGGGGGGAAGGAGGGTGGCAGGGGGAGTTGTGGTGTCCCCCCCACTCTGTGGTGTTGCCGTTGGGTTCTCTCCCCCGGGTGGTGTCCCGTCGCTCTGCTTGGGTGCTGGCTGTATGCCGCCTGGTATGGGCTGCGCTGTCCGGCCCTCCCCTCCGGTCGGTGTTCGTCCGGCTCCCCGGTCGGGGTGCGTGGGCTGCGCTGTCTGGCTCCCCCCTCTGGATGGCGACCGTCCGGTCCCCTGGGTTGGGCGCGTGGGCCGCGCTGTCCGGCCTCCCCCTCCGGTTGGTGGCCCCTGGGTGGGGTGTCTTGGCGCCGGGAGCGGTGGGAAGTCCTCTGTAGACTCCTCTATGTTGTCTTCATGCTCTCCTCCCAGTGGGCCGAACCTGTTGCTGCATGTGACTCCCCCTGTAGTGGCCTGTTGAGGGGGACGGTGGGAGGAGGAACGAAAGGGGGTGGGAGAGGTGCTGGGAGAGGAGGTGGGAGGGGAGGGAGGGGGCCCCGGGGGTGGAGGAGGGTTGGGGCGGGAGGAGGGAGGGGGAGAGGGGGTCCCAGGGTTGGGAGGGGAGGGGTTGGGTTTGGGAGGGAGTTCGGGTGGGGTGGGGTGGAGGGTGGCGATGATCTGTGCTCTGGTCTGGTCTATCACTACCTGTGTCAGTTTCTTTCCTAGGTTTCTGCGGGCCCATCTCTCTGCAACCTTAAATTGTTCAGGCCAGTCTTGTGTGTTGTTTGTGTTAAGCTCTTTGATCAATTTGGCTATGTGTGTTGTGTAGTGGTTTTCTAAAGCCAGTACAGTTGTGTATTCCCAATTTCTGGCGTTTCCCTCTAACCAAAGCATTGTTTCTGCCGTTGGTTGAGCTGGTTTGATGAGTGCGGCTAATTCCATAGTTTTTCTATTTATGCTAGCAGGCACTGTGCCTTTCAAGTCAACATTTTGTAGGTGATGTCTCATTCTGATGAGGTTATGAATGGTTCTAACCCCTTTTTGGAAGTCATTCTTCTCTATCTGTGTGTTGTTCTGACCCCTGTGTGTATGTGTGTCTGTGTGTGTGGTGATCATACTTACCTGTCGGCCCATTCCTCTGTTGTCGTCCTGGTGAGGTTGTTGTCTCCCCCGGTTTCTAGTAGAAATGGGCCAGTTCTCTCTGTTCTGAGGTCGGTTTCCTCGTCTCCTCCCGTCCCCTGGCTGGTTGGCTTGTCTCTCCTTGTCCCGGAATGGCGCTGGTCTTCCGGGATCCCCGTCGGAGATGTCCCAGTCGTCGATGATGCGCCAGTCGTCTCTCGGTATCTGGGTCCTTCCTTTCTGCATTTTTTTCAGATTGTCTGAATTCGCTACGTACGTTTCAACCTTCTTAGGTCTTCTTCAGGCGAAGAGTGAAGCTGTTGTCTCTCAGCTCTTTCTTATAAAGGGATTCAAGCCCCTAGGGGCGTGTCCTCCGATTGGCTATGATTGGCTATCTGGCCAGTCAGTATTGATCGTTGTGTCTCCTAGGACTTTTGGATCTTACCCCACTTCACACCTAAGAGTGTGATGAGAGGAGTTTTCTGGTCATTGTCAAAGAATACTTTTTTCAAAGTTTATATGTGTATACACAAGCGCGCCCACATGTATAAACATATGTGCCCACTTATATATCCACATATATCCCCCTGGGGGGTTCAGAGTAATTGCAACTTGGTGGGAGGCACGAGCTGGTTAGGTTTAGTCTTTTTGAGCCTGATTCTCTGCAGTGTTCCAGACCGTTTTTGTCTGGCTCACTCCAGAAAAGGAGGGGTTGCATTGGCCATTCCCTGTTACAACTCTGGTGTGTTCTTGGGTAGTCTAACTAATTATTAGGGTTAGGGTTTTAGGGTTAAGATTAGGTTTAGGGTTAGTTTTAGGGTTAAGGTTAGGTTTTTTGGGTTAGGGTTAAGGTTAGAGAGGGTTCCGGTTAGAGTTAGGGTTATGTTAAAGGTTAGGGTTAGGCCGGTTAGAGTTAGGGTTATGTTAAAGGTTAGGGTTAGGCTTAGGGTTAGGGTTAGGGTTAGGGTTAGGGTTAGGATTAGGGTTAGTGTTATGGTTTAAGGTTTAGGGTTAAGGTTAGGATAAGGTTAGGTTAGGGTATAGTTTTTAGTTTTAGGGAGAGAGGGAGAGAGAGAGAAAGAGAGAGAGGGCGGGGGGAAAAAGGAAAAACAGAAAGGGGGAATTAGGAGGGGGGGGGCCGTTTTAGACCAATTGGTCCCCATTCGTGTTCCTTTCATTAAGCCCTAATGGGTAATGAGTGGACAGTTTAGTAATCCATTGGCTCTCCTGCCATCTTCTTTGTCCGGTGGACCAGTTTTGATTGTGGTTAGGGTTTTAGGGTTAAGATTAGGTTTAGGGTTAGTTTTAGGGTTAAGGTTAGGTTTTTTGGGTTAGGGTTAAGGTTAGAGAGGGTTCCGGTTAGAGTTAGGGTTATGTTAAAGGTTAGGGTTAGGCCGGTTAGAGTTAGGGTTATGTTAAAGGTTAGGGTTAGGCTTAGGGTTAGGGTTAGGGTTAGGGTTAGGGTTAGGATTAGGGTTAGTGTTATGGTTTAAGGTTTAGGGTTAAGGTTAGGATAAGGTTAGGTTAGGGTATAGTTTTTAGTTTTAGGGAGAGAGGGAGAGAGAGAGAAAGAGAGAGAGGGCGGGGGGAAAAAGGAAAAACAGAAAGGGGGAATTAGGAGGGGGGGGGCCGTTTTAGACCAATTGGTCCCCATTCGTGTTCCTTTCATTAAGCCCTAATGGGTAATGAGTGGACAGTTTAGTAATCCATTGGCTCTCCTGCCATCTTCTTTGTCCGGTGGACCAGTTTTGATTGTGCTGTAAGCCTGTGACTTCCAGTGCTTCCCGGCCATGTAGTGTGAAGTGTTTCACTACCCACGTGTTCGTCTCCTTGCTATTTCTAATGTTGTACTGGTGTTGTGTAATTCTAGTCTGAATGGAATTTCTGGTTTCACCTACGTATTGAATTCCACATGTTTTACAGGTGATTAGATAAACACAGTTTGTTGTTTTGCTTAGAATCTGTTGATCAATTGGGAACCATTGTTTCGTTCTCCTGTTTTTGATCATGGTTCTTGGCTTAAAGTATTCCGGTCGTTTGGGCTTACTTCCTCCTGTTCCTTTAAGTTTACTGTGTACCAAGTAGTCCTGTAGGTTTTTGTTCCTCCGATATGCTGAGATTATTTTGTAATTGTCCAGGGTGCCTTCCTCTCTTGTCTCAAAGTTGCGTTTAATTTTTGTATTAGCTATCTGGCTCAGTGTTGAGTAGTAGGTTATCAGGGGAATGGTTGGCCTGCTGTCCCTCTCTTTTCTGTCCAAGAAAGTACTGCGTATTTGCCTTAAACAGGATCTGCTGTATCCCCTGTTTCTCAAAGAATGAAAGAGAGTTTTAGTTGCTATCTCAAATTCTTCCTGTTGTGTGCATATTCTGTGGAACCTTAGTAGTTGGGATTTAACAATTCCCTTGAATGTGTGTTTTGGGTGAAAGCTCTGTTTATGTAATAGTGCGTGTGTGTCTGTATCTTTAAAGAATACTTTAATATCCAGTGTCTTCTGTGTTCTAAAGTCTGTGCCTTTATAGGTTGTGGTGTCAAGAAAGTCTATAGTATCCTTATGTGTCGTGTATTTTACTGTGATGGAAGTGTGGTGTGTGTTGAGAATGTTTATAAAGTCTTGGAATTGTTCTAAGCTGTGTGTCCATGTGCCCCAGATGTCGTCTAGGTATCTGACATAGTGCAGAGGTTTCAGCGGGCACTTTACCAATACTGTGTCCTCCCAATCTGCCATGTAGATGTTGGCATAGGCTGGTGCAAACTTCTTCCCCATGGCTGTTCCTTTTGTCTGTAGGTAATACCTGTTATTGAATTCAAAATCATTTTTGGTTAGATTAATGTGCAGTAACTCCAATATTTCTCTCTCTGGTCTACCTGCGTCGGGGTACTTGTTAAAACATTTTCTAACTGCACAAAGTCCTGCTTCTGTTTCTATGTTGGTGTACAGACTATCAACGTCAATGGTAAACAATAATGTGTTCTCAGGGATTATCATGGCTTTGATTTTTTCCACAAAATCGTAGGTGTCCTTGATGTAGCTATTGTGTTTTACTGAGAGCGGATTCAGAAAGTGGTCTATGTATTCCGCTGACCTCTGTGATTCGCTGTTGACGTCCGACACTATTGGGCGTCCTGCTGGTATTTCGTAAGGGACTGTCCAGGTATCTGGTGGTTTGTGTATTTTTGGCAATAGGTAAAATATTCTAGCCCTGGGCGTGTCCTCTCCAATAAGGTATCTACTCTGTTTGGCGTTAATGTACTGCCTTTCCTCCAGTCTTTTGACTATATCCTTGATTTCAACTGCTGTTTGTTGAAAAATAGGGTGGGTTAGTACCTGATAGTGTTCTCGATTACTAAGTTGTCTTTCTGCCTCAATAAGGTATTGATGTCTGTCCATTAATACTATTGAGCTTCCTTTATCTGCTGGTTTTATCACCAAGTCTTTGTTTTTGGTTAGTTGCCTGAGTGCCATCACCTGTTCTCCTGTCAAGTTGTTTTTTTCTTTGCTGTGTCTGGGGAGATTCCCCAGGATAATCTGATCTTCCCCAATAATTCTTTTTATTTCTGGTGCGACCTTTGCAAAAGGTGGTTCCCAGTGAGATTTTGGTGTGAATTTTGGGATTGGTTCATCCCTGTCCTCCCCGAAGTGGGCTGCCAGTTTCAATCTCCTATGGTAGCTTTGTATGTCCACATTAATCTTTTTGTTTTGTTGTCTATATATGTCCAGGGTTGGAATGAAGGATAGACCTTTTTCCAAGAGGCTTAATTGGGCCTCCGTTGGTTGGAATGTGTTTGATAGATTAATAGTGTTCGTATACCCCTCTATTCTGTTTGGTCTTATGGGGTCATCTAGTTTAAATGTGTCAACCAGTGTTCTAGGATGTTGCTTGCTGTCTGCGGTGTCCAGTGGATGTTTGGGTGGTGTTCCCTGTTAGTCTTCCCGGTCTCGAAATCCTCGTCTGGTATTTTCGGGATGTGGTTGCCTCGTGACTTGATGTGTTGATTCAGCGTTTCCAACAGTGCCTTTTCTACCCCGAGCAGGTTTTGGGGAAAGTTGATTTCTACTACGTAGATCTTTGCTTTCCTGAATTTCTCCCCTGCTTTTCTCCGGGCTGCTGTCAAGGCCTTGAGTGCTGTTTTACCCGTTTGGTTTCTGTTGTTGATTCCGAAGGACAGGATGACTGTTTCCACCTCTGTGTTCATTGCAGCCTCTTCTATCAGGAATTCTGCGTGTTGGAATGTTGCCCCTGGGAAGCTGTCAATCTGTATGTGGTTCTGGGTGAAGGATCCTATCGTTCTGAGGTTGGAGTCCCCCATGATGACCACTTTCTTCTCGATGTTCAGTCTCCAAGCGTCCCTCTTGCGTTGAGTCCCTGCATGCGTTGTCACGCTGTGTTCCGGCCGGGGTGGTGGGGTGCGCAGGTCTGGTCGGTCGTCCGTACTGTCCTGGTGTACCATTGCCGTGGTCCTGGTTCTGCGCCCGATTTCCCCTGTGGAGGCCTGAGGTGGGGGTGGTCCAGGGTTGGGGGGAAGGAGGGTGGCAGGGGGAGTTGTGGTGTCCCCCCCACTCTGTGGTGTTGCCGTTGGGTTCTCTCCCCCGGGTGGTGTCCCGTCGCTCTGCTTGGGTGCTGGCTGTATGCCGCCTGGTATGGGCTGCGCTGTCCGGCCCTCCCCTCCGGTCGGTGTTCGTCCGGCTCCCCGGTCGGGGTGCGTGGGCTGCGCTGTCTGGCTCCCCCCTCTGGATGGCGACCGTCCGGTCCCCTGGGTTGGGCGCGTGGGCCGCGCTGTCCGGCCTCCCCCTCCGGTTGGTGGCCCCTGGGTGGGGTGTCTTGGCGCCGGGAGCGGTGGGAAGTCCTCTGTAGACTCCTCTATGTTGTCTTCATGCTCTCCTCCCAGTGGGCCGAACCTGTTGCTGCATGTGACTCCCCCTGTAGTGGCCTGTTGAGGGGGACGGTGGGAGGAGGAACGAAAGGGGGTGGGAGAGGTGCTGGGAGAGGAGGTGGGAGGGGAGGGAGGGGGCCCCGGGGGTGGAGGAGGGTTGGGGCGGGAGGAGGGAGGGGGAGAGGGGGTCCCAGGGTTGGGAGGGGAGGGGTTGGGTTTGGGAGGGAGTTCGGGTGGGGTGGGGTGGAGGGTGGCGATGATCTGTGCTCTGGTCTGGTCTATCACTACCTGTGTCAGTTTCTTTCCTAGGTTTCTGCGGGCCCATCTCTCTGCAACCTTAAATTGTTCAGGCCAGTCTTGTGTGTTGTTTGTGTTAAGCTCTTTGATCAATTTGGCTATGTGTGTTGTGTAGTGGTTTTCTAAAGCCAGTACAGTTGTGTATTCCCAATTTCTGGCGTTTCCCTCTAACCAAAGCATTGTTTCTGCCGTTGGTTGAGCTGGTTTGATGAGTGCGGCTAATTCCATAGTTTTTCTATTTATGCTAGCAGGCACTGTGCCTTTCAAGTCAACATTTTGTAGGTGATGTCTCATTCTGATGAGGTTATGAATGGTTCTAACCCCTTTTTGGAAGTCATTCTTCTCTATCTGTGTGTTGTTCTGACCCCTGTGTGTATGTGTGTCTGTGTGTGTGGTGATCATACTTACCTGTCGGCCCATTCCTCTGTTGTCGTCCTGGTGAGGTTGTTGTCTCCCCCGGTTTCTAGTAGAAATGGGCCAGTTCTCTCTGTTCTGAGGTCGGTTTCCTCGTCTCCTCCCGTCCCCTGGCTGGTTGGCTTGTCTCTCCTTGTCCCGGAATGGCGCTGGTCTTCCGGGATCCCCGTCGGAGATGTCCCAGTCGTCGATGATGCGCCAGTCGTCTCTCGGTATCTGGGTCCTTCCTTTCTGCATTTTTTTCAGATTGTCTGAATTCGCTACGTACGTTTCAACCTTCTTAGGTCTTCTTCAGGCGAAGAGTGAAGCTGTTGTCTCTCAGCTCTTTCTTATAAAGGGATTCAAGCCCCTAGGGGCGTGTCCTCCGATTGGCTATGATTGGCTATCTGGCCAGTCAGTATTGATCGTTGTGTCTCCTAGGACTTTTGGATCTTACCCCACTTCACACCTAAGAGTGTGATGAGAGGAGTTTTCTGGTCATTGTCAAAGAATACTTTTTTCAAAGTTTATATGTGTATACACAAGCGCGCCCACATGTATAAACATATGTGCCCACTTATATATCCACATATATCCCCCTGGGGGGTTCAGAGTAATTGCAACTTGGTGGGAGGCACGAGCTGGTTAGGTTTAGTCTTTTTGAGCCTGATTCTCTGCAGTGTTCCAGACCGTTTTTGTCTGGCTCACTCCAGAAAAGGAGGGGTTGCATTGGCCATTCCCTGTTACAACTCTGGTGTGTTCTTGGGTAGTCTAACTAATTATTAGGGTTAGGGTTTTAGGGTTAAGATTAGGTTTAGGGTTAGTTTTAGGGTTAAGGTTAGGTTTTTTGGGTTAGGGTTAAGGTTAGAGAGGGTTCCGGTTAGAGTTAGGGTTATGTTAAAGGTTAGGGTTAGGCCGGTTAGAGTTAGGGTTATGTTAAAGGTTAGGGTTAGGCTTAGGGTTAGGGTTAGGGTTAGGGTTAGGGTTAGGATTAGGGTTAGTGTTATGGTTTAAGGTTTAGGGTTAAGGTTAGGATAAGGTTAGGTTAGGGTATAGTTTTTAGTTTTAGGGAGAGAGGGAGAGAGAGAGAAAGAGAGAGAGGGCGGGGGGAAAAAGGAAAAACAGAAAGGGGGAATTAGGAGGGGGGGGGCCGTTTTAGACCAATTGGTCCCCATTCGTGTTCCTTTCATTAAGCCCTAATGGGTAATGAGTGGACAGTTTAGTAATCCATTGGCTCTCCTGCCATCTTCTTTGTCCGGTGGACCAGTTTTGATTGTGGTTAGGGTTTTAGGGTTAAGATTAGGTTTAGGGTTAGTTTTAGGGTTAAGGTTAGGTTTTTTGGGTTAGGGTTAAGGTTAGAGAGGGTTCCGGTTAGAGTTAGGGTTATGTTAAAGGTTAGGGTTAGGCCGGTTAGAGTTAGGGTTATGTTAAAGGTTAGGGTTAGGCTTAGGGTTAGGGTTAGGGTTAGGGTTAGGGTTAGGATTAGGGTTAGTGTTATGGTTTAAGGTTTAGGGTTAAGGTTAGGATAAGGTTAGGTTAGGGTATAGTTTTTAGTTTTAGGGAGAGAGGGAGAGAGAGAGAAAGAGAGAGAGGGCGGGGGGAAAAAGGAAAAACAGAAAGGGGGAATTAGGAGGGGGGGGGCCGTTTTAGACCAATTGGTCCCCATTCGTGTTCCTTTCATTAAGCCCTAATGGGTAATGAGTGGACAGTTTAGTAATCCATTGGCTCTCCTGCCATCTTCTTTGTCCGGTGGACCAGTTTTGATTGTGCTGTAAGCCTGTGACTTCCAGTGCTTCCCGGCCATGTAGTGTGAAGTGTTTCACTACCCACGTGTTCGTCTCCTTGCTATTTCTAATGTTGTACTGGTGTTGTGTAATTCTAGTCTGAATGGAATTTCTGGTTTCACCTACGTATTGAATTCCACATGTTTTACAGGTGATTAGATAAACACAGTTTGTTGTTTTGCTTAGAATCTGTTGATCAATTGGGAACCATTGTTTCGTTCTCCTGTTTTTGATCATGGTTCTTGGCTTAAAGTATTCCGGTCGTTTGGGCTTACTTCCTCCTGTTCCTTTAAGTTTACTGTGTACCAAGTAGTCCTGTAGGTTTTTGTTCCTCCGATATGCTGAGATTATTTTGTAATTGTCCAGGGTGCCTTCCTCTCTTGTCTCAAAGTTGCGTTTAATTTTTGTATTAGCTATCTGGCTCAGTGTTGAGTAGTAGGTTATCAGGGGAATGGTTGGCCTGCTGTCCCTCTCTTTTCTGTCCAAGAAAGTACTGCGTATTTGCCTTAAACAGGATCTGCTGTATCCCCTGTTTCTCAAAGAATGAAAGAGAGTTTTAGTTGCTATCTCAAATTCTTCCTGTTGTGTGCATATTCTGTGGAACCTTAGTAGTTGGGATTTAACAATTCCCTTGAATGTGTGTTTTGGGTGAAAGCTCTGTTTATGTAATAGTGCGTGTGTGTCTGTATCTTTAAAGAATACTTTAATATCCAGTGTCTTCTGTGTTCTAAAGTCTGTGCCTTTATAGGTTGTGGTGTCAAGAAAGTCTATAGTATCCTTATGTGTCGTGTATTTTACTGTGATGGAAGTGTGGTGTGTGTTGAGAATGTTTATAAAGTCTTGGAATTGTTCTAAGCTGTGTGTCCATGTGCCCCAGATGTCGTCTAGGTATCTGACATAGTGCAGAGGTTTCAGCGGGCACTTTACCAATACTGTGTCCTCCCAATCTGCCATGTAGATGTTGGCATAGGCTGGTGCAAACTTCTTCCCCATGGCTGTTCCTTTTGTCTGTAGGTAATACCTGTTATTGAATTCAAAATCATTTTTGGTTAGATTAATGTGCAGTAACTCCAATATTTCTCTCTCTGGTCTACCTGCGTCGGGGTACTTGTTAAAACATTTTCTAACTGCACAAAGTCCTGCTTCTGTTTCTATGTTGGTGTACAGACTATCAACGTCAATGGTAAACAATAATGTGTTCTCAGGGATTATCATGGCTTTGATTTTTTCCACAAAATCGTAGGTGTCCTTGATGTAGCTATTGTGTTTTACTGAGAGCGGATTCAGAAAGTGGTCTATGTATTCCGCTGACCTCTGTGATTCGCTGTTGACGTCCGACACTATTGGGCGTCCTGCTGGTATTTCGTAAGGGACTGTCCAGGTATCTGGTGGTTTGTGTATTTTTGGCAATAGGTAAAATATTCTAGCCCTGGGCGTGTCCTCTCCAATAAGGTATCTACTCTGTTTGGCGTTAATGTACTGCCTTTCCTCCAGTCTTTTGACTATATCCTTGATTTCAACTGCTGTTTGTTGAAAAATAGGGTGGGTTAGTACCTGATAGTGTTCTCGATTACTAAGTTGTCTTTCTGCCTCAATAAGGTATTGATGTCTGTCCATTAATACTATTGAGCTTCCTTTATCTGCTGGTTTTATCACCAAGTCTTTGTTTTTGGTTAGTTGCCTGAGTGCCATCACCTGTTCTCCTGTCAAGTTGTTTTTTTCTTTGCTGTGTCTGGGGAGATTCCCCAGGATAATCTGATCTTCCCCAATAATTCTTTTTATTTCTGGTGCGACCTTTGCAAAAGGTGGTTCCCAGTGAGATTTTGGTGTGAATTTTGGGATTGGTTCATCCCTGTCCTCCCCGAAGTGGGCTGCCAGTTTCAATCTCCTATGGTAGCTTTGTATGTCCACATTAATCTTTTTGTTTTGTTGTCTATATATGTCCAGGGTTGGAATGAAGGATAGACCTTTTTCCAAGAGGCTTAATTGGGCCTCCGTTGGTTGGAATGTGTTTGATAGATTAATAGTGTTCGTATACCCCTCTATTCTGTTTGGTCTTATGGGGTCATCTAGTTTAAATGTGTCAACCAGTGTTCTAGGATGTTGCTTGCTGTCTGCGGTGTCCAGTGGATGTTTGGGTGGTGTTCCCTGTTAGTCTTCCCGGTCTCGAAATCCTCGTCTGGTATTTTCGGGATGTGGTTGCCTCGTGACTTGATGTGTTGATTCAGCGTTTCCAACAGTGCCTTTTCTACCCCGAGCAGGTTTTGGGGAAAGTTGATTTCTACTACGTAGATCTTTGCTTTCCTGAATTTCTCCCCTGCTTTTCTCCGGGCTGCTGTCAAGGCCTTGAGTGCTGTTTTACCCGTTTGGTTTCTGTTGTTGATTCCGAAGGACAGGATGACTGTTTCCACCTCTGTGTTCATTGCAGCCTCTTCTATCAGGAATTCTGCGTGTTGGAATGTTGCCCCTGGGAAGCTGTCAATCTGTATGTGGTTCTGGGTGAAGGATCCTATCGTTCTGAGGTTGGAGTCCCCCATGATGACCACTTTCTTCTCGATGTTCAGTCTCCAAGCGTCCCTCTTGCGTTGAGTCCCTGCATGCGTTGTCACGCTGTGTTCCGGCCGGGGTGGTGGGGTGCGCAGGTCTGGTCGGTCGTCCGTACTGTCCTGGTGTACCATTGCCGTGGTCCTGGTTCTGCGCCCGATTTCCCCTGTGGAGGCCTGAGGTGGGGGTGGTCCAGGGTTGGGGGGAAGGAGGGTGGCAGGGGGAGTTGTGGTGTCCCCCCCACTCTGTGGTGTTGCCGTTGGGTTCTCTCCCCCGGGTGGTGTCCCGTCGCTCTGCTTGGGTGCTGGCTGTATGCCGCCTGGTATGGGCTGCGCTGTCCGGCCCTCCCCTCCGGTCGGTGTTCGTCCGGCTCCCCGGTCGGGGTGCGTGGGCTGCGCTGTCTGGCTCCCCCCTCTGGATGGCGACCGTCCGGTCCCCTGGGTTGGGCGCGTGGGCCGCGCTGTCCGGCCTCCCCCTCCGGTTGGTGGCCCCTGGGTGGGGTGTCTTGGCGCCGGGAGCGGTGGGAAGTCCTCTGTAGACTCCTCTATGTTGTCTTCATGCTCTCCTCCCAGTGGGCCGAACCTGTTGCTGCATGTGACTCCCCCTGTAGTGGCCTGTTGAGGGGGACGGTGGGAGGAGGAACGAAAGGGGGTGGGAGAGGTGCTGGGAGAGGAGGTGGGAGGGGAGGGAGGGGGCCCCGGGGGTGGAGGAGGGTTGGGGCGGGAGGAGGGAGGGGGAGAGGGGGTCCCAGGGTTGGGAGGGGAGGGGTTGGGTTTGGGAGGGAGTTCGGGTGGGGTGGGGTGGAGGGTGGCGATGATCTGTGCTCTGGTCTGGTCTATCACTACCTGTGTCAGTTTCTTTCCTAGGTTTCTGCGGGCCCATCTCTCTGCAACCTTAAATTGTTCAGGCCAGTCTTGTGTGTTGTTTGTGTTAAGCTCTTTGATCAATTTGGCTATGTGTGTTGTGTAGTGGTTTTCTAAAGCCAGTACAGTTGTGTATTCCCAATTTCTGGCGTTTCCCTCTAACCAAAGCATTGTTTCTGCCGTTGGTTGAGCTGGTTTGATGAGTGCGGCTAATTCCATAGTTTTTCTATTTATGCTAGCAGGCACTGTGCCTTTCAAGTCAACATTTTGTAGGTGATGTCTCATTCTGATGGGGTTATGAATGGTTCTAACCCCTTTTTGGAAGTCATTCTTCTCTATCTGTGTGTTGTTCTGACCCCTGTGTGTATGTGTGTCTGTGTGTGTGGTGATCATACTTACCTGTCGGCCCATTCCTCTGTTGTCGTCCTGGTGAGGTTGTTGTCTCCCCCGGTTTCTAGTAGAAATGGGCCAGTTCTCTCTGTTCTGAGGTCGGTTTCCTCGTCTCCTCCCGTCCCCTGGCTGGTTGGCTTGTCTCTCCTTGTCCCGGAATGGCGCTGGTCTTCCGGGATCCCCGTCGGAGATGTCCCAGTCGTCGATGATGCGCCAGTCGTCTCTCGGTATCTGGGTCCTTCCTTTCTGCATTTTTTTCAGATTGTCTGAATTCGCTACGTACGTTTCAACCTTCTTAGGTCTTCTTCAGGCGAAGAGTGAAGCTGTTGTCTCTCAGCTCTTTCTTATAAAGGGATTCAAGCCCCTAGGGTTAGGGTTAGGGTTAGGGTTAGGGTTAGGGTTAGGGTTAGGGTTAGGGTTAGGGTTAGGGTTAGGGTTAGGGTTAGGGTTAGGGTTAGGGTTAGGGTTAGGGTTAGGGTTAGGGTTAGGGTTAGGGTTAGGGTTAGGGTTAGGGTTAGGGTTAGGGTTAGGGTTAGGGTTAGGGTTAGGGTTAGGGTTAGGGTTAGGGTTAGGGTTAGGGTTAGGGTTAGGGTTAGGGTTAGGGTTAGGGTTAGGGTTAGGGTTAGGGTTAGGGTTAGGGTTAGGGTTAGGGTTAGGGTTAGGGTTAGGGTTAGGGTTAGGGTTAGGGTTAGGGTTAGGGTTAGGGTTAGGGTTAGGGTTAGGGTTAGGGTTAGGGTTAGGGTTAGGGTTAGGGTTAGGGTTAGGGTTAGGGTTAGGGTTAGGGTTAGGGTTAGGGTTATCATTTCACATCCAAATGTTGGACTTTTGCCATAGGCATATACATAAAGCTGGATGTTTCATACCGTTATCCGCCAACATCCAACTGCAGTAATGTTAAAATGCGAAAATCCGGATTCGTATACCCTATACACAAACCTGGATTTTCTGTAATACACCCAGATGACCAGCTAGAGTCGCCAGAGTCCCCCCGCGTCCCACATTATGAACCCGGAAGTACAATACTATGATATTATTCCCTAACTAACCCTAACTTTGCCAAAGTGGGCGGGGCATGGGCGGGGCATCCCACATCATGGTATAGAAGTCCAATACTATGATATAAATCCCTAACTAACCCTAACTTTGCCAAAGTGGGCGGGGCATGGGCGGGGCATCCCACATCATGGTATAGAAGTCCAACACTATGATATAAATCCCTAACTAACCCTAACCTAAAAACTTTGCCAAAGTGGGCGTGGGGCATCCCACATCATGGTAAAGAAGTCCAACACTATGGTACAAATCCCTAAACACCCTAACCTAAAAAAATTTCCAAAGTGCATTATGGGACATTATATCGACATATGTGAAAACCAGACCTCTAGCTCACTCAGGAGGGGAGTTATGAATTCGTTCTGGCCACGAATGGCCGATCAAGCAGAAACGTTAAGTAAACACTTGTCTCACCGAGATGTTCGACATATGTGAAAACCAGACCTCTAGCTCACAGCTAGGAGGGGTGTTATGAGTTCTCTGCACTTACGAATGGCCAATCAAGCCGAAACGTTGGGTAAACACTTGTCTCACCAAGATGTTCCACATATGTGAAAACCAGACCTCTAGCTCACTCAGGAGGGGAGTTATAAGTAATGAGCTCTCTGTGTGTGTGTGTGTGTGTGTCTGTGTGTGTGTGTGTCTGTGTGTGTGTGTGTCTGTGTCTGTGTGTGTGTGTCTGTGTGTGTGTGTGTGTGTCTGTGTGTGTGTGTGTGTATAACTCTCTCTCTGTGTGTGTGTGTGTGTGTGTGTGTGTGTAAAACTCTCTCTCTGTGTGTCTGTGTGTGTGTGTGTGTGTGTGTATAACTCTCTCTCTCTCTGTGTGTGTGTGTGTGTGTGTGTGTGTGTGTGTGTCTGTGTGTGTGTGTGTGTATAAAAAAAAAAAAAAAAAAAAGTTCTTGCTGTTCCAGGGGGCGCTGTGCGGCGGCCTTTTGAGCTAGCGCCTCAAAACTCACTGTGCGTGTCCAAGGCATCGGGCCACTTCACCGTGCCAATTTTCAGGCACCTGGGTGGCTCCGGGGCCGAGTTTTGCATTTTGTCATTTGCCAACAAACCGGACCTACCTAGGGTGTACACAGGTGTACCCTATGTTGAAGCCTTAGGATGAAAACCAGAACTCGGTGCCAGAAAGTCCCAGTCACCCCAAAATCGGCACCGTGAACCGTCACAGGGGTCCAGTCGCGTGCCCCGAGTTTCGAGGCGCTAGCTCAAACGGTCGCTCCGTGGCGCCCCCTTTAGTTACGGATTTTGCACTTACTTCAAAGCTCCCCGTTTGGGCCACGAATGGCCGATCAAGCCGAAACTCTGGGTAAACACTTGTCTCACCAAGATGTTGGACATATGTGAAAACCAGACCTCTAGCTCACTCAGGAGGGGAGTTATGAATTCTGGCAACAGGGGGCGCCGCAACCGAGTCGGGGCTCGGATATGTGTTCGGCGGGCCCGAGACGATTCAGGAAATATTAGAACGGCGTCTGTGGCTAGTACGGTTGAGACACAGCGGTACTTTACCTGAACCGGCCTAGGCCGAGAAGCCTGAATTTGAGTAATTTTTAAATGCTTTTCGGTCAGCGCGGCCGTTCCGAGGCGCAGAGACGCACCGTTTTCGACGAGGTCATTCGTAAGGGGCTTGGCACCCATACTCTGTCAAGTTTTTTCTGCTAGGCAAAAAAAAACAGACCTCTAGCTCACTCAGGAGGGGAGTTATGAATTCTGGCAACAGGGGGCGCCGCAACCGAGTCGGGGCTCGGATATGTGTTCGGCGGGCCCGAGCCGATTCAGGAAATATTAGAACGGCGTCTGTGGCTCGTACGGTTGAGACACAGCGGTACTTTACCTGAACCGGCCTAGGCCGAGAAGCCTGAATTTGAGTAATTTTTAAATGCTTTTCGGTCAGCGAGGGGGCCATACAATGGGCTAGAGACTTGAAAACAATTTTGTCTGAAAGCTGGCATCCCACTGATGGTGTGTGTCTTTTTTTGTGCCCCTGGCTACATAGGAAGTGTCCCAAAGGTGAGCCTAAAGTTCAGGAGGTCGCCAATGTTAAACGGCTGAGTGGGGAGGGGTAGTGAGTGACTAAATTGAGTGCTGTTTGGTGATAAATTGGGCTAGAGACTTGAAATCACTTTTGGATGAAAGCTGGCATCCCAGTGATGGCGTGTGTCTCTTTATGTGCCCCTGGCTACATAGGAAGTGTCCCAAAAGTGAGCCTAAACTTCCGGAGGTCGCCAATGTTAAACGGCTGAGTGGGGAGGGGTAGTGAGTGACTAAATTGAGTGCTGTTTGGTGATAAATTGGGCTAGAGACTTGAAATCACTTTTGGATGAAAGCTGGCATCCCAGTGATGGCGTGTGTCTCTTTATGTGCCCCTGGCTACATAGGAAGTGTCCCAAAAGTGAGCCTAAACTTCCGGAGGTCGCCAATGTTAAACGGCTGAGTGGGGAGGCGAATAGTGAGTGACTAAATTGAGCGCTGTTTGGTGATAAATTGGGCTAGAGACTTGAAATCACTTTTGGATGAAAGCTGGCATCCCAGTGATGGCGTGTGTGTTTTTTTGTGACCCTGGCTACATAGGAAGTGTCCCAAAAGTGAGCCTAAACTTCCGGAGGTCGCCAATGTTAAACGGCTGAGTGGGGGAGGGGTAGGCGAATAGTGAGTGACTAAATTGAGCTCTTGAGCTTGAGGCATCCCACATCATGGTAATCC
This sequence comes from Nansenia antarctica, assembly GCF_963989245.1. Classification (NCBI taxonomy): domain Eukaryota; kingdom Metazoa; phylum Chordata; class Actinopteri; order Argentiniformes; family Microstomatidae; genus Nansenia; species Nansenia antarctica. The sequence goes on from NC_137691.1 coordinate 25,038,454, forward strand.
AACACTATGATATAAATCCCTAACTAACCCTAACCTAAAAACTTTGCCAAAGTGGGCGGGGCATGGGCGGGGCATCCCACATCATGGTATAGAAGTCCAACACTATGATATAAATCCCTAAACACCCTAACCTAAAAACTTTGCCAAAGTGGGCGTGGGGCATCCCACATCATCCCACATCATGGTAAAGAAGTCCAACACTATGGTATAAATCCCTAAACACCCTAACCTAAAAAAAATTCCAAAGTGCATTATGGGACATTATATCGACATATGTGAAAACCAGACCTCTAGCTCACTCAGGAGGGGAGTTATAAGTAATGAGCTCTCTGTGTGTGTGTGTGTGTGTGTGTGTCTGTGTGTGTGTGTGTCTGTGTCTGTGTGTGTGTGTCTGTGTGTGTGTGTGTGTGTGTGTCTGTGTGTGTGTGTGTGTGTGTATAACTCTCTCTCTCTGTGTGTGTGTGTGTGTGTGTGTGTGTCTGTGTGTGTGTGTATAAAAAAAAAAAAAAAAAAAAGTTCTTGCTGTTCCAGGGGGCGCTGTGCGGCGGCCTTTTGAGCTAGCGCCTCAAAACTCACTGTGCGTGTCCAAGGCATCGGGCCACTTCACCGTGCCAATTTTCAGGCACCTGGGTGGCTCCGGGGCCGAGTTTTGCATTTTCTCATTTGCCAACAAACCGGACCTACCTAGGGTGTACACAGGTGTACCCTATGTTGAAGCCTTAGGATGAAAACCAGAACTCGGTGCCAGAAAGTCCCAGTCACCCCAAAATCGGCACAGTGAAGCGTCACAGGGGTCCAGTCGCGTGCCCCGAGTTTCGAGGCGCTAGCTCAAACGGTCGCTCCGTGGCGCCCCCTTTAGTTACGGATTTCACACTTACTTCAAAGCTCCCCGTTTGGGCCACGAATGTCCGATCAAGCCGAAACTCTGGGTAAACACTTGTCTCACCAAGATGTTGGACATATGTGAAAACCAGACCTCTAGCTCACTCAGGAGGGGAGTTATGAATTCTGGCAACAGGGGGCGCCGCAACCGAGTCGGGGCTCGGATATGTGTTCGGCGGGCCCGAGCCGATTCAGGAAATATTAGAACGGCGTCTGTGGCTCGTACGGTTGAGACACAGCGGTACTTTACCTGAACCGGCCTAGGCCGAGAAGCCTGAATTTGAGTAATTTTTCAATGCTTTTCGGTCAGCGCGGCCGTTCCGAGGCGCAGAGACGCACCGTTTTCGACGAGGTCATTCGTAAGGGGCTTGGCACCCATACTCTGTCAAGTTTTTTCTGCTAGGCAAAAAAAAACAGACCTCTAGCTCACTCAGGAGGGGAGTTATGAATTCTGGCAACAGGGGGCGCCGCAACCGAGTCGGGGCTCGGATATGTGTTCGGCGGGCCCGAGCCGATTCAGGAAATATTAGAACGGCGTCTGTGGCTCGTACGGTTGAGACACAGCGGTACTTTGACCTGAACCGGCCTAGGCCGAGAAGCCTGAATTTGAGTAATTTGAGTAACTTTTCGGTCAGCGGGGGGGCCATACAATGGGCTAGAGACTTGAAAACAATTTTGTCTGAAAGCTGGCATCCCACTGATGGTGTGTGTCTATTTCTGTGCCCCTGGCTACATAGGAAGTGTCCCAAAGGTGAGCCTAAAGTTCAGGAGGTCGCCAATGTTAAACGGCTGAGTGGGGAGGGGTAGTGAGTGACTAAATTGAGTGCTGTTTGGTGATAAATTGGGCTAGAGACTTGAAATCACTTTTGGATGAAAGCTGGCATCCCAGTGATGGCGTGTGTCTTTTTTTGTGCCCCTGGCTACATAGGAAGTGTCCCAAAAGTGAGCCTAAACTTCCGGAGGTCGCCAATGTTAAACGGCTGAGTGGGGAGGCGAATAGTGAGTGACTAAATTGAGCGCTGTTTGGTGATAAATTGGGCTAGAGACTTGAAATCACTTTTGGATGAAAGCTGGCATCCCAGTGATGGCGTGTGTCTTTTTTTGTGCCCCTGGCTACATAGGAAGTGTCCCAAAAGTGAGCCTAAACTTCCGGAGGTCGCCAATGTTAAACGGCTGAGTGGGGGAGGGGTAGGCGAATAGTGAGTGACTAAATTGAGCGCTTAGTTTACCCAACGTAAATAACCCTTATTTAATAAGGACCCTTATTTAATTAGGACTCCTAATTAGTATGATTACTAATTAATACTGATTATATATTATATACATTATATATTATATACTGATTATAAATCACACTAATTACTATGATTTATACCATAAACTGGACTCCATGCATTATAATATACAGGAAGCTGGACTCCTATGATTTATACCATAAACTGGACTCCATGCATTATAATATACAGGAAGCTGGACTCCTATGATTTATACCCTAAACTGAACTCCATGCTAACCCTTTGATTTAAGCCCCTCCCACTTTGATTTAAGCTCCGCCCACTTTGATTTAAGCTCCGCCCACTTTACTATGATTTATACCATAAACTGGACTCCATGCATTATAATATACAGGAAGCTGGACTCCTATGATTTATACCATAAACTGGACTCCATGCATTATAATATACAGGAAGCTGGACTCCTATGATTTATACCCTAAACTGAACTCCATGCTAACCCTTTGATTTAAGCCCCTCCCACTTTGATTTAAGCTCCGCCCACTTTGATTTAAGCTCCGCCCACTTTACTATGATTTATACCCTAAACTGAACTCCATGCTAACCCTTTGATTTAAGCCCCTCCCACTTTGATTTAAGCTCCGCCCACTTTGATTTAAGCCCCTCCCACTTTGATTTAAGCTCCGCCCACTTTGATTTAAGCTCCGCCCACTTTGATTTAAGCTCCGCCCACTTTACTATGATTTATACCATAAACTGGACTCCATGCATTATAATATACAGGAAGCTGGACTCCTATGATTTATACCATAAACTGGACTCCATGCATTATAATATACAGGAAGCTGGACTCCTTTGATTTAAGCTCCGCCCACTTTGATTTAAGCCCCTCCCACTTTGATTTAAGCTCCGCCCACTTTGATTTAAGCTCCGCCCACTTTGATTTAAGCTCCGCCCACTTTACTATGATTTATACCATAAACTGGACTCCATGCATTATAATATACAGGAAGCTGGACTCCTATGATTTATACCATAAACTGGACTCCATGCATTATAATATACAGGAAGCTGGACTCCTTTGATTTAAGCTCCGCCCACTTTGATTTAAGCCCCTCCCACTTTGATTTAAGCTCCGCCCACTTTGACTAAAGCTCATTACTTATAACTCCCCTCCTGAGTGAGCTAGAGGTCTGGTTTTCACATATGTGCAACATCTTGGTGAGACAAGTGTTTACCCAACGTTTCGGCTTGATCGGCCATTCGTAAGTGCAGAGAACTCATAACACCCCTCCTAGCTGTGAGCTAGAGGTCTGGTTTTCACATATGTGGAACATCTCGGTGAGACAAGTGTTTACTTAACGTTTCTGTTTGATCGGCCATTCGTGGCCAGAACGAATTCATAACTCCCCTCCTGAGTGAGCTAGAGGTCTGGTTTTCACATATGTCGATATAATGTCCCATAATGCACTTTGGCAAAGTTTTTAGGTTAGGGATAGTTAGGGACTTATATCATAGTGTTGGACTTCTATACCATGATGTGGGATGCCCCGCCCACTTTGGCAAAGTTAGGGATAGTTAGGGAATAATATCATAGTGTTGGACTTCATACCATGATGTGGGATGCCCCGCCCATGCCCCGCCCACTTTGGCAAAGTTAGGGATAGTTAGGGAATAATATCATAGTGTTGGACTTCATACCATGATGTGGGATGCCCCGCCCACTTTGGCAAAGTTAGGGATAGTTAGGGTTTTATATACCAATAATTGTACTTCCATACTGTATGTTGGACCCCCATAGGAACAAGAAACATACACCATCAAGAGCACTGGCTGACTTACTGCAGAGAAACAAGTTTTTATAGGAAGGTCGGAAAGTAAAAATTTTTAATGGCTAAATTACCGGCAGGCAAATCCGATTCCGAAACAAATAAAAAAAAAATTTAATATTATGATTATGATTTATTAGAATAAATAATCTAAATGTTGGATTTTGGCATCCAACTTTATGTATAGAAATCCCTAGTAAACCCTAATTAGGGTTAGGGTTAGGGTTAGGGTTAGGGTTAGGGTTAGGGTTAGGGTTAGGGTTAGGGTTAGGGTTAGGGTTAGGGTTAGGGTTAGGGTTAGGGTTAGGGTTAGGGTTAGGGTTAGGGTTAGGGTTAGGGTTAGGGTTAGGGTTAGGGTTAGGGTTAGGGTTAGGGTTAGGGTTAGGGTTAGGGTTAGGGTTAGGGTTAGGGTTAGGGTTAGGGTTAGGGTTAGGGTTAGGGTTAGGGTTAGGGTTAGGGTTAGGGTTAGGGTTAGGGTTAGGGTTAGGGTTAGGGTTAGGGTTAGGGTTAGGGTTAGGGTTAGGGTTAGGGTTAGGGTTAGGGTTAGGGTTAGGGTTAGGGTTAGGGTTAGGGTTAGGGTTAGGGTTAGGGTTAGGGTTAGGGTTAGGGTTAGGGTTAGGGTTAGGGTTAGGGTTAGGGTTAGGGTTAGGGTTAGGGTTAGGGTTAGGGTTAGGGTTAGGGTTAGGGTTAGGGTTAGGGTTAGGGTTAGGGTTAGGGTTAGGGTTAGGGTTAGGGTTAGGGTTAGGGTTAGGGTTAGGGTTAGGGTTAGGGTTAGGGTTAGGGTTAGGGTTAGGGTTAGGGTTAGGGTTAGGGTTAGGGTTAGGGTTAGGGTTAGGGTTAGGGTTAGGGTTAGGGTTAGGGTTAGGGTTAGGGTTAGGGTTAGGGTTAGGGTTAGGGTTAGGGTTAGGGTTAGGGTTAGGGTTAGGGTTAGGGTTAGGGTTAGGGTTAGGGTTAGGGTTAGGGTTAGGGTTAGGGTTAGGGTTAGGGTTAGGGTTAGGGTTAGGGTTAGGGTTAGGGTTAGGGTTAGGGTTAGGGTTAGGGTTAGGGTTAGGGTTAGGGTTAGGGTTAGGGTTAGGGTTAGGGTTAGGGTTAGGGTTAGGGTTAGGGTTAGGGTTAGGGTTAGGGTTAGGGTTAGGGTTAGGGTTAGGGTTAGGGTTAGGGTTAGGGTTAGGGTTAGGGTTAGGGTTAGGGTTAGGGTTAGGGTTAGGGTTAGGGTTAGGGTTAGGGTTAGGGTTAGGGTTAGGGTTAGGGTTAGGGTTAGGGTTAGGGTTAGGGTTAGGGTTAGGGTTAGGGTTAGGGTTAGGGTTAGGGTTAGGGTTAGGGTTAGGGTTAGGGTTAGGGTTAGGGTTAGGGTTAGGGTTAGGGTTAGGGTTAGGGTTAGGGTTAGGGTTAGGGTTAGGGTTAGGGTTAGGGTTAGGGTTAGGGTTAGGGTTAGGGTTAGGGTTAGGGTTAGGGTTAGGGTTAGGGTTAGGGTTAGGGTTAGGGTTAGGGTTAGGGTTAGGGTTAGGGTTAGGGTTAGGGTTAGGGTTAGGGTTAGGGTTAGGGTTAGGGTTAGGGTTAGGGTTAGGGTTAGGGTTAGGGTTAGGGTTAGGGTTAGGGTTAGGGTTAGGGTTAGGGTTAGGGTTAGGGTTAGGGTTAGGGTTAGGGTTAGGGTTAGGGTTAGGGTTAGGGTTAGGGTTAGGGTTAGGGTTAGGGTTAGGGTTAGGGTTAGGGTTAGGGTTAGGGTTAGGGTTAGGGTTAGGGTTAGGGTTAGGGTTAGGGTTAGGGTTAGGGTTAGGGTTAGGGTTAGGGTTAGGGTTAGGGTTAGGGTTAGGGTTAGGGTTAGGGTTAGGGTTAGGGTTAGGGTTAGGGTTAGGGTTAGGGTTAGGGTTAGGGTTAGGGTTAGGGTTAGGGTTAGGGTTAGGGTTAGGGTTAGGGTTAGGGTTAGGGTTAGGGTTAGGGTTAGGGTTAGGGTTAGGGTTAGGGTTAGGGTTAGGGTTAGGGTTAGGGTTAGGGTTAGGGTTAGGGTTAGGGTTAGGGTTAGGGTTAGGGTTAGGGTTAGGGTTAGGGTTAGGGTTAGGGTTAGGGTTAGGGTTAGGGTTAGGGTTAGGGTTAGGGTTAGGGTTAGGGTTAGGGTTAGGGTTAGGGTTAGGGTTAGGGTTAGGGTTAGGGTTAGGGTTAGGGTTAGGGTTAGGGTTAGGGTTAGGGTTAGGGTTAGGGTTAGGGTTAGGGTTAGGGTTAGGGTTAGGGTTAGGGTTAGGGTTAGGGTTAGGGTTAGGGTTAGGGTTAGGGTTAGGGTTAGGGTTAGGGTTAGGGTTAGGGTTAGGGTTAGGGTTAGGGTTAGGGTTAGGGTTAGGGTTAGGGTTAGGGTTAGGGTTAGGGTTAGGGTTAGGGTTAGGGTTAGGGTTAGGGTTAGGGTTAGGGTTAGGGTTAGGGTTAGGGTTAGGGTTAGGGTTAGGGTTAGGGTTAGGGTTAGGGTTAGGGTTAGGGTTAGGGTTAGGGTTAGGGTTAGGGTTAGGGTTAGGGTTAGGGTTAGGGTTAGGGTTAGGGTTAGGGTTAGGGTTAGGGTTAGGGTTAGGGTTAGGGTTAGGGTTAGGGTTAGGGTTAGGGTTAGGGTTAGGGTTAGGGTTAGGGTTAGGGTTAGGGTTAGGGTTAGGGTTAGGGTTAGGGTTAGGGTTAGGGTTAGGGTTAGGGTTAGGGTTAGGGTTAGGGTTAGGGTTAGGGTTAGGGTTAGGGTTAGGGTTAGGGTTAGGGTTAGGGTTAGGGTTAGGGTTAGGGTTAGGGTTAGGGTTAGGGTTAGGGTTAGGGTTAGGGTTAGGGTTAGGGTTAGGGTTAGGGTTAGGGTTAGGGTTAGGGTTAGGGTTAGGGTTAGGGTTAGGGTTAGGGTTAGGGTTAGGGTTAGGGTTAGGGTTAGGGTTAGGGTTAGGGTTAGGGTTAGGGTTAGGGTTAGGGTTAGGGTTAGGGTTAGGGTTAGGGTTAGGGTTAGGGTTAGGGTTAGGGTTAGGGTTAGGGTTAGGGTTAGGGTTAGGGTTAGGGTTAGGGTTAGGGTTAGGGTTAGGGTTAGGGTTAGGGTTAGGGTTAGGGTTAGGGTTAGGGTTAGGGTTAGGGTTAGGGTTAGGGTTAGGGTTAGGGTTAGGGTTAGGGTTAGGGTTAGGGTTAGGGTTAGGGTTAGGGTTAGGGTTAGGGTTAGGGTTAGGGTTAGGGTTAGGGTTAGGGTTAGGGTTAGGGTTAGGGTTAGGGTTAGGGTTAGGGTTAGGGTTAGGGTTAGGGTTAGGGTTAGGGTTAGGGTTAGGGTTAGGGTTAGGGTTAGGGTTAGGGTTAGGGTTAGGGTTAGGGTTAGGGTTAGGGTTAGGGTTAGGGTTAGGGTTAGGGTTAGGGTTAGGGTTAGGGTTAGGGTTAGGGTTAGGGTTAGGGTTAGGGTTAGGGTTAGGGTTAGGGTTAGGGTTAGGGTTAGGGTTAGGGTTAGGGTTAGGGTTAGGGTTAGGGTTAGGGTTAGGGTTAGGGTTAGGGTTAGGGTTAGGGTTAGGGTTAGGGTTAGGGTTAGGGTTAGGGTTAGGGTTAGGGTTAGGGTTAGGGTTAGGGTTAGGGTTAGGGTTAGGGTTAGGGTTAGGGTTAGGGTTAGGGTTAGGGTTAGGGTTAGGGTTAGGGTTAGGGTTAGGGTTAGGGTTAGGGTTAGGGTTAGGGTTAGGGTTAGGGTTAGGGTTAGGGTTAGGGTTAGGGTTAGGGTTAGGGTTAGGGTTAGGGTTAGGGTTAGGGTTAGGGTTAGGGTTAGGGTTAGGGTTAGGGTTAGGGTTAGGGTTAGGGTTAGGGTTAGGGTTAGGGTTAGGGTTAGGGTTAGGGTTAGGGTTAGGGTTAGGGTTAGGGTTAGGGTTAGGGTTAGGGTTAGGGTTAGGGTTAGGGTTAGGGTTAGGGTTAGGGTTAGGGTTAGGGTTAGGGTTAGGGTTAGGGTTAGGGTTAGGGTTAGGGTTAGGGTTAGGGTTAGGGTTAGGGTTAGGGTTAGGGTTAGGGTTAGGGTTAGGGTTAGGGTTAGGGTTAGGGTTAGGGTTAGGGTTAGGGTTAGGGTTAGGGTTAGGGTTAGGGTTAGGGTTAGGGTTAGGGTTAGGGTTAGGGTTAGGGTTAGGGTTAGGGTTAGGGTTAGGGTTAGGGTTAGGGTTAGGGTTAGGGTTAGGGTTAGGGTTAGGGTTAGGGTTAGGGTTAGGGTTAGGGTTAGGGTTAGGGTTAGGGTTAGGGTTAGGGTTAGGGTTAGGGTTAGGGTTAGGGTTAGGGTTAGGGTTAGGGTTAGGGTTAGGGTTAGGGTTAGGGTTAGGGTTAGGGTTAGGGTTAGGGTTAGGGTTAGGGTTAGGGTTAGGGTTAGGGTTAGGGTTAGGGTTAGGGTTAGGGTTAGGGTTAGGGTTAGGGTTAGGGTTAGGGTTAGGGTTAGGGTTAGGGTTAGGGTTAGGGTTAGGGTTAGGGTTAGGGTTAGGGTTAGGGTTAGGGTTAGGGTTAGGGTTAGGGTTAGGGTTAGGGTTAGGGTTAGGGTTAGGGTTAGGGTTAGGGTTAGGGTTAGGGTTAGGGTTAGGGTTAGGGTTAGGGTTAGGGTTAGGGTTAGGGTTAGGGTTAGGGTTAGGGTTAGGGTTAGGGTTAGGGTTAGGGTTAGGGTTAGGGTTAGGGTTAGGGTTAGGGTTAGGGTTAGGGTTAGGGTTAGGGTTAGGGTTAGGGTTAGGGTTAGGGTTAGGGTTAGGGTTAGGGTTAGGGTTAGGGTTAGGGTTAGGGTTAGGGTTAGGGTTAGGGTTAGGGTTAGGGTTAGGGTTAGGGTTAGGGTTAGGGTTAGGGTTAGGGTTAGGGTTAGGGTTAGGGTTAGGGTTAGGGTTAGGGTTAGGGTTAGGGTTAGGGTTAGGGTTAGGGTTAGGGTTAGGGTTAGGGTTAGGGTTAGGGTTAGGGTTAGGGTTAGGGTTAGGGTTAGGGTTAGGGTTAGGGTTAGGGTTAGGGTTAGGGTTAGGGTTAGGGTTAGGGTTAGGGTTAGGGTTAGGGTTAGGGTTAGGGTTAGGGTTAGGGTTAGGGTTAGGGTTAGGGTTAGGGTTAGGGTTAGGGTTAGGGTTAGGGTTAGGGTTAGGGTTAGGGTTAGGGTTAGGGTTAGGGTTAGGGTTAGGGTTAGGGTTAGGGTTAGGGTTAGGGTTAGGGTTAGGGTTAGGGTTAGGGTTAGGGTTAGGGTTAGGGTTAGGGTTAGGGTTAGGGTTAGGGTTAGGGTTAGGGTTAGGGTTAGGGTTAGGGTTAGGGTTAGGGTTAGGGTTAGGGTTAGGGTTAGGGTTAGGGTTAGGGTTAGGGTTAGGGTTAGGGTTAGGGTTAGGGTTAGGGTTAGGGTTAGGGTTAGGGTTAGGGTTAGGGTTAGGGTTAGGGTTAGGGTTAGGGTTAGGGTTAGGGTTAGGGTTAGGGTTAGGGTTAGGGTTAGGGTTAGGGTTAGGGTTAGGGTTAGGGTTAGGGTTAGGGTTAGGGTTAGGGTTAGGGTTAGGGTTAGGGTTAGGGTTAGGGTTAGGGTTAGGGTTAGGGTTAGGGTTAGGGTTAGGGTTAGGGTTAGGGTTAGGGTTAGGGTTAGGGTTAGGGTTAGGGTTAGGGTTAGGGTTAGGGTTAGGGTTAGGGTTAGGGTTAGGGTTAGGGTTAGGGTTAGGGTTAGGGTTAGGGTTAGGGTTAGGGTTAGGGTTAGGGTTAGGGTTAGGGTTAGGGTTAGGGTTAGGGTTAGGGTTAGGGTTAGGGTTAGGGTTAGGGTTAGGGTTAGGGTTAGGGTTAGGGTTAGGGTTAGGGTTAGGGTTAGGGTTAGGGTTAGGGTTAGGGTTAGGGTTAGGGTTAGGGTTAGGGTTAGGGTTAGGGTTAGGGTTAGGGTTAGGGTTAGGGTTAGGGTTAGGGTTAGGGTTAGGGTTAGGGTTAGGGTTAGGGTTAGGGTTAGGGTTAGGGTTAGGGTTAGGGTTAGGGTTAGGGTTAGGGTTAGGGTTAGGGTTAGGGTTAGGGTTAGGGTTAGGGTTAGGGTTAGGGTTAGGGTTAGGGTTAGGGTTAGGGTTAGGGTTAGGGTTAGGGTTAGGGTTAGGGTTAGGGTTAGGGTTAGGGTTAGGGTTAGGGTTAGGGTTAGGGTTAGGGTTAGGGTTAGGGTTAGGGTTAGGGTTAGGGTTAGGGTTAGGGTTAGGGTTAGGGTTAGGGTTAGGGTTAGGGTTAGGGTTAGGGTTAGGGTTAGGGTTAGGGTTAGGGTTAGGGTTAGGGTTAGGGTTAGGGTTAGGGTTAGGGTTAGGGTTAGGGTTAGGGTTAGGGTTAGGGTTAGGGTTAGGGTTAGGGTTAGGGTTAGGGTTAGGGTTAGGGTTAGGGTTAGGGTTAGGGTTAGGGTTAGGGTTAGGGTTAGGGTTAGGGTTAGGGTTAGGGTTAGGGTTAGGGTTAGGGTTAGGGTTAGGGTTAGGGTTAGGGTTAGGGTTAGGGTTAGGGTTAGGGTTAGGGTTAGGGTTAGGGTTAGGGTTAGGGTTAGGGTTAGGGTTAGGGTTAGGGTTAGGGTTAGGGTTAGGGTTAGGGTTAGGGTTAGGGTTAGGGTTAGGGTTAGGGTTAGGGTTAGGGTTAGGGTTAGGGTTAGGGTTAGGGTTAGGGTTAGGGTTAGGGTTAGGGTTAGGGTTAGGGTTAGGGTTAGGGTTAGGGTTAGGGTTAGGGTTAGGGTTAGGGTTAGGGTTAGGGTTAGGGTTAGGGTTAGGGTTAGGGTTAGGGTTAGGGTTAGGGTTAGGGTTAGGGTTAGGGTTAGGGTTAGGGTTAGGGTTAGGGTTAGGGTTAGGGTTAGGGTTAGGGTTAGGGTTAGGGTTAGGGTTAGGGTTAGGGTTAGGGTTAGGGTTAGGGTTAGGGTTAGGGTTAGGGTTAGGGTTAGGGTTAGGGTTAGGGTTAGGGTTAGGGTTAGGGTTAGGGTTAGGGTTAGGGTTAGGGTTAGGGTTAGGGTTAGGGTTAGGGTTAGGGTTAGGGTTAGGGTTAGGGTTAGGGTTAGGGTTAGGGTTAGGGTTAGGGTTAGGGTTAGGGTTAGGGTTAGGGTTAGGGTTAGGGTTAGGGTTAGGGTTAGGGTTAGGGTTAGGGTTAGGGTTAGGGTTAGGGTTAGGGTTAGGGTTAGGGTTAGGGTTAGGGTTAGGGTTAGGGTTAGGGTTAGGGTTAGGGTTAGGGTTAGGGTTAGGGTTAGGGTTAGGGTTAGGGTTAGGGTTAGGGTTAGGGTTAGGGTTAGGGTTAGGGTTAGGGTTAGGGTTAGGGTTAGGGTTAGGGTTAGGGTTAGGGTTAGGGTTAGGGTTAGGGTTAGGGTTAGGGTTAGGGTTAGGGTTAGGGTTAGGGTTAGGGTTAGGGTTAGGGTTAGGGTTAGGGTTAGGGTTAGGGTTAGGGTTAGGGTTAGGGTTAGGGTTAGGGTTAGGGTTAGGGTTAGGGTTAGGGTTAGGGTTAGGGTTAGGGTTAGGGTTAGGGTTAGGGTTAGGGTTAGGGTTAGGGTTAGGGTTAGGGTTAGGGTTAGGGTTAGGGTTAGGGTTAGGGTTAGGGTTAGGGTTAGGGTTAGGGTTAGGGTTAGGGTTAGGGTTAGGGTTAGGGTTAGGGTTAGGGTTAGGGTTAGGGTTAGGGTTAGGGTTAGGGTTAGGGTTAGGGTTAGGGTTAGGGTTAGGGTTAGGGTTAGGGTTAGGGTTAGGGTTAGGGTTAGGGTTAGGGTTAGGGTTAGGGTTAGGGTTAGGGTTAGGGTTAGGGTTAGGGTTAGGGTTAGGGTTAGGGTTAGGGTTAGGGTTAGGGTTAGGGTTAGGGTTAGGGTTAGGGTTAGGGTTAGGGTTAGGGTTAGGGTTAGGGTTAGGGTTAGGGTTAGGGTTAGGGTTAGGGTTAGGGTTAGGGTTAGGGTTAGGGTTAGGGTTAGGGTTAGGGTTAGGGTTAGGGTTAGGGTTAGGGTTAGGGTTAGGGTTAGGGTTAGGGTTAGGGTTAGGGTTAGGGTTAGGGTTAGGGTTAGGGTTAGGGTTAGGGTTAGGGTTAGGGTTAGGGTTAGGGTTAGGGTTAGGGTTAGGGTTAGGGTTAGGGTTAGGGTTAGGGTTAGGGTTAGGGTTAGGGTTAGGGTTAGGGTTAGGGTTAGGGTTAGGGTTAGGGTTAGGGTTAGGGTTAGGGTTAGGGTTAGGGTTAGGGTTAGGGTTAGGGTTAGGGTTAGGGTTAGGGTTAGGGTTAGGGTTAGGGTTAGGGTTAGGGTTAGGGTTAGGGTTAGGGTTAGGGTTAGGGTTAGGGTTAGGGTTAGGGTTAGGGTTAGGGTTAGGGTTAGGGTTAGGGTTAGGGTTAGGGTTAGGGTTAGGGTTAGGGTTAGGGTTAGGGTTAGGGTTAGGGTTAGGGTTAGGGTTAGGGTTAGGGTTAGGGTTAGGGTTAGGGTTAGGGTTAGGGTTAGGGTTAGGGTTAGGGTTAGGGTTAGGGTTAGGGTTAGGGTTAGGGTTAGGGTTAGGGTTAGGGTTAGGGTTAGGGTTAGGGTTAGGGTTAGGGTTAGGGTTAGGGTTAGGGTTAGGGTTAGGGTTAGGGTTAGGGTTAGGGTTAGGGTTAGGGTTAGGGTTAGGGTTAGGGTTAGGGTTAGGGTTAGGGTTAGGGTTAGGGTTAGGGTTAGGGTTAGGGTTAGGGTTAGGGTTAGGGTTAGGGTTAGGGTTAGGGTTAGGGTTAGGGTTAGGGTTAGGGTTAGGGTTAGGGTTAGGGTTAGGGTTAGGGTTAGGGTTAGGGTTAGGGTTAGGGTTAGGGTTAGGGTTAGGGTTAGGGTTAGGGTTAGGGTTAGGGTTAGGGTTAGGGTTAGGGTTAGGGTTAGGGTTAGGGTTAGGGTTAGGGTTAGGGTTAGGGTTAGGGTTAGGGTTAGGGTTAGGGTTAGGGTTAGGGTTAGGGTTAGGG